>NC_062220.1:147735500-148035500 GCF_902686445.1 Sciurus carolinensis | reverse complement strand
TTCCTGTGCTGCGCGTCTGGCCCACTTGGCCTTGGTAATGACCCGGAGGGATTTCCTCCTCTTGGGTGAGGTGAACAGCTCTCCGCTCTCCGTCAGGTGCTGGGCTGCACCTTTTTTTTCATCCATTCGCCCATCAGGGACCCGTGTGTCTGTGGCCCGTGGCACCTGTGGCTGGGGACAGGCCCCTTTCCCATCGTGGAGATGGCTGGTGGAGCCCCCGCCGCAAGGAGCGCTGGACCCAGGCTGACCGACTGCAGTCCCAGGCGGCCCTTACAGCTGGGTCTCTGGGGAGGGTCACTTACGGGTCCAGTCCTCAGGTCCCAGCTGTTCCAGGGTCAGCGCTCAATAAAAGACATCCCCAAGGGCGGCTGTTGACTTTCCCTCCCAGCTGAACCCAGAATTGCTTGGTATGAATTTCAGCCCAGTGGACGCCGGCGGGCACCCCCTCTGGGCCTTTCCCCGGTGTCTGCTGTGTGGGTTTCCTGGGGCTGCCATGACCCGTTGCTGTAAGAAACTGGGCGGCTTCAGCAAGGAAACGTGGCCTCTCACAGGCCAGAGTGCGAGGTGTCCGTGCCCCAGGGCCAGAAGCTCTGAGGGAGGATGGCTCTGTTGGCTCAGCTCCTTGCTGTGACCATCAGACGCGGCAAGGTCAAGGTAGAGGAGGGGAAATTTACTTTGGCCCGCCGTTCCCGAGGCTCAGTCTATGCAATGCGGGCTCCGTGGCTCTGGGCCCAGGTGAGGCGGAACTCCACGGGGGGTTGGGTGGGCGTTTCAGAGGACAAGACGGAAGCCCAGAGCACACCCCAGGGACCTCGCCTCCAGCCACACCTGCTGCCTGCAGTGCCACCCCCTCATCCCTGTCCCCACTAACGCACTGCTCGGCTGAAGGCCTTCTTTTGGGGGGGTGTGGCTACTAGGGGTCGAACCCTGGGAGCCGCACCCCTGAGCCTCCCCCAAACCTTTTCATTTTTTATGTTGAGACAGGGTCTCACAAACTTGCTTGGAGTCTCACTAAACCGCTGAGGCTGGCCTTGAACTTGCGACCCGCTGGCCTCAGTCTCTAGTTGCCGGGATGACAGGCGTGTTCCCTCGAGTCAGAGGTTAAAGCCTCTGAACCCAGTGATTTCGCCTCTGCAGATTCTTGCCTTGCCTCACGCAGGAGTGTGTTGGGGACACTTCAGATCTAAGCCACGGCTCCTCCCTGGCCCCTTTGGCTCCCCTCAGGCCCCTGCCCTGCGGCTGTCACCCCGTCCCTGCCCCGGCTCCCATGGCCACCTCCTCTGTCTCATCTCCATCCTTTCCCTTTTAGGGACGTCGGTCGCTGGGCCTAGGGCCCGCCTCCCCAGTGCCCTGAGTTCCTCTTCGCTAACCGCGTCTTTCCTTTCTTTTGGCGGAGCTGGGGATGGAACCCAGCCTAAATGTGCCTGGCCTGTGTGGCACTCGGTCCAGCTTCCCGCAGCCACCGTCCGCACTGGGTCCCGTGTCACTTGTTGTGTCTGCCGTGCCCCCGCCTCCCCCATGACTCGCTCAGGATCGCGTACCCAGCAGCTGCTCGATAAATAGTTGAGGACGGCCTTCCGGGGTGTGGACGTCCAAAAAGCCCTGCGTCACTCGCAGCAGGTGGTCCCGTCTGGGAGCAGTGGGCTGGCGCTGGCCCCAGTGCCATGGCCTGTTGACCTCCCGCAGCCTCCTGAGTCTTGGCGAGGCGGCCTCGCCGGGTGGAAAGGAGGCCCTGCGTTTGAGTCCCAGCGCTGCACGCTGCCGGCGCAGCCTCTCTGAAGAGTCTGGCCTTGGGCCTCAGCCTCCCGTTTCTCAAAATGGGGCTAATGCCACCTCCAAGGGTTGGGAACGAGATCAAACAGGGGAGCATGCAGGAGGAGCCTGTCCCTGTCCCTCAGCCAGCCTGCGTGTGGGCGGGACGGCTCCCCTCGCGGGTGTCGCTGGGCAGCCCGGCTCCGCAGGGCAGGCAGGCCTCACCGTGTGGCGGATCACACGCTCGGGAGGACGCGGGCTGCTGGTGCCCGTGCAGGAGGGGGCGGTGGGAAGACCCCGTTGGGGCCGGGCAGCAAATCCGCCCGTCGTTTGTGCCCCCTGGGTTCACGCATGCGGCACCGTCCTCCGTCCAGTAACCGTGGCCGGCGGTGTGATGGGGAGGGTCAGCCGCGGCCTGTCCTGCTGGCCCACCCGTCTGCTGGGGCTGGCGCAGGGTCAGGGTGGATGGCCGTGAGCAAGGCCGCCCTGGGCAGCAGCCCCTGACCACTCGCTGTGCCAGGCGCATCCTCAAGGCCTGTGTGTCACTCGTCCAGCCTCAGAGCAGCCCTGGGGGAGGTACGGTCACCTCCCCACTTTATAGAGGAGGAAACTGAGGCTGAAAGAGGAGCGCCCAGAGCCACACGGGCAGCAGGTGGCAGAGCCAGCCCTGGAGCCAGCGCCTGGCCGGCCCGGGGCTCTGCCTTCTCTCCTCCATGACAGAACCGCTGCGTTGCGGGGGTCAGGGAGGCGCCCGCGTGCAGGTGGGGCCGGACTGAGGCCGAGCCTGGAGGCCGCAGGGAAGGGTGGGAGTCTGGGCAAAGGCCCTGAGGCGGATGAACCGGGAGGGACCAGGGGACCAGGCAGGTGCTGGGCAGCCACAGTGGCGGGTGGCGGAGGCGCTGGAGGGGGCTGGTTCCGGGCGGAGCAGCTGCTGCGGCAGGAGGAATCACGGGCGGGTGTCCTTCCCAGGCATGTCGGAGCGCGAGCGCCAGGTGATGAAGAAGCTGAAGGAGGTGGTGGACAAGCAGCGGGACGAGATCCGGGCCAAGGACCGGGAGCTGGGCCTGAAGAACGAGGATGTCGAGGCCGTAAGTGGCGGCACCAGCACGAGCCTGGACCCTCCCCTCCCGAGGTTCCCGTCTCGTTCGCTGGTCTCCGAGGGTGGGCATCCTTGGAGGCTCAGCCTCCAATCATTATTAGTGGAGTCTCCACTGGAAGCACAGAAGGGAACGGGCATGGCCAGAGACCCCCCTGGGCAGGTCCCAGGGCCCTGGGGCTTCCTCTAGCCCACCTGCTTTGTGCCTGTGTAAGGCAGACTCAGCAGGGTCCTGGCTGCTCCCGGGGCCTACGGTGTCTCCGTGTCTCCGCCTGAATCGGATAATGACCCTCCTTATTGAGGCATGTAATTTCCATCTGTTGGGAAATTGTTGTAAGGTATTGATTCTAACAAGACACTGCGCTTCCATCTGCCATAAAGTTACCTTAGTAAATATATGAATTGCCCATCTCTGGTCTCAAGAGTCCTAAGAACATGAACAACTTTTAAACAAGTAAAGATCAATAGAATGCCTGGCATACCAGAAGATGGTTTGCTCTTGTGCAGTGCACATCCTGAGCTACTGTCCCTGGCAGCCCTACACAATGACGTCCCTCTTTCTACAGCTGCAGCAGCAGCAGACGCGGCTAATGAAGATCAACCACGACCTTCGACACCGGGTCACAGTGGTAGAAGCCCAGGGGAAGGCCCTAATCGAACAGAAGGTGGAGCTGGAGGCAGATCTGCAGACCAAGGAGCAGGAGATGGGCAGCCTGAGGGCAGAACTTGGGAAGCTTCGAGAAAGGCTACAGGGAGAGGTCAGCCAGAACGGGGAAGAGGAGCCGGAGGTGAGCTGGAGGGGGCGCTGAGGCGTGGGGGAGGGTGTCGGGACTGGCGGGAGGCAGGCAGAGTTGCCTTGTTTTCTCCATTGGACGTAAGACAGTGGAGGAACAGAGAGGAGCTGCGGGCCTGAAGACACACAGCTGGACAGAGGCTAGCTGGGCCTGGAACTCGAGCGCCGGGGGCTCAGGTCAGACACCAGCCTCACTCACTCATTCAGATAATTGGCGGCCCCGTGGCAGACACGGGGGTGACAGGGTGGGCAGACACTGGCCTGGTCCCTGTCCACGTGGAGCCCACAGTTGAGCAGGGGAGACAGCCGCTGGCCAGTGGTCACATACCGTGTGGCCCAGCGATGCCCTTCTGGACAAGCCTGGAGAGTGGGCCCGTGTGTCCATACAGAAACCCCTGCGTGGACGTTCACAGCAGTTCATAGACGTCCATCCATCGGCCATCAGTTGGGCTGATTGATGAACAAGCAAAGCAGGGCCCGTTCATTCGGTAGCGTTCAGCCCCAGAGCCCTGAAGCCGGGGCTGTAATCCCAGTGGCTGGGGAGGCCGAGGCAGGAGGATCACAAGTTCAAAGCCAGCCTCAGCACTTAGCGAGGCCCTGTCTCTAAATAAAAGATAAAAGGGCTGGGGCTGGGGCTCGGTGGAAGTGCCCTTGCGTTCAATCCCAAGAATGAAAGCCAAAAGCAGTGCGGGCAGGGGGCTGGGCGCCTCAGAGGCCGGGGGGCCAGGTTGGGCACAGCGGCCGCCTCTGCTGGGGAGGGGACTGCAGTGGGGAGTCCTGTCAGCCTGGGTCCCTCACGGCAGAGCTGGAGAAGGGGCGTTTCTTGGCAGGTCATCGATTAGTCAGAGGGAGACGGGAGGAGGGCAGGTGAGTCGGAGCGGGTGGCTTGGAGGTCACCGCCCCAGGCCTGGGAGCGCAGTCCCACGGGGCCTCTAAAAAGCCCACAGAACACCCCAGAACCCTCTCTCTGCAGCAGGACGTTCGGGGACAAGCTCCTGTCCCCAGGTGGCCAAGGGTGGCCAAGGGTGGCCGCGAGGGTGTGATCTCCCCCACGTCCCCAGCAGATGCCTGGGCGGAAATGCGGAGACCAGCAGCGCGTGCCTGAGGCAGCCCCGCGTGAGGTGGTGCCCGACACGCCTGGTGTGCCAGGAACAGCAGGGGCAGCTGGCGGGGCGGGGCGGGTGGGGTCTGCAGGAGGAGCAGCTCCTGGGCTGGAGTCAGGGTCTGCGCCCAGGTCTGCCGCGGGCACGCGGGGAGGAGGAGTCTGTATCCTGTGGTCCCCGGAATTGAACCCAGGGCCCTGCGCCTGCTGGGCACACCCCTGAGCTGCATCCCCGCCTCCCGGCCTTTCCATTCAGAGACAGGGTCCTGCTGACTTGCCCAGGCTGCCTTCAAACTTGTGGTCCTCCTGCCTTGACCTCCTGAGTGGCCGAGAGTGCAGGAGTGTGCTTGGGAGGAATCTTTAAAGGAACAGGCTAGGGCCCCTGCGTTTAGCTACGTGTGACATAAACCTAAATCAAATGGTTTAAGGAGGGAAGAACAAGAAATTCATCGACTGTGACTGGAAGCTTCAGTTAGGAATAGCTTCAGGTGCAGCTGGTTCCAGACGCTCAGGAATCCTCGGCCCTTCTCTCAGGTTTGCTTCCTCCACATTGGTGTGGTTCTCAAGCCGGCTCTTGCCACATAGTGGCCCCGGGGACTCGGCCAACCTAGCAATTGCCGTGGGAAGAAACTGCTTCTTTACCCAGAGTCCCAGCAGACATCTCAGGGACCCCTGCATGGGCCCTTCCCGGAGCCTCTTGTGCTCGAGGTCTAGTGTGCTGACTGTCCACTCCTGAGTCTCGGGACTGGCCCCAGGTGCTCGTCTAAGTCACGGGGACTGGAGGTGGGAGAGGGTCTTTCTCCGGACGACCCCAGCAGCTTAGCTGGAGAAAGGCCGCAGTGCGGGCGGGGAGCCCCACGGAGCCAGGGCGGGAGGGCGCTCTCCCCAGGGTTTCCACAGGCGAGCGGCAGGGTTAGCTGGGGTCTTATGGAGGACGGGAAGGCGAGGCTGGGTGAAGGAGCGGGGCCAGGCCAGAGCCGCCGGCCGTGGCTGCTGGGAGCTCAGGCCTGTCTCCTGGCCGGGCGGGGCTGGTCCAAGGACACCAGCCTGGCCACGCCAGGAGGCTCCCAGCAAGGAGGACCGGACATTCCAGGCCTCCCTGCAGCCCGGCTGCTGGCTCAGCCTCCCTTTCTGGCGGCCGAGGGGGTGGAGAGGAGGGGGAGTGAGCGGTGGCAGCATCCAGGGGGGCTCTGCCGGGTCTGCCTGGTCCCTCGTCCCCAGGAGCTCTGCTGAGGATGCCTGTCAGTCAATGCGGGACCCAGGGCGCTGTGGCCTCACCACCCACTCCCGTGTGGCCGTCTCCTGGGTGGCCAGCGGTCAGCGTCCTTCACTGACAGATGGGCAGAATGATCCAGATGGGATCCGTAGGCTCACCCACGTAGCGGGGCTCAGGAAGAGGGGAAGCAGGGGAAGGCGGCCTTCAGGGCATCCCGAGACCCACGGGGTGGAGGCAGCTGGGCGTTCTGGCCTTGGCCTTGAGGCGGGTAGGTTTCCAGTGGAATGTGGAGCAGCCCCTTCCAGGCAGGGGGCGTCCGTTAGCCGTGGAGAATGCAGCACGCGGCTGGCGTGGGGCTCGTCCTGGGCATGGCTGGGGTGGGAGGCGGGCGCTGTGGAGGTGCCCGGGGCCAGGACTTTCTGACAGTTGTCTGGTTTTCCCTGATTTGCCTCCCGGCCAGGCGGTTTGAGCTGCAGTAGTCGAAGCCCGCTGCACGTTTTTACATCACACTCATTGAGGTGCGATCGATGCGGCGCACAGGTCAGCCGACTGCGGCACGTCTGTCATCCTGCAACCTGGGGGGCTGAGGCAGGAGGATTGCAAGTTTGAGGCCAGCCTCGCTCAGTAATTTAGCGAGGCCCTCAGCAACTTTTGAGACACTGTCTCAAAAAATAAAAAGGACTGGGGATGTCGCTAGGTGTTAGAGCACTCCTGGGTTCCATCCTCCGTACCGCAGAAAAGTAAGAAGAATAGTAAGTGAAATTTAAGGACCCGAGGGCGTGGCTCGGCGGCAGAGCCTGTGCGGAGGTTCAGGTTTGCCATCCCGTGGGTTCTAATCCGCTCCCCACGCTGCGTGGTCAACACCTCTACCTGGATGGTTTCCAGAGAGAAGCCCCCTGGGCCTTAGCACCCCTGCCGGCAGGTCCTCAAAGGCGCCCTGCCTCCCGGCTCCTCTGTTGACCCGAGTCCTTGAGAGCGGGAGGCGGGCTCCTGGCAGAGGCCCAGCAGCTCCGCGGGAGGAGCCCCGAGCCCTCTTGGATTCCTCCACCCTGCGAGTTTTGATTTGTAACCAGGCTTTGTTGAAAAAGTGAGGGCCCTGCAGCTGGTGTGTGGAACAGGGTTTGGAGGGGTTTACGCCTGGTAGGCGCAGGGGTCCCGAGACCAGAGCCCAGTCGTCCCTCGGCCGGGCCAGGGCCTGCTCTGAGGAATGTTCTTGGGCACGTCAGTGAGCCTGGCCGTAGAAACACTCCCAGGAGGCCAGGCCTCTGAGTGGAGGCCCAATCCAAGTTGCTGCCTCCTGGAGGCCCCTGGACAGGAAGGCCTTGCTCGCCAGCCGTTCTCTTCGGCCTCCCTGGGCAGCGGCTGGAGCCTCTGCCGTCTGTCTCCCTCTAGCTGTGCCCACGGAGCCTCCAGGGACAGTGACCAAGGCGGGAGGCCTGGCTTCCCCGAGATAACCGGAGCCTCCTCTGTTTCCTCGGGGGATGAGCCTCTCTGGGCAGCCAGCTGGCCCAACTGCCATTGTGGGAAGAGTCATCCAAGGCTCGGGCCAGGACAGGGCTGCCCAAGGCTGGAGCCACGGCCTGGGCCCCCGGGAGAGCTGGAGCCCCGTGGTGCCAGCATCGGGCCCTGTGCGCCTGGCTGACCCCTTAGCCCTGGGGAGTCAGGTCCTCTTCCCCAAAGCTCCTTCTGCAGAGAGGGAGAACTCGGCTCCCGGGAAGCCCTGCTGTGCTGCTGCGGGCTCAGACCAGAGGACCCTGGGGCGTGGCGGGGACCTGGTCATGGGGCTGAGCCACCAGGAGCCGTTGGCTTGCGAGCCCTCCTGGAGGTGAGGACTTGAGGGTCCCTTGACTCTGCCCTGCCCTGAGGCCCTCCAGGGACACGGCAGGCCGGGAGTTTTCTGGGGAGGGAGGGGCTGGAGGGAACCGTGTCCCAGGGTCCGAGTCCCCAGCAGGGGCCGCAGGGGCCGCCGTGGCGCAGTGCCCGGCAGGGAAAGCACAGGGGTGGGGGTCGCGGGGAGCCGCTGCCGCTCAGCCCTGGCCCAGGGTCGTCCTGGGGGCCTGGGCCCGGGGTGGCCTGATCCTCCAGTGCTTTTTCTAACAGGAAGCGCCATACCCGGGCTTCCGCGGGCAATCCCTCATCTTAGGCCGTCGGTCACTGACCCAGAGCCGTAGGCCACGGGGAGGGCCAAGCAGGCACTGCTGCCCGGAGTCCAGGGCAAACCCCACGCACAGGACCACCTCCGAAGCAAGACCTTCCGGGTTCCTGCCGGGTGGAGTTCCGTGTCTCTTCCCCTCTTTTACTATGTTACCCGGTCCCTTTCTGTGTGTAGCTGGCCTGCGCCTGTCCCCAGTACTGAGCTCAGTGACCAGCGCGGCACAGATGCTCAGTGAGCGCCGGCTCAGTGGTGGACCAGGTGCCCAGGGCGAGGCCGGGCAGGCGGGGCTGGGGGCCTGCGGGCCTGCTGGGTGCCGGTCACTCGGTGGCGGTGTCTTTCATGGAGGATGCTCTCTGCGTATACGGCGCGGGTGGCAGGAAGAGCAGCCCTGGGACTCTGCAGACCTGAACCTGGAAGACCTCCGGGGCTGTGGCGTCCTCAGCGCCTGCCGGGCCAGCTCTTGGGCGGGAAGACCCCGCTCATTTGCCCGGGTCTGGGGGCACAGGAGTCAGGTTAGGGTTTCCTGCTGCCTCCCTGCTGCCCGCCCGCCCCATGCTGAGGCTGGTGTGGTCAGACCCCTCCCCACCCAAACCGGCCTTGTGACTCCTCTGTCACCTGATCTACCCGGGGGTGGTGTCTCCTTTCAAGTGTCCTTTTCCGGAACAGCCCGTCCGAGACTCTCAGGATGTGAAGCCTTGCGGCTCGGCCTCCTGGAGTCCTTGGCTTCTTGGCCTCATGCCACTGGCCTGGCTTGAGTCCCATCTTCCCTGGGCCGCTATGGGGTGCTTTTTGGAGTGGGAGGGTGGGATGCCTGTGTCCATCCCCCTTTCCCTGCTCGGAGTTTCCACTGATGTCCCGGCCTCTGTCCGTTCCTTCTGGTCTACTGGAACTCAGCAGGCTTAAGACTGTCAGACGGCTGCTCCACCTGGAAAGGATGGGTCACCTGAAGACTGGCTAGGTGACGCGGGGGCAGCTTGAAGTACCTCCCAAAGGGAAAGTGACTGGGTGCAGTGACACACGCCTGTAATCCCGGCACCTCGGGAGGCTGAGGCAGGAGGATTGCAAGGTGGAGGCCAGCCTCAGCAACTTAGAATAAGTTAGAATAAAAAGGACTGGGGAATGTGGCTCAGTGGTGGAGTTCTTGTCTAGCTGGCACAAGACCTTGGTTCCCTTCCTAGTCGCTTGCGCGCGCTCTCTCTCTCTCTCTCTCTCTCTCTCTCTCTCTCTCTCACACACACACACACACACACACACACACGCACACACACGGGAAGTGTGGCCAGAACGTGGAGAGGCTGGGGTCTTGGGCTTTGCTGGTGGCTTTGCTGCAGAGGACGGGTTGGCATGGAAACTCAAAGAGTTCAACATGGGGTCACACGATCCAGCAGTTCCCGCCTGGGTGGGTGTCCTGAAGAGGGGCCACGGGGTTCGGTCAGGTCCTCAGCCATGAAGTTTGTTAGCGTTGCCGTCCACAGTCACCGCGGGGTGGAAGCAACCCGGCATCCCCTGGACGGAAGCCTGGACAGAGCATGGTCTGTCCACACAAAGGAAGATCCTCCAGCCTCGGGAAGGAATCGGGTTGGTTTCCGTTCTGGGTCGAGCCCAGAGTGCCGCCCCCTGACTCCATCCCCCGCCCTTTCTGTTTTGAGACAAACCTGCTGAGTTGCCTTGGCTGGTCTCAAACCTGGAATCCTCCTCCCTCAGCCTCCCGAGTGGCTGGGGTCACGGGTGTGCGCACGCCCCTGGCTGGGTACGTGCTGCAGCGTGAAGGAGCCTCGGAACGTTCTGCTGAACCAGAGGCCAGACGCAGGCCCGCATCCTGCACGGGTCCGTTTACAGGCAGCGCCCAGCGTAGGCACAGCCGGGGCAGCGAGCAGGCCGCTGGCCGTGGGGCTGGGGTGTCTGTCGGAGGAATGGCAGTGATTGCTTAGTGAGCGTGGGGCCTCCTTTTGGGGCGAGGAGAATGTTCTGGAACTAGAGGTGAGAGTTGCACAACATTGTAAGCGTAAAGGCCACTAAACTGTATGTACGCTTAGGAAGTTAACCAGGGGCCGGGCACGGTGGCGCACGCCTGTCATCCCAGTGGCTCGGGAGGCTGAGGCAGGAGGATCGCTAGTTCAAAGCCAGCCTCAGCAACTTAGTGAGACCCTAAGCAACTCAGTGAGACCCTGTCTCTAAATAAAACACAGGGCTGGGGATGCAGCTCCATGGTTAAGTGTCCCTGGGTTCTATCCCTGGGATAGAAAAAAAAAGAGCAGAAAGGAGAGAGATCATGGGGCTGGGGTGTCTGTCGTGTGCAAGATCGAGTTTGGTCCCCAGCACTGTAAAAAAGAAGGGAAATGGTAACATTTATGTCGTGTGTGTTTTGCTGTGATTTAAAGGAAAAGGGCCCTTGCTCTGGAAGAAGGTGGGAGGCCAGGGTTGGGGTCCGACCCAGGGCAGCGACTCGGCATGAAACTGGCATCCGTGTGTCACCTGCCTGGAGGAGAAACACCCTGCCTGGGCAAGATGCCAAGGGCCTGTGTCGGAGGGGAAACCGGGCTTATGTCGGGGGAAACGATGGAGGTGGCGCGTGGGCTGCGATCACCACCACGCTGGCCACATCAGCAAAGGTCTTAGTGGGATGTGAGCAAAGAACCTGCCAAGGAAGAGCAAGCGGATGCCGGAGGGGGCGGCGTTGGAGGCCGGCGCTGCTCGCCGAGCGTCCTCATAATAGAACCCTGAGTGGGGAGGCCCGGGGAGGCAGGCCCGGCTACGGAGGGGGAGCCACCCACAGGCGGCCCGCGCTGCCATCTCCAGGGGAGACCGTAGCAGAGGCCGCCCTCGGGGGCTGAAAATAGCACCCGGCCAGCTGCTCAGACCCGGGAGGGGGAGCCGGGCTGTCTCGGGAAGTGGAGTGGGTGCTGGGCTGGCTGCCGGGAGCTCACCAGCGCCTCTCCTCCTCCAGGCGGAGCCAGCGGGAGAGGAGCGTGTCTCAGACACCGAGAGGGTGGCCCTGGACCTCAAGGACCCCAACCGCCCCCGCTTCACGCTGCAGGAGCTCCGGGACGTGCTGCAGGAGCGGAACGAGCTCAAGTCCCAGGTGTTCCTGCTGCAGGAGGAGCTGGCCTACTACAAGAGGTGAGCGGCAACCCCGGCGGCCTCCCTTCCGGAGCCATAGCCTCCAGGAGACCCGCAGCCTCCGGGAGACCTGCGAGTCTGCTCTTTTCCCAAAACCTCTCTGGCCCACAGCCTTTATGTACAGGCTCGCCAGCCCCTGTGCAGCCCGACCGGAGCATCTGCTCGGTCACGGTTCTTCAACTGTTAGCAGAAACAGCAGCCAGACCCAGGGCAGCGGGGCACCCCCAAACCACGCACCTTAATATTTTTGCAGCCAAGATAAGAGCATTCGTCGTAAATGGGATAAAGATCACAAGCTGCCTCATAGCTGTTTGTTGTAGATTTTGCCACCAAATGAATTACCAACATAAAAATTAAAAAGCCGGGTGCAGGGGCGCACGCCTGTCAGCCCAACGGCTCGGGAGGCTGAGGCAGGAGGATCATGAGTTCAGAGCCAGCCTCAGCAACAGAGGCACTAAGCAACTCAGTGAGACCCTGTCTCTAAATAAAATGCGAAATAGGGCTGGGGGTGTGGCTCAGTGGTTGAGCACCCCTGGGTTCAATCCCTGGTACCAAACAAATAAATAAATAAAATATAATAAAAAGAAGTGTTCTTGAGGCTTTTGCTGCAGCCAGCTTGAGTCACCGTCTCAGACTGTGCCTCCTCGGACTCTTCTGGCCTCTTACACACTGTTCTTCTTTTTGTTACTCAAAACACACCAGGCTGTGGCTGGGGATGTAGCTCAGTGGTAGGACTCTTGCCTAGTGCAAGGCCCTGGATTGGATCCCTTTTCTTTTTGCCAAAAAAAAAAAAAAAAAAAAGACCCCACCACACTTGTTCCTGCCTCAGGACATTGGACCGTGCTGCTCCTGCTGTTAGGAAAAGATTGACTTGGCTTCCCGTGGTTGACTCCTCGTTATTCAGAGATCAGTCAGGTGTCACCTCCTCCTCAGAGAGGGCTTCTCCACCTCCCCGTGTCCGAGGGTGTGCCCTCCTGGGTGCAATGGCACACGCCTGTCGTCCCAGCAACTCTGGAGGCCGAGGCAGGAAGGTGGAAATTTGAAGCCAGTCTCAGCGACTTAGCGAGACCCTCAAAGTCACAAAATCAAAAGCGACAAGGACTGGGGATGTGGCTCAGTGATGGAGCGCCCCTGGGTTCTGTCCCTGGCATGGATAAAACCCCGGGGCAGCCTGACCCGCGCACGGACCCCTTGCCGGGTTCTGCTTTCTTCGCGGCCCTTCCCCTCCCATGTTCCGTCCTCAGCGCCACAGAAAAATAAATAAATAAAGTTACTTTTTTAATAAAAAGCTAGTACTTTAAAAAAATTAAAAGGAGCAGGTGCCAGATGTGGCCCCCGCTCCAGCAGGGAAGGCGAGGTGCACAGAAAATCCAGTGCCCAGCGTGTTTACCCACAGTCCCCCGAGCCTGGCACAAGGTCTGACCCGCCGCGCTGGGGGTTCCCAGATGGGCCTGATCAACAGGCTTGCAGACGGGGTGCGACCGGAAGGCTTCTTGGAGGAGGTGGCCTTTGGACTGGGCCTGCCTTGCAGGCTAGGGTGGACCCTGGCCTGGGACGTTGGAGGTGTGGACGGCTTGCCTCAGGGAAGCGCCCCGGAGGTGTTTGTAAGGATGGGGAGCCGGGAGCGGTGCTGTTTGGCTGGAGTCGGGGAAACTGAAAATCAGGAGGCGAGACCCTTCTGAAGTTCCCCATATTTGTCCGCTGGGCCAGAGAAGCTGCAGGGCCCTGTGTCCATTGGTGGCCTCGGGACTGGACCTGCCTCTGAACAGGCCACAACCAGGGCTGAGAGAGAACATGGGGCCACCTCGCTGTTGTCCCGCCACTTAAGCTCATTCCCCCCACAAAATAAAAGTATGTGCGCCCTCTCAGACCCTCACACGGTACCTTCTGGAATGTTCCAGTTCCCGCTGAATTCTTGACTCATGAACTTGTACCTCTCTTTCCAGTGAAGAAATGGAAGAGGAAACTCGAATACCCCAGCCTCCACCCGTGGCCCACCCGAGAACGTCCCCCCAGCCGGAGTCTGGCATCAAGCGACTGTAAGTGAGGCGCCTGGGACTGTCCCACCCGCTGGCCTGGACTCCCATGGGAACCTGGATCCCCTCTCCCAGGTGCCCGCCCCAGGGCCAGGCCTGTCACTAACCACATCCCGCTGAGACGTGCTTAACCCCGGCCTCGGTTCATCTGCCTGCCTGAAGGCTGAGCTCCCTCGGGGTCTCTGGGCAGAGAGGGGAGCGTTGGGCTCGGGGAGGGGGCTTGGGCCTGTGGCTGAAGTTCAGGCACTTGCTTGAGTGTGTCGTGGGCGGGCGGAGCGCTGGCCTTGGAGACCAGAGAGCAGGGCTGGGGCGGGGGCTCGAGCCTAGAGGGCTGGAACCCAGCTCAGGTGCCTGGTGTGGCCGGGCCACCCCGCCTGTGCGTTCCAGCCGTGACTCGTCCCCGTAGCCCTGTCCCTCCACTGGGTATTCCCCAGTGCCAAATACATGCAGCGTCGGGCCCTGGTTGCTGTGGGAGACACAAAAGAAGGAGAGCAACCCGTGCCCACCCTCGGCCAGACTTGAGGCCATTCCGTGGTTCTTGGGTCCCTTTGAGATTCTGATGAAAGCGGACGGATCTTTGCCTTGGAGAAGACAGGTGAAATGTCACCTGCCACTTCAGGAGGTGCTGGACCCTGCAGGCCTTGAGACAGCGGGTCTGGCTGGATACCGGGGACCGGCTGTGGTCCACGCTGGCCGCATGGGGACCTCATCACAGAGCTGAGCCCGAGGCTGTCCTTCCCGTGTTGTGGCTAAGGAAAGCGGGGCCCCTGCCCAGAGTCCTGTGGCTGGTAAGAGGCAGGGCCAGGGTTTGAACCCGGCAGCCTGGCCCCTGCCTCGGAGCCTCTCTCCCCTCGGGGGACCCCCAGCTCTTCCCGGGGCTGGAGAGGCCTCAGTTCTGCCCCCAAGGCCCAGCAGGAGCCTGGGGAAGCAGGTGGCGTGGCTCAGGTGTGAGGGAGGAAGCAGAGCGCCCGGCACACGTCTCGTCCTTCCCAACTCAGCCACCCTGCGAGGTTCTCGGCTGGTTCTTAGCCTCTGGGTTGACCCAGTGCAGGGTGTGGGCAGGTTTGTGACAGGTGACACGGAGTGGAGGATGGCTTCCCGGGGTATCTGGGTTAATACTCGGCCCCCTTCTTCCCAGCTACGTGGAGCTTATGAGCTTGGCCCTAGATCCCTGGATTGGGAGGTGGTACGGTTCCAAGTTCCGGTTACAGATAAATATTTCCTAAGAATGAAACATGGAACCAGAAAATTCTTCCTCTTCCAAAGTTGTCCTGACCATTTGATAATTTGTGGTCTTTCATGTTTGTGGTTGAAACTCAGCTCAAGTAACTGAAGAAAAAGAATTTGGTTAAGTAACCAAAATTTCCCAGGTTGTACCTGCTTCAGGCTCAGCTGGATCCAGGCCTTGTTTCTTCCACCCTTGACTTAGCATCCTCTCTCTGAGCTCCATTCTCTGGCATGCTCCCCCAGACTGCAGTGGGCAATATGGCAACCATAAATTCAGTGTTCAGTCTTGTCTGGAGCTAGTTCAGATTCTCTTCCCAGGAGTTCTGCGGAAATCACAGAACCAAGCCTCATTGGCTCTGACTGGTCACATGATCCCTCCTAAACCAATCACAGGGCAGCACATGGATTGTGTTTCATCCCTGAATCTTAGAGTAGCTTTAACTCCATTCAGTTCACATAGACCAAAATTGGGATGAACGGGTCCCCACACAAGATCAGAGTGCTGGACAGAAATGCGACTGTCCACTGTAGCTTGGTCCTGGGCATGGGCGGCCCTCCCCAGTCTGTTTCCTGCAATTCGGGAAGCAGTAAGTCTGGGCTTGAGCTCTGGGCCCCCTACCAGCCCCACTCCCGTAAAGGACAGCAGAGTCCATCCTCACGTGCTGCAGGGACCACAGCTTCGGGGTCACCCCTGGCACCTGCCAGCAGTTTCCTGAGCCCCGACCTGCCTGGGCCGTGGAGGGGAGACCAGGTTCTGCATCCTTGGGGGGTTCATCCCCCTTCAGCCTCTCGGGAACCCGGGTACCGGTCTCTGCCGAGCTGAGAATTCCCTCCAGCTGGGCCTTTCTGACTTCCTGGTCGCTCCAGCCGGTCTCTGAACAGTGGCTGAGCTTGACTTTTGCCAGCCTCGATTTAGGTAACCTGGGCGTTACCAGGGCCGCCCACACGCCCTCTTCCGTTAGCTCTGCCCCCGCCTGGCCCGGCTGCCCGCGGCTGCCCTTCTTTTCCAGGCTCCTTTGCAGAGTCCCTTCTACCTTTAGCTTATCCTCTGGTGCCGTGAGCCTGGCAGGGGAGCCAGCTGGACCCGGTGCCAAGAGAAACAGAGACAAAGGGGAGCCACCCTCCCACCCGGGGGTGCAGGCCAGTCCCGCGGCAGCCCCTGCCTTCGGGGCGTAACTGGGGGGCCAGCCGACACAAAAGGCTTTTGACCAGCCCAGCCAAGACACTGGTAGCTTTTGTCCTCCTCGCTGGACAGGGAGCTGTGGCCTGTGAGCCCAGAGGCTGGGAGGAACGTGGGGCAAGGGCAGAGCTTCCGCAGGGCGGGAACAGCAGTTCTTAAGAACTCGCCTCCTGCGCTGTGCCCGTCTGGGCCTGTCTACTCCGAGGTGCTTCCCTTACAGTCCTGCAGCTGCTGAGTGGACCTCCAGCTGGGCTCCAGCCCAGCCCAGTGCCCCTGACCCAGCGTCCGTCCCCCACCTGTCACTCCCCAGCTGTTGAGGAATGACCAGCAGGGAGGCTTGACGAGGCCTCACCACTTAGATCACTTGAACCAAGGCATCTTCCACCCTGCCAGAGGCCCGGAGCTGGGACACTGTCCCCCTTTCTCAGATGAGGAAACCGAGGCCCAGGGAAGCCGGGGACGTCCATTAGATGGTGTTGCCAACAAGGCTCAGGGTTGGGCTTCTGAACCCCTCCCTGCCTTTGTCTGCACAAACCCCTCCCAAGTCCGAGCTGTGGGCTGACTGCCCAGGTCCCTTATCGCCAACATGCCACGAGTCACGGAGACGTCAGACTCGACATTCTGGGCTCAACATAACAGGGCAACCAGAAACGCTCGCTGCCAGTCAAAACAGCCTGAAGATGGTCCAGGAATAGCTCGTGACTAGCGGCCGCGGCTGGAGGGGACGTTGGCACCGGTCGGGGAGGTCACGCGGAGCCCCCGCTGACTTCAGCCTGGGCCCCAGAGAGCCGGGCAGCAGCGCCCCTCTGGTGCGGGTCAGCAGCTCTGCACTGGGGAACCTCAGGTGACCGTGGAGACCGGGGGCCTCAGCTGGGGCAGGGCACTGGGGACGCGAGGGCTCGGAACTGGCCCTGCAGACCGGAAAGGCCCGCCTGGGAGTAGGTGGCCGCACAGTCTTAAACAGGAGGGGACACGGTGCATTCTGTCCCTGTCCTCCCACCCACCACCCTCCTCGCTTCAGCCAGAAATAGCTGCTTCTCTGCCGCCCATGGTGCCGCCTAAATGCCAGCGTTAGATGCGTCTGGCTCGAGTCTCCCAGGGCTACTTGGTGGGGAGGGAGGAGTTAAGCCCGCCACACCCTGTCCAGGACATAAGCTCTTGGCCACAAGGGTCATGGAAGCGGCTGTCCCTCTGGAGGTGGCGGCTTCTGCAGGGCAGTGCCTGGGATACCGCAGGCCAGGGCTGCACTCAGTGACCAGCAGGCCACACCGACAGGAGCTCAGCCGGGCTCCTCAGGCCACCTAGAGCCCCTGCTCACCTGTCTGGCCCCTGACCAGGCCCCAAATGAGCCCAGCATGTCCGGGTGGGCAGACAAACATCCACGTGGTGCCTGGGACCACCTGCCACGCAGTATGTCCCAGGGGGGTTGCCCCCTTGGGACACTCTGACCAAGGCAGGTGCAAAGCGGTACGTCCTGGGGCAACCTGTGTCCGGCAGCCTGGCTTCTCAGAATAGGGAGCGTTTGTTTAGGCGAAGGTACATCCTCTGTTTTCCGTGTCACTGTGAAAAACTGTCCAGGTGTTCCAGGACTCCCGGCTCCTCGGTACAGAGCCTTCAGGTTCATCCAAACATACAGGAGTCCCCAAACCTCATCGGAGATAACCAGTTTACATCTTTTCTCAGTCACCTTGAAAAAAAAAAATCACCCTGGGCACGGTGGCACACACCTATAATCCCAGCGACTCCTGAGGCTGAGGCAGGAGGATCGCAAGTTTGAGGCCAGCCTCAGCAACTTAGGGAGACCCTGTCTCAAAAGATATATATACACATATTTTTTGGTATCAGAGATTGAACCCAGGAGTGCTCAACCACGGAGCCACATCCCCAGCCCTTTTTAAATATTTTATTGAGAGACAGGGTCTCTCTGAGTTGCCGTTGCTGAGGCTGACTTTGAACTCACGATCCTCCTGCCTCAGCCTCCTGAGCCACTGGGATTACAGGCGTATGCCACTGTGCCTGGTCTGTCTCAAAATTTTTAAAAAGGGACTGGGGAAGTATTTCAATGGTAGAGCACCCCAGGACTCCCAAAAAGAAGGAGGAAAAAATCTTAGTTTTTCAAACTAAGCCTCGGTGACCTGGTTGGAGTTGACTTCATTTCTGCTCCCCCGCCGAGGGACGGATGAGCGTTACTGTTGGCTCTGGGCCCCCAGACGGGTGGGGTGAGGAGACCCCTCCTAGGGCGGCCCAGCCTGCCTTGGCCTTCATCCTCCCGGGCCTCCTGGGAGCAGGGAGCCTGCAGCCTGCGTGGGGGAGGCCTGGGGGAGGCTGGAAGCACCTGGACTCCCCTGCCCCCCAGGCCCACTGTCCCTCCCTGGAGGGCCACTCTTGTCACACACTGTCACACACCACCTTTTGTTGGGCTGCTGTAACAAAGTGCCGCCGACAGGCTCCCAGATCTGCAGGCCCGAGACCAGGGTGTCAGCAGGGGTGGCTGGTGAGGACGGTCCATCCAGGCCCCCTTCGCCTGTGGGGTCTGCTGGCCTCTCCGGCCAGCCGTGGCCTGTGGGAGCGTCACTCAGGGCTCTGCCTTTGTGACCTCAGGTCACCCCCTCTCTCAGGCTCATGTCCAAGTTGCTGCCATTGACAGGAACGTCCGTGCCGCTGGGTGGGGCCCGTCCTCCCAGGTCCCATCCCTTAGGGGCCCCGTGTCTACACCAGGGTGCCTTCTGAGGCGCCGGGGTCAGTCGCAACACCTGGATCGGGGAGGGGCCCCGTCCACCCCTGCGGCCGGCGCTGCAGGGGCCCTTTCTTCATCTTCTCCGTGTCTGTCTGTACTTCTCCAACCAGGATCTTTACCGCCATCATGCCCATGGTGGCGGCTGGACTGATACTAGATGACCCCTCGCTGCAGCCTGTGCGACGCCTCGTTCCCCTTGTAGGCACTGCGTGTGTTTGGGGTTCCGTTTGCGCTGCGCCTTGGGGATGTGTGCTGAGGCTGCTGCTGGGGCCAGCCCGCGTCCCTGGGTCACTGGAGCTGCATGGCCGTCACCTGCGAGTGACCGCAGAGGCGCCCACCTGCACGTGTGCAGCCCGGAGTTCTCGGCTCGCTCACCCCTAATTCTTTTTATCTCTTTTTATCTCGCCTTGCCCATGATCCAGTAAAGAAGGTCCTTTAAGTGACGGGTCAGTAAGCACCGCCCACCGCCGTCCCCGAGTGCCACTAACCCGTGTTCTCCTCCCTCCTGGGCCAAGCTTTCTAAACTGCTTTGTCGTGCCACGCCACAGGCAGCCGGCTGTTTGATCTTGTTACAGAAGGGAAAGCGGAGGGAGGCTGGGGGACCCTCGCCACGCTGAGCGGCTTTCCTGCTTGCTGTGGTCTGCAAGGACAGGGTGGCGCTGGGTTTCTGACCGCGGATGGCCTCAGTTCCCCGGGGGCGAGCCCGCACACGCGTCCGCTGGGAAGGCGTGAGCCCTGGGTTGCTAGGGAGAGCTTCCCCGGGTAAGCCTGGCCTCCCTGGCATTACGGTGGCGGGTACTTTACTCCTGGCCGAGCTGCCAGGAGGAGCCAGTGAGCACAGAAGAGTGAGATCATTTTCCGCCCGACGTGATTAAAACCAAGCCCCACAGGTGATCGCGCCAAAAGACAGGAACAGGGATAGCGGCGGACGTCTCCGTGGCTTCCACCCGCTCCCTGGGGACAGCACAGCTCTTAGTCCCCTCTTGCCCGGTTCAGAGATGCAAGACAGGGGAGGAGTGGGGTCAGAGCCCGAGGTCCTGACGGAGACTTGGGAGCGCAGAGCCCTGGGGAACCCTCAGAAGGGGCCAGCTCAGGTCGCCGCCAGGGTCCTGGTCTCTGCGGGCGCATCTCTGAGGCACCCACAGGTTCACTCCAAGCCACATGCAGGAGTCACAGCGGAGCCGGGCAGGGCGGCCCAGGCCTGCGATTCCGGGCCAGCCTGGGCAACGTAGGGAGACCCTGACTCAAAAATTTAAAAAATAAACAAGATCTGGGACGCAGCTCAGTGGTGAAGCACCCCTGGGGTCAATCCCCAGTACTGAAAAGAGGAAAAAAATAAATAACAAGACTCCTTGGGGCTGGTTTGTAGCTCTTCCAGCCCTGGGCTCCCTCCCCACGCTGCGGGGAGAGGCCCTGGGCCTGGAGTCCTCTCAGGCTCCAGCTGATTATAGCAGTTCCTTCCAGAAGCTTCCCCATGAAGCCCATTTTTAAAATCCAAACTGATGGTTCCCAAATTTCTCTCACCTACTATATTCACAGTGTTTTTCTAAACAGAAAACTCTGTACCAAGACTTACTTAATATATTTTTTGGTCTCATTTTTCTTAAATACCTACAAGAGGGGTTGGGGATGTAGCTCAGTGGGTAGAGTGCTTGCCTCGCAGGCACAAGGCCCTGGGTTCAACCCCCAGCACCACAAAAAAATAAATAAATAAATAAATAAAATACCACCAAGGGCCTCACGCTAAGCAGTAACATCCAGGAAGCCTGGGCTTCCAGTGTGCGTTGTCTCCTGGTGGACATTACGTAATCCGTACCCAGTGCACTTGGGGAGATTGATGCCTTACGCCAGCCACCTTAAATTCCACGCAGCTTTCAAGTGCTCCTCTCTTGGCCTCATAGGGGCACCAAAGGAGCCCCTGAGCTGGGCGGAGCGCCCGCCTGGCATGAGCAGGGCCCTGAGTCCCACCCCAGCACCGCAGAACAGACCCAAGGTTTGTAGCTCTGGGTTCTCCCTGTCCCCGGAAGGACCCTGCGGGCCACGCTGGGGGAACCCCCACAGCCACACGTGCATGCCTTGTGCAGGTGGCCTCCGAGGGCCTGAGACCTAATGTCACGCGGTCGCCCCTGCTGCTTTCTGGAACCCTCTGACTGCCCCCGACTTTTCCCTCCCACCTGGTGTGGATGTGCCCGGTGTTGGCTGCTGTGTGTCCCTGGCATTGTGAACAACAATCAAGGTGCCCGCAGAGGGTCCGCTCTCACGGCTGTCTCGTTTCCCTCCAAAAGGTTTAGCTTCTTCTCCCGAGATAAGCGCCTGGCCAGCACCCGGAGGAGCGTGCACATCCACGAGTCCTTTGGCCAGTGGGCCCACACCCAGCGGGACGACGGGTACACAGAGCAAGGACAGGAAGCCCTGCAGCACCTGTGACCGCCGCCCGAGGGCCTGCAGTCCACACCGGCTACCGAACCGAATGGACCCTGCCGAACCCCAGCCAGGGGCCACCGGCCCACACCCGGTGCGGATGAGCCCTCAAAACGAGCCCCTCAAACAAACTGTGCTTTGAGGGTGGACTTTGAAAAACTGATGCCAAACCCTGAAGAAATGTCTATTTATATCCAGGGCTCTCGCCGTTTATAATAGATGACTCTGACCCCTTAGGATATATATTTAATATTCCCATGAACAGAGGCCAGATTTTTGCGTTAATCTTAGTAACAAGCTTCTTTAAGCCAAATACATCACTTGCCACTGTAATCGCTGTTTGATTTGCCTCATATAAAATTCTCGGTGTAGAGGTTTTATCATCACTCATGGGAGGCAGGGAGAGGCAGCTTTTATCATCATGAAACTGCTCCGCTGATAAATGGCTGCAGAGGACACACTGGACAGCTTCTGATGTCCCAGGGTGGGCTGCCCCAGCTCAGACACATAGCAACAGGACAATTTTCCAAGAGCCAGCAGCTGGTCCTCATAAGCCCATAGTGCAGGGCCACGTCCAAAGCCGTGTGCCTTGAGTCTGCTATACCTAATGCAGTCCTAACCCAACAGTCACTAAGGATGAGACATTGCAACATCTCGTGTGCATTTCTTTTTTAATGGCATCTTTTTTCCCATCAGTGTTCACTGTGCGAGATACTTAGCATCCCGCAAAGAAAACAAATGTCCCAAAGCAGGTGGGAGCAGAGTGCCCAGGTGATGCAGGATGATGGGGGGTTACCAGTGGGCAGATGGCTTGGGGCCGCACATCTGGCTGACTCACTCTGCAGTGGCCAGCTGCCCTGGCTGCACCCGAGCAGATGGGCTGGTTCACATGGCTTCTCTCCACCTGTGGAACGCCCAGTGTGCAGGGTGAGGTGTACATAAATTCAAAAGGGGGACACTTCCTGAGAGCACTCGGGGACATGACAACGTGGGACCACATTCTAGGCATTCAGCTAGCGTCTCCCTCAGGCGGATCTGCAGGAGCTGTAACAGACTGCTGCAGAATGGCTGGGTGAGGTAATGCAGTTGCCTTAGAGCAGAGGTTCTCAAACTGGCCTGCACCTTAGAATTATTAGAATTTATTCTTAAAGAGTATAGAAGCATGGCCAGGTGTGGTGGTGACACCTGTAATCCCCGAAGCTTGGGAGGTCAAGGCAGAAGGATCACAAGTTGGAGGCCAGCCTCAGCAACCCAGCAAAGCCCTAAGCAACTTAGCAAGACCCCATCTGAAAATAACACAAAAAGGGCTGGGGGACTGGGGAGATAGCTCAGTTGGTAGAGTGCTTGCCTTCCAAGCATCAGGCCCTGGGTTCAATCCCCAGCACTGCAAGAAAAAATGTGGCTCAGTGGTTAAGCACTCCTGGGTTGAATCCCCAATACCAAAAAAAAAAAAAAAAAAAAAAAAAAAAGAGGGGTTTGGGCCATGGCTCAGTGGTAAAACACCCTGGGTTCAATTTCCAGCACTGGGGGGGATATTCCAGATAATTCCTATCAGTTCATTAGATGGGGGTTCCCAACCAGGGGGTGACATTTGGCAGTGTCCAGACACATTTTTGGTTTGACCCCCAGCATGACACACACACACACACACACACACACACACACACACCTCGGGATGAACGGGTGACTCTTGGTGTTGAATTATTTGTTTTGGATGAGCCCTCTTGAATTTTGAGAACCTGAATTCTCAGAGATACAGCAATAAGTAAAAATGCTAAATGTCACTTTTTCAAAATCATGTGAGGGGCTTGGTACTTACTCAAAGTCCACAGAAATTAAGGTCAACAGAGCAGCTCTCAAGCCCACCAGAGGCTGGACACTCAGAAAAGGGAAATGCAGCCCACCCACAGCCACAGTGCCTTCGCCGACCTCAGCCCTGCGTGTTCTTCCCTTATTCCTCCGGGTCAGCGTTCGCTTTAGAGAGCTGAGACTGCCACAGATCACCGCCGTGAGACACCATGTTTAATTTTAAACGCCAGCCAGAAAAGCGAAAAAAGACAGTCAGCATTTTGCACTAGAGTTGACATCCGAGAGTGGCCAGTGGCAGCCCAGATGGTGCTGGTGTTAAATCAGCCATTCTCTGTGGCTCACTGGGCCCCATCCCTTTGAGCCCGTCGTGTGTGTCAAGCGTGTTACTAGGGACGCCCCCCAGTCTGGTTTCTCGCTCGGCTGTCTTGTTTTGTGAGACAGGACCTTGGCGGCCATCTACAACTAAAAATGTTTTGTTTTGTTTTGTTTTTTTTTTTTAAAGAAACATTTCGAAGGATAGAAAGACAAATTCTCTACAGGCCCACGCGGGCAGAGAGGTGGCCCTCACCAGGCGCCTTCTGTGCAAACGCCGCGGGGACAGACGCTTCCCCGCGGGGCCGGGCCGGGCATGTGGGCGCTTCCCGGGCACAGGGCGGCCGTGGGCTCCACTCGCAGCAGGGCCAGAACCAAAGCCCGCGGGCTGGGGCGGCGAAGGCGTGCGGAGCCCCCTAACCCGGGCCGCGGCCTCGAGCACGGCTGGCTCCATCGCCCTCCGGAGGCCTCACCGCGCCATCCACGCCGCCCGCGCACGCCTGCCCCTACTTGCTCCTGTCCCTCTTCTCCCGGCCCTTGGGCCTGTCCTCCCGCTCCCGCTCCCAGTCGCCCTCGGGCCACGCCCTGGCCGGCTCCCGCTCCGGCCACCTCTTCTCGCGGCCGCGCTCGTGGTCCCGGGCCCTGGAGTCCCAGTGCCGCTCGCGGGACCGCGACCGCTCCCTGCGCTCGCGCCGGGGCTCGCGGTGCGGGTCGCCCTTGGCGGCCGGCAGGCTGATGGGCTTGCGGAAGGGCCTGTCGCGGCCGCCGAAGCGCAGCTGGCCCGACTCCTTCTTGCCGCCCAGGCCGCCGCCCAGGCGCCGCGGGACCCAGCCGCGCAGCGTGCGCTCCAGCTCGTAGTCCACGAAGATCTCGTGCTGGTCCACCAGCAGCCCGTCGGCGTCGCGGTAGGCGCGCAGCAGCGCGCGCTCCTCGCGGAACTCCACGAAGGCGTAGCCCTTGGAGAAGCCCGTCACCAGGTCGCGCACCAGCCGCAGCCGCCGGATGTCCCCGTAGCGCGAGAAGACCTCGCGGAGCTTGTCCTCCTTGGTCTGCAGGTTCAGCCGGGCCACGAAGAGCGTGAGCAGCGGGTCCCCGGTGACGCCCCGGTTGGGCACGTAGCGCGCCAGCATGGCCCTCCACACGGCGCGGTCGTGCGGGTCCTCGTCCGTGCCGTCGATGCTCCCGGCTTTGAGCGGGTCATACTCCTTGGCGATGGGCATCCAGTCGTTCATGACCTGCGGAGACAGCAGGCGGGTGAGGGCAGCTCCCGCAGGGCCGGGCGCAGGTGGCACGAGGGGCGCCCCCCGCACCACTCAGAGCTCGGGGCAGCGAGCCTGGGCTCTGTCCCGTGTGTCCTCGTGGAGCCACAGGAGGGCACTGGCACCACCGCACTGTGATGTGGCCCAGGACCAAAATCCACCACCGCCAGGGGCTCTGAAGATGGCGACAGGGCCCGGCGCCCGGGTCCACACATCTCAGGAGGCTAAGGCAGGAGGATCATGAGGTGGAGGCCAGGCTGGGCAGCTCAGTGCTAAAGTGACATGGGACTTGGAATTTATTTTTATAAAAATTCTTAAATAGAAACACATTTAAAAAGTGGCCACAGGAGGCTGAGAGTGCAGCTCAGGAGTAGATGTGCTCAGTATGAGTGAGGCCCTGAGTCAAAGAAAAAAGGCACAGGAAAACGAGCCTGCCACACCACAGGCTGTGGAAAAGGGCATTTTTAAAACCTCTCTCTGGGCTGGGATGTGGATGGGCAGGAGCACATATCCCCCTCTGCAAACAAGTACATAAATCTAAAAAAACCCTCTCAGGGCTGGGCTGTGGCTCAATGGTAGAGTGCTGGCCTGGCATGTGTGAGGCACTGGGTTCCATCCTCAGCACCACATATAAATAAATAAAGGCATAGCGTCCATACACAACTAAAAATTGTTTTTAAAAAGACTCCTTTACTACCAATAATCTCCCAATGCGTGCTAATGTGACCATGACCCTCTCTAGGTCCCTCACCTGGCTCCAAGAGGACCAGCAGGCATGTGGCCACAGTAATGCATGCCAGATTATTCTGAAGCAAAGTCTAGCTATTATGTCACTTAGACTTAAAATTTTTAGCAAGGATCACTAAAATGAAAAAGAACTTTTTTTCCTTTTGGTACTGGGGACTGAACCCAGTGACACTTAACCCTGAGCTACATCCCTAGCTCTTTTGAGACAAGGTCCCACGAAGTTGCTTAGAGCCTCACTAAGTTATTGAAGCTGGCCTCAAACTTGTGATCCTCCTGCCTCAGCCTCCCGAGCTGCTGGGATCACAGACGTGGGCCACTGCACCCAACTAGATAAGGACCTTTTTCATCATTTTTTTTTTTTTTGTAGTTGTAGAAGGACAGCATGCCTTTATTTGCTTATTATCATGCGGTGCTGAGGATGGAACCCAGTACCTCACATGTGCCAGGCAAGCACTCTGCCACTGAGTCACAGCCCAGTCCCTAGATAAGGACTTTTTAAAAGCGAGACTACAAGGGAAAGGACGATTCCAAAGTGCCCCATGCAGTCAGTGGCCGACAGCGGGCCATGGCCAACCAGGAACGTGGCATCTCTTCTTGACTCGACTGTCCTGGGGGATGGGAACTGACTGCTGGGAAACTTCACTGGTGGGCACGCTGCAGCTGTCTCACTCTGACACGCGACCACCAGTCCACAGACAGTAAGGTGGTGCCAACACTGCGCACCCAGCTATCGCTCACGTGACCCCCTCCGCAAACCGCTGGAGCCAGTGCTGAAATACCTTCCTCAAAAGCCAGGGCTCTGGGGCTGGGTGGTGGCTCAGTGGCAGAGCGCTCGCCTGGCACGTGTGAGGCACTGGGTTCCCTCCTCAGCACCGCATAAAAATAAACAAAAGGTTCTGTGTTCATCTATAACTAAAAATATTTTTTTAAAAACCCAGGGCTCTGTGGGTGTCCTAACAGCATCTTTCCAGAAGAGAGAAATGATGTCTACAATTTTCTCCGCTTTTGCTTTTCTTGTTCAGCTGACAGGGTGCGTAGGGGGAGCAACCAGGTGCTGACAGGGTGCACTGAGGAAATGCTCCCCCAGTAAAAAGCCGAGCACCGACAGAATAAATTCAAAGCCCAGGGCACTGCACCTGAGACCTCTGGCCTCCGCTCACCCTCTCACCAAACCCCATTATGCAGCCTCTTTACACCAGGCGGGCTTGCTCCCGCCTGCACCCAAGTCGTCCCCTCCCCCTTGCCCTGTGCAGCTCCCTCTGCAGGGAATGTTCCCTTCCTTTCGGCCTCCCACACGTCCACTTTTGGAAATCCCACTGATCCTTCCAAGCCCAGCTTCAGACTGCTCCCCATAAGGGGAATGTGTCTCGCCCAGCTCAGCGCCCCGCTCCTGGACGGGTGTGTTCTGCCCCACGCACAGCGAACACTCTCAGTTCAGTATCTCCAGATCCTAGGACACTTCCTGATAAACATGGGGGCACGGAACCAACTGCCATCGAAATTCACAGAACTGCTTGTCCAGATGAGACAACAGAACCTCGTCACTAAGGGTGAAGAGGCGGCACGCCGCACTGTCCACCATCGGGCTGCAGAAGGGGGACAATATGCGCCTGTCAATATTAACAAGCAAGTGCAAGCCAGGCAGAGTGGCTCACACCTGTAATCCCAGCAAGTGGGGAGGCTGAGGCAGGAGGACGGTGAGTTCAAGACCAGCCTCAGCAACTCAATGAGGCCCTATCTCAGAATAAAAGGAACTGGGGCTGTAGCTGAGTGGTTAAGTGCCACTGGGTTCAATCCCCAGTACTGCAAAAAAATAAAAATAAAAAAAGTCAAGCAACTTTGGAGAAGATGCTACTCTGGTGTTTCTAGCAATAAAAGAAAGAGAGGCCACTGGAGCATCAGAAGGCGCACAGGACAGGAGTGAGACAGCACCACCCTGGTCTGGCTCTGGCCCCAACTCGTTTTGTCTTTTCTCTCAGAGATGGAATTTCTCCATGTGAACAAGAAGAGATGGAGCTGTTACTTCAGTCTCGCTCCTCTGGTGTTGTGTCTACAGAGATCGTGTATCTACTGGGCCTAATGTTCCTGGAGTTTAGTCTTATTCCCCTTCCATCGCAGGGCTGCAGAGAAAAGTTAGGACTATGATAATTTCAGGTTAAGTCCAGCACTTAACAGGTGCCAAGCACTGTGCTAACCCCTCAACTCCTCTCAGCTCCCAGCAACAGCACGAAGGCTCCACTATCAATGTCCTGTCAGATGAGAAGAGTCACACACAACAAGACGTGGGGATGCGCATCCACAATCCCAACGGCTGGGGAGGCTGAGGCAGGAGGATGGAAAGTTCAAAGCCAGCCTCAGCAACTTAGTGAGGTGCTGGGCAACTCAGGGAGATCCTGTCTCTAAATAAAATCCAAAACAGGGCTGGAGATGTGGCTCAGTGGTTTAGCACCCCTGGGTTCAATCCCAATTACCAGAAAACAAAAGAAAGAAAAATACAAAATGGTTGTCTGGCCCAGTGAGGGAGTTTGAACCAGGGGCTGTGTTGACTCCAGAGCTTCAGCTCTTGACCATTTCCTCAGAGGGCTCTCATAAAAGGCAAGGCTTTGGAGATGGGAAAGAAGAAAATCCACCAGGATTCTGGGTGTTGGAGGCTGACACCCAAGACCTGCCCCGTCCCGGCCCCACCCCAGGGGGAAAGAATTCCTCCTCATTCAACAGAAAAAATGTCACAAGGATCCAACAAATGAAACATGAAACATATTATTGTTCACAGTGAGAGCCACTATTCCAAGCTTTAAGATTACTTCAAACCAAAATATAAAAAACTATAAAAATTAAGCACAGAATTTGTTCTCTCATCTGCATGCTTATATCAGTACAACAGCAGCCTGCACTGCTTATAATAACAACTTATTATATTTCTAGGTCTATTTCCAGCATTGCAGCCTTATGCTGAGATCTCCTCCAACAGTCTCTCTGGATTTTTACCTTCTGGTCAGAGGTGAGATTTGAGAGACGAATGATGGGGTGGAGGTGGGTGGGGCAATTAACCATCAAAGACAAAAAAATGTGAGAAAACGAAAAACAGCACTAGGTTGTTGTCAGACACTCAGGCTTGACCCCGTCCTACCACCTGGTGCAAAACTTAAATATCTAAAATTTTGAGCATCGGAATTCTTATCTGTAAAAGGTGCCCACATGCCACCTCGCTGGGTTTCGCAAAGACCGGATGGCGTCTAGAAAAGTGCTGGTTTACAAATTATCATAACACAACTAAAAGTTTGTTCTCTGCAAACCTCTCCTTCCAGGACCTCGGGGTGACTGCAGCCCCGCTCCCACCCAGGGCTCCGGGCATGCGCAGTGGCGCCGGGAAGCACGGGCGGAAGTCGGGTGGGGCGGCCCGCGCCACACTCCCGGCGCCCCCTCCCCTCCGCCTCAGCCCTCGGGGTTGCGTCCTCCGAACCCTCACCTCCTGGGTGGCCGCAGGGAGGAAAGGGTCACCCTTCCGTCTCAGCTCTCATTCCTCCTGCCCTCAACGCAGCTTCGGAAGCCGTCCCCCTCTGCCAGCTTTCAACATGGCGGCGCGCAGATGGCGGACACAGCGTCCCGTCCGAGACCCTCTTCTTTCCCTCGGACATGGGCCCCGTCCCCACAGGCGCTCCCACTCACCTCGGCACAGCTCCGGCTCGCGGAGACCCTCCTAGACACGGAGATAGGCGCGGGCTCCGACAACGGAAGCGTTCTTACGCCGGCCTCGAGCGGACCTCTACATTGGGAGCCGCAGATTCGTCAGATGCTGATTTGCTCTTTGCGCTTTTAAGTCGTCGCGTCTCGCGCATTGAGCCTCGGGAGCCTCAGTCGTCCAAGGAGATTGAGCTTTTATTTGTTTCTGTTTTTTTGCACGAAAATAAAAATTGCTAAATCGACCGACTGTTGTACTACCGAATGTGCAGTTAGTTTTTTCTTGGAACTGCTTAGACTCAGATCTGGTTATAATGATTTTTCCCCTCAAAAATGGGTGCGCCCATTCACATGAAATTTTATACACGTTCCCAGAGGTTTCATAATTCCTGGACTTAATAATTTGCTTTCCATACAAGTAGAATGGTATTTTTTTTTTCTTTCTCTTTTTTTCTTTAAACCAGGAAAGGCTCTACCACTGAGTTACATCTCCAACCCTTTCTATTTGTTTTTATTTATTTATTTATTTTTGGTACTAGGGGTTAAACCCAGGAACTCTTTACCACTAAGATACCTCCCTAGCCCTTTTAATTTTATATTTTGAGGCAGGGTCTGGCTAAGTTGCTAAGGCTGGTCTCCAACTTGTAATCCTCCTGCCTCAGCCTCCTCAGTCGCTGAGATTACAAGCATGTGCCACCACACCCTAATGATTCTTTAAGAACACAGAAAAACCCTGCAGTAAGAAGCCCGGCTTAATAAATATGTACAATTAAGTGTCAAATTAAAAATGTTTAAATATATTTTAATAGGAAGGGGGAGCCAAATTTAAAAACCAGGATGAGAGGGAGTGGATACATTTATAAAATGGATAGGTCTTATACCAATTATGTTGTGTTTCTCCCTGTCTGCCACTCCTGGTCCCTTTCCTCTACTTACCTCCCTTTAATCCCTGTCTCCAGATTCACCCACCAGTACCAATGGGTAACCAGTTTTCCATATGCTTTCTTTTCCTTTGTCCTCTCTAGCTTCCACATGTGAGAGAAAACAGGAGCCCTGACCTTCTAAGTTTGACTTATTTTACTTGACATGATGGTTTCTAGTTCCATCAATTTTCCTACAAATGACATGATTTCATTTTTCTTCATGACTGAATAATACTCCATTGTGTATATATACCACATGTTCTTTATTCTTTCATCCATTGATGGATACCTCTGCTGGTTCCATAGTCTGGTAATTGTGAATTGTGCTGCTGTAAACATGGGTGTGCAGGTATCTGTAGTATGACTTTAATTCTCTGGGGTAAATACCAAGGAGTGGTATAGCTGGGTCATACGGTGGCTCCAAGCCCAGTCTTTTGAGGAACCTCCATGCTGATTTCCATAGTGGCTGTACTCATTTATAATCCCACCAACAGTGCAAAAGTGTTCCTTTTTCTCCAGATCCTCTCCAGCATTTGTGGTTATTTGTATTCTTGCCCGCAGCCACTCTGACTGGTGTGAGATGGAATCTCAGTGTTGTTTTGATTTGCGTTTCCCTACTTGGTAATGATGTCGAACACATCCAGCAGCTAGATGGTAGAGAGCCTGCCTAGCATGTGCAAGGCCCTGGGCTCAGTCCCCAGCACCCAAAGCAAACAAAACAGAAACCCCATGGGGAGATGTGGTTGCATTCCAGTGCTGGGGAGGGGGTGGGTTTGTGGGCACAGTGCAGACTTTGAGTCCCTTCACCAAAATCTCCTTTAACGCTCCTCCCCCGCAACCCTGAATAAACACAGCACAGAAGCTAAAAAAAAAAAAAGAAGTGTTCTTACTGTCTTATGTAAACAGGCTCAAAACAAGTCCCCTGGAGGCCACCTTTCCTGCTAAACAGATTCTTTTCAAGTTAACCAGCCAGTCACAGCGCTGCACCCTGTAATCACAGTGGCTGGGGAGGTCCAGACAGGAGGATCACAACCTCAAGGCCAGCCTCAGCAATTCAGGGGGCCCTACGCAACTTAGGGAGACCCTGTCTCACAATAAAAAATAAAAAGGGCTGGGGATGTGGCTCAGTGGTTAAGCGCCCCTGGGTTTCATCCCCAGTACAAAAAAAAAAAAAAAAAAAAAAAAGGAGGAAAGAAAAAATAGGTTAAACTGGTAAAATGAAATCCTTCACTACAAAGGCATTGGGGTAATGTTCTATTGTCAGCTGCAGACTCCTTGCTTTTAAAACAGGAAGAGAGCCAGGCTGAACGTGCCCTGCGGAAGCCTTGGTGCCCCCAGATAAGCAGAGGGGAGAGCCGCCCACCCACGCCACCAGGTGTCTGGTGGAACTTTCCTATTTATGGACGCAGCAAACGCCTCCGGCTCCGTTTCTATCACGTGTGGCCCCGCTTACACGTGTGTTCCATTTCGATTCTTCCTTGCCTGTCTTAGCCCTCAGGGGAATAGTCTTTTTGGAAATTACTTTTTAAAAAATGTATAATGACGTATCATTGGGACTTTTTGAGTTTTTTTTAGCTTCGTGATGTAGACATATTCTGTGTGTGTTCTGGATCGGACTTTTTCTTACCCTGTTCCCAAATAATTGTAGAAAATTGAGAGATTTCTTCTTTCCTATTTGGTGAGTCTCAGCAATTTAGTGTGATCCTGTGTGAAAATAAAAAAGGGCTGAGGGTGTAGTTCAGTGGTAGAGCACCTCTGGGTTTAGTTCCCAGTACCACAAAAAACAAATGGAACCGCCCAATGGGGAGACCTGGGCCCCTGCCTGGGGCTAATCCACTCCCCTAACCTCACAGGACCTGCTGGCTGCTGGGCCTAGACTTGAACCCTGGGGTGGGGTCTAGCCCCAGCTCTCTTGATCACTGAGCCACCACCTGTGGGAACGAGCTGCAATACTAACCAGAATTTCCTGGAGAGCGTGTTCCGGCACAGACAGCAGCCAGGCCCGGGTTTCTAATCCAGCGTGTGGACAATTTGCATTTCTTCTGCTGCTGCTGTTTTGTGCTGGGACTGAACTCAGGACCTTGTACCAGCTATTGTTGTTACTGACCAAGCTCCAGCCCCAAGAATTTGCATTTCTGAAAAGCTTCCAGGTACTACTGCTGCTGCTGCTGGCCCCAGGTCTACACTGTAAAAACTTCTGCCAGAGCAGGTGAGGTGGTGCTCCCCATAATCCCTGCAACCCAAGAGGCTGAGCAAGGGGATTGCATGCTCCAGGTCAGCCTGGGTAATCCCGCCAGGGCCTGTCTCAAAATGTTTACAAAAGGGTGGGGCGGGGGTGTAGCTCAGTGGTAAATTGCCCCTTGGTTCCCTCCCCAGTATAGCCAAAACAACAATAATATTAATAGTAAAATAAAATAAAAACTCTCTGCTGTCACTCATAATTTATATTCAGAATTACCCAAGAGGGTATCTACCAACAGCATGTCAACTTCTGCAAGGGATTCAAGAGTTAAGTTCATGATCTCTTATTTATTTATTTTTAAATTTTTGGCCATACTACTAACTCCTGCATGCTAGTCACGTGCTAGACCACCGAGCTACATCCCAGGTATTTTTAAAATTTTTTATTTTGAGACAGGGACTCAGTAAGTGGCCCAGGCAGACCTGGAACATGGAACCCTCTCTCCGGGGCCTTTATCCCCAAGACCTTTACATGGGTGGAGCTTCGTTTTTTCCCTGAGTGTCTTGACTACCTTGCTGAAGGTCAACTGGACCACGCATTGGGGAGTAGATTTCTGGGCTCTCTTTCCAGTTCCTGCATTCCTTCCTACAGCTAAGATTCCATTGTTATAAATAGATCACATTTTATTTACAGTTAGCTTAATATTTTTTCTTGGTATTTAATTATTTAATGTTGTCACTTTGTGATTCATGGGCTACCAAACCCTGGCCCAGGCTTCACTTTGACTGTCAAAACATTGTCTTTGCTGAAAAGAGTGCCTTTGTTTGCACCGTTTGCATGTTTGATTCCTGTGCCGTCTCCATTATCATTCTAGAACCTCAGTGAGTCTACCACACAGAAAGCTGCTGACGACTCTCTACCTCATAGGATTACAAACCTCTTTTTGTGTTGTTGTTACCGGGGATTGAACCCAGGGGTGCTTTACCACTGAGCCACATCCCCAGTCCTGTTTATTTTGAGAAAGGGTTCTTGCTAACTTGCTGAGGCTGTCCTCCAACTTGCAATCCTCTGGCCTCAGCCTCCCCAGTCGTTGGAATCACAGGGCAAACCTCCAATCAAACCTAAAACTACTCAAGTTTTGTAAGCCACACTCCTCATATTCTTGGCACACACCTGTAATTCCAGGAACTCAGGAGGCTGTGGCAGGAGGATCCCAAGTTCAAGGTCAGTCGCAGCAAGTGAGCAAGACCCTGTCACAAAATTTTAAAGAAAAAGGGGTGGGGACTGGGAAGGTAGCTCAGTGGTAAAGCGCCTCTGGGTTCCCAGCGCCACAAACCAAACTGAACCAAACATTCTCAGTAATATTGGTCCTGCGGGTTTGTGTGTGGAATTGTCCAGGGTCTCGTCTCGCCATCCAGGACGCCATCTTTCTTTTCTTCCCATCCCTTGGCCTTTGCACCGCCTTTCTCTGATCTTGCATGTTTTCCTGAACTGATTTCAGAAAACAGCTGTCCATCACAAAACCGACCCCAAAGTGGAACTTCCTGCCCTCAGGAGAAGAGAGAGTCATCACAAGGCATTCTCCCAGAGTCAGGCCAAAACACCAGACTGCGGGGACTTCAGCTCTTGGGAAATGCTGATTTCTGCACAGAGATCCTGATCTGATCCTCAAATAAATATTCCCACTTCCCCAAAGACTTGAAAGGGGACTTGAGGCATGAGTTGGCATCCTTTCTGGTAGGAAACGGACAGACGGGACAGCAGGACATGAGTTTAGGGGAATAGTTCTATACACTGGGCTCACTGTGATGACCCTCACTTGCTTCCTTTTAAAAATAAAAAAAAAAAATTTATGGGGCTGGGGAGATAGCTCAGTTGGTAGAGTGCTTGCCTTGTAAGCACAAGGCCCTGGGTTCGATCTCCAGCCAACAGGTTATGCTACTTCCTCAGCAAACAACCCGTTATCTGCAGGAGAAATGCAGTTGAGAAATGCTGATAGAACACAAGTTACACCAACACAGGTAACTTTTGTGACCCTTAGACATACCAGATCTGAGAACTCGGGGAGATAAGGGTGATTCCCCTAAAATCTACAAGAAGAGGTTCCAGTTAGAACCAGTCAGCAGGGGCCGAGGTGACCAAGAGTTGTCGTGACAGTAGGGACCTGACAGTCGGATGTCATCCTGCTGTCAGTCACAAGTCAAGAGGTAGACCTGGGTGGAACTCTCTGGGGACTTGCCTGGGACGCACCGTAAAATGAAGAGCAGGCCAGTTGTGGTGCACACTTGTCATCCCAGAGATTGAGGAGGCTGAGGCAGAAGGATGGTAAGTTCGAAGCCAGCCTCAGCGACTTGGTGAGATGCTGTCTCAAAAAATAAAAGAACTGAGAATGTAGTTCAGGGACTACAGTACCCCTGGGCTCCATCCGCCAGTAACACACACAGACACAACCCTGGAGGGCAGCAGCAACACTATCCAAAAGCTCAGTCTTTGTCCCGGATGCCCCTCCAATAAGGAGGACACCATTTTGAGAAAAAGCAAAAAGGTTTATTGCTTTGCTAGCAAAGGAGAAACACGGGACTCCTGTCCCAGAGGCTGTGAGAGATGGGGGCATTGAAGAGGTGATTCAGAGAAAATGAGATTAGGGAGAAGAGATTAGGAAGGAGAAGATCAGGGAGGAGAAGATCAGGGAGGAGAGGTTTAGGGAAAAGAAGATCAGGGAGAAGTTCAGGGAAAAGGTTGGAAAAAAGAAAAAAAAAAACATGTAAGTTTCAAAGCGACAAGGGATGTAGTCAAAGCATCAAGTGAACCCCTGTTACAAGAGGACTCAGTCTGTCCCTTGAAAGTGTCTCCCTTTCCTTATTCTGTGCGGGGGAGGGTGGGGCAGAACACTCCCCTGTAGTCCCAGGTCTGGAAGACTGAGGCAGGAGGATCACAAGTTCAAGGCCAGACTCAGCAACTTAATGAGACCCTGTCTAAATAAATAAATAAATAAAATTAAAAGCTGGGGTGTGGCGTGCCCCTGGGTTCAATCCCCAGTTCCAAAACTAATGGACTCACTCAAGCCCGCTGCTCTGAGCGACATATCTGGACTGGCGCTGATCGCAAGGCCCTGAGGCCGGGGCTCGGGCTGCCCAGCTTCTCAGCAGTTCTCTGCCCTGCAACACTTTCCAGCTTGCCAGAGACCTCCATAAAACCTTTCTTTGTCCCCAACGCCTGTCTCTGTGGCATTGCTTTCTTTTGTTTTTGTTTTTGTTGTTGTTGTTTTTCCCTGAGACCAGTTCTTCTGGACATTCAGTAAAGGGATGCTTTCTAAGTTTCAAAGAAGATGATGAATTTTGTCTTCTTTGCAGTTGTTCTACAATGTTTCTGGAAAGAAAAAAAAAAAAAAGTCCGCAGCTCACTCCCCCAGAACTGGAGACTGAACCCAGGAATGCCTAACCGCTGTGCGACAGCCCCTAGACTTTTTTTTTTTTTTTTTTTTTTTTTTTTTTTGAGTCAATGTCCTGATAATTTGCTGAGGCCGGCCTTGAATTTGCGATCCTCCAGCCTCAGCCTCCTGAGTCTGGGATTACAAACTGAGCGACCCTGTGCGCGGCCACAGCTAACATTGATTTGAGCGCTTGATGGAAGTGCTTGTTCCACGCATCCTCTCAGCATCTGGTAGGTATTCCTCGCAGCAACCCTCCCACGTGGGTCCTGAGATTGCCTGCACTTTACAGTGACGGAAATTGAGGCTGAGAGGTTCCAGTAACTTGCCAAGGTTGCAACGCTGGTAAAGCAGAGGAATCGGCAGAGTGAGCCGGGCAGGTCTTCCCCATTTCGTTCAGGATCCCAGCCAAGTCAAGATGCCCCAGGGTCCTGGCGACCGTTGGCCCGGAGCTGTGCAGAACGCAGGCCTCGGGACTCCGTCCAAGACCCGGACCTCCCCTCCCGCACCTGCAAACCACTGGGCTGGAAAGCTTGAGCTCACTGGGGAAGAAGCGGGGCGCCTCCACCCGCGTCCGGGCGGCCCGGGAAGCCCCGCCTCGTCTCCATGGCAACGGCGGCCCGCGGCCCCGCCCCCCGGCTCTGCCCCGGCCGCCGCCGCCCGGGCCTCCCTGCCTCCCGGTTCCTCTTCTCCGCTGCGCTCGCTCTCGTCTCCTGCTCGGCCCAAACCACATCCTGCAGCCGCGCTCCGGCAGGGTCATCCGCGGCCCCGCGCGCCCGCGTCCGCGCAGGAGTGGCCCCGCCGGCGCCCTCCGGAGTCCACCCTCCGCCGGGTGCTGGTTGGGCAGGCGGGGACCCGGCCCGGCGGAAAGTTCTCGGTGCCTGGAGGAAGTTGAGCCTTTGGAAACTCCGAGCGAGCGACTCCGGTGGTGGCCTCCAGGGTCCCGCGGCCATGGAGGAGCCCCCCGTGCGAGAGGAGGAGGAGGAGGAGGACGACGACGAGGAGGGGGACGAGGCCGGGCCCGAGGGCGTCCTGAGCAAGAGCCCCTTCCAGCTGACCACCGAGGACGTGTACGACATCTCCTACGTGGTGGGCCGCGAACTGATGGCCTTGGGCAGCGACCCCCGGGTGACCCAGCTGCAGTTCAAGATCGTCCGCGTGCTGGAGATGCTGGAGGCGCTGGTGGAGAAGGGCAGCCTGGCCGCCGAGGAGCTGAGGATGGAGAGGGACAACCTCAGGCAGGAGGTGGAGGGGCTGCGGAGAGGGGGCCCGCCGGCCCGCGGGGAGGTGAGTCGTGGGGGCGGCCTGCAGCCCCCTACGCGGAGGCGCCCACCGCAGGGAGGCCCTTCGCCTCTGCTGGACGAGCCGCTCACAACGATTCACTTCGACTCTTCAGACATTTATTGAGCACTTACTTGGTGACGGACTCTGGGCCCTGTTCTAAGTCAGCAGCCCCCCATCCTTTCTGACCTTGACTTAGATCCGAGGTTCCAAAGCTTTAGCTTACAGGGCTGGGGAGGTGGCTCGGTGGTAGAGCGCTTGCCTAAAGCTTTAACATAGGTGACAGTCACGCACGCTGAGTTGTCCTTAAAACCGATGGCCAGGTCCCAGCCCCAGAGTTCCTGATTCAGCAGGTCTGAAGTGGGGCCTGAGAATCTGTATTTCTAGCCACTTCTCATGTAATGCTGATGCTGTGAATCCTGCATCGCACTTTGAGAAACTGGACTAGAATAAGATACATTTGAACTAAAGAGCAATTAGTGCATATGAGCACAAACGAAATGTGCAAGAAGATTCAGAGCAGCTTTAGTAAGATTATGTCAGAATGGAAAGGACTTGATTTCGACAGAATAGATTATGTACGTTGTGATATGTTCCTACAGTGGAATACTACACAACAATGAAAAAACTGAGTACTGATACAACAGTTTAGATGAAGCTCACAGATGTCACATTGAGAAAAAGAAACTAGACGTGAAAAAGAACCTGTGGTAGATTTGTATAAAATTCAAGAAGGAGGCATAAGAACCTTTAGGTATAGGAGGCAGAATGGGGGAGAGTGGGCAGAAAGGAACCTGCTAACTACACATTTCCTGCTTACTTGGGGTATGGTTATACAGATGTATACATATGTTAAAAATCATCAATCTAAAGTCAAGATTAGTGAATTTCACTGTGTTATACTTTAGTTTTACAAAATGCCATTTTTACATGACTATTGTTTTTTATTGGTTTTGATTTTCTTTCCCCCATGCTGGGCATGGAACTCAGAGCCCAGAGTCTGCTAGGTGAGTCCCAGGAATCCCCTGCTGATCCCACCCCAAGCCCTCACTCTCTAATATTGAAACAGACATTTCAAGGTATGATTTACCCAAACTTGCCCTTACTCTACTTGTTACACAGGCATATTTCTTTCCTGTTCTATTTTTAATTTTTTATGTATTTTATTTATATATTTATTTGGTACCAGGGGCACTTAACCACTGAGCCACATCCGCAGCCCTTTTTAAGTTTTATTTTGAGACAGGGTCACACTAAGTTGGTTAGGGCCCCACTAAATAGCAGAGGCTGGTTTTGAACTTGCCATCCTCCTGCCTCAGGCTCCCGAGCCTCTGGAATTACAGGTGTGTGCCACTGTGCCTGGCCTCCTATTCTATTTGTATAGTCAAAAATTATTATTATTATTTTTTTCCTGTGCTAAGGATTGAATTCAGAGCTTCATGCTCTACCACTGAGCTAGAGAGCAGCCCAGCCCCTCCCTGTTTTCTTCTCTTTCACTTGTTCCCAAGTCACAGGGGCCATGGAATTGTAGGTGAGGTTCTACTTCAGTGTTTGTCCTGTGAGGTGGCTCAGGGTCATGAGCAGTAGTCTGCAGTGGAGAGTCAAGAGTTCAGTGACCTGCTGGGAGTTCCACTGGCTGCTCTTGGTCACTTGATCTCCAGACACAGCATATGGAGGAAGTCCCGTTTTGGCCCGGAACCTGTGGTCTGCAGGGGACTGGGTGACTTCTCACATGGGGCAAAGTGTACGAGTGTCATGAGGCAGCAGATGAAATGGCACATTTTCTTTCCAATACACAGGACACAGTCTTTTTTTTTTTATACTGGGACTTGAACCCAAGTGTGTGTTTGGGGGTTTTTTTGGCGGTGCTGGGGATTTGAACCCAGGGCCTTGTGCTTGCGAGGCAAACACTCTACCAACTGAGCTCTATCACCAGCCCTGAACCAAGTGTTCTTAACCACTAAGCTTCATCCCCGGCCCATTTTAATTTTTGAGACAGGGTCTTACTAAATTGATGAGAATGACCTGGAGCTGGAGATTGTCCTGCCTCCATCTCTAGAGTCCCGGGGATCATAGGTGTGAGCCACCTGGTCAGACTCCAAACCACAATTTTTTATTTTTTCAATTCAAGTATTTTATTTAAAAATTATCTACTGTTTCAATCATACAAATAAAGTCAGTAGAATAAACATCAAGATGTTTACTCATGTCATACACCCAATTTTTTCCAATTTACAATTACTCTTTTTTTATTAAATTTTTTTTATTTTTACAGACACATTTTGATTCATTGTACACAAATGGGGTATAACTTTTCATTTCTATGGTTGTACCTGATGTAGATTCACACCATTCGTGTAATCATACATGTACATAGGGTAATACTGTCTGTGTCATTCTATTATCTTTCTGTTCCCCACCCCCTCCCATCCCATTTTCTTCTGCACCATCCAAAGTTCCTTCATTCTTCTCTTCCCCTCTGCCCGCCACACCCCCCCACCCCTATTATATATCATCATCCACTTATCAGAGAAAACATTCAGCCTTTGGTTTTTTGGGTTTGGCCTATTTCACTTAGCATGATATTTTCCAACTTCATCCATTTACCAGCAAATGCCATAATTTTATTCTTCTTTATGGCCAAGTAATATTCCATTGTGTATATATACCACAGTTTCTTTATCCATTCGTCAGTTGAAGGGCATCTCAGTTGGTTCCACAATCTAGCTATTGTGAATTGAGCTGCTAAGAACATTGATGTGGCTGCATCACTGTAGTATACTGATTTTAAGTCCTTTGGGTATAAACCAAGGAGTGGGATAACTGGGTCAAAAGGTGGGTCCATTCCAAGTTTTCTGAGGAATCTCCACACTGCTTTCCAGAGTGGCTGCACCCATTTGCAACTCCACCAGCAATGTATGAGTGTGCCTTTTTCCCCACATCCACGCCAACCCTTATTATTGCTTGTGTTCCTGATAATAGTCATTCTAATTGGAGTTAGATGAAATGTTAGGGTGGTTTTAATTTGCATTTCTCTAATTACTAGGTGTGATGAGCACTTTTTCATGTATTTGTTGATCGCCTGTATATCTTCTGTGAAGTGTCTGCCCAGTTCCTTAGCCCATTTATTGATTGGGTTCTTTGTATTTTGGGTGTAAAGTTTTTTATGTTCTCTATAAACTTCCAAACCACAATTTTAAGAATGGGGATAGGGCTGGGGAGATAGCTCAGTTGGTAGAGAGCTTGCCTCGCAAGCACAAGGCCCTGGGTTCAATCCCCAGCACCGCAAAAAAAAAAAAAAGAAAGAAAAAAAGAATGGGGATAGGTTGGGTCCAGTCTCCAGTGCTGGGAGACCAAAAAAAAGAGTGGGGTTGGGAGCCAGCTACTCAGGAGTGCTGAGGCTGGAGGCTGGAGGAGTTCAGACTGGAGGCCCGCTCGGGCAATGCAGCCAGACCCTGTCTCAATAAAATAAAAGGGCTGGGGAGCTAGCTCAGGGCTAAAGCGCCCCTGGGTTCAACCCCCAGTACCAAGAAAAGAAGAGAGGGGCCTGGGGGTGTGGTTGAGGGGTAGAGCCCTGGCCCAGCCTGAGGGAGGCCCTGGGATCCACCCCAGCACCCCAAGAGGTGAAGACATTCTGAAGGTGCTTGCCTGGAAAGGTCTCTTCCTCTTGCACTCAGCTCCCCTCCAGGGGATGAATGAGCAATTTCCTAGGTATCCAAAGATCCTTTTTTTTAATACATACATACATACACTGGGAATTGACCCAGGGGTGCCTTACCATTTTACTGGGCTGTAGCCCCAGCTTTTTTGCTTTTTTTTTTTTTTTTTTTTTTTTTGGTGGTACTGGGGATTGAACTCAGGGCCTTGTGCTTGCGAGGCAAGCACTCTACCAGCTGAGCTACCTCCCCAGCCCAGCCCTTTTGCTTTTTGAGCTGGGGTCGTAGATTGCCAAGGTGGGCCTGGAACCTGTGAGCCTCCTCCTTCTGCCTGCCGGGTCACTGGGACCACAGGCCCAAGACGCTGCCCCAAGCCTTCCGAGACTTGAGCAAACAAAAGCAAATTGACCGTATTTTTCCTTTTTTAAAAAACATAAATGTTATTGTAACCCATACGCTGTTCTGCCTCTTGCTTATTTTCACTTAACACAGCTTGAAAGTTGTACTGAATCAGGGTATGAAGAGCTGCTTTGTTTCTTTTTAATGACTTTTGAAAAATCCCATTGTACAGTGTTATCAGTTGTCCTCTCTGAGGGTTCTGGACTTGGTGTTCCTGGATTTATCTAGGGGACGATGCTTTACTTCAAAAAGAACATGAACTGACCTGGGAACAAAAAGTATTTTCATTTTCACTAACCTCCAGAGAACATATGTATCATCTTCCTCAATTAGGAGTGTTACCCCATAAATGAGCAATACTTAGGAAGACCACCAGTAGAAATCACGTATGTTTTCATGTCACATTATAGCATAGATCTGTACATTTTTTTGCTCAGTCGTTTCTTAAATCTGTGACTAGATCTTGTTATTTAGTAAAGAAGCAGCTTTACCAATCACAAATTTGCCTCTCTATATGTATATATATTTGGGGGAGTAACTGGTGATTGAGCCCAGTGGCACTTAACTACCAAGCTACATCCTTAGCCCTTTTTATTCATTTATTTATTTTAATTTTAAGACAGGGTCTTGCTAAGTTGCTTAGAGCCCTGCCAAGTTGCTGAGGCTGGCCTTGAACTCGCGATCCTCCTGCCTCAGCCTCCCGAGCTGCTTCCACTGTAGGCTTGAGCTACAGTTCCTGCCTTGCCTTACAATATTTTGATAGCTCTGTGTCATTTCAGTTGATGACCTTATAACATCCTCCTCCCTGTTACTGGGGATCGAACCCAGGGTGCTCTTCCACTGATTCACAACCTCACCATTTTTAAATTTTATTTTGAGATGAGATAGGGAATTGCTAAATTGCCCATGCTGGCCTTGAATTTGTGACCCTCCTCGCTCAGATTATGGAAATGAAACCCTCCACCTGGTTTAGCCGCCGTTCCACCATTTCTATCAATTTTCAAATGTTGTTTTGGAGAATCGAACATAGGGTCCATAAGGTCTTTATCAAGCTGCCAAAATGGATCAGCCTCCCAAATTCCTGGGACTAGGGGCATGAGCCTCCACACCCCATGCCCAGGTTGGTTTTTTTTTTTTTTTTTTTTTTTTGAGTGGGGGTGGGTACTTGGGATTGAACCCAGGGACACTCAACCACGGAGCCACACCCCCAGCCCTATTTTGTATTTTATTTAGAGACAGGGGCTCACCAAGTTGCTAGCACCTCACCATTGCTGGGGCTGGCGTTGAACTTGTGATCCTCCTGCCTCAGCCTCCTGAGCTGCTGGGATTACAGGTGTGCACCGCTGCACCCAGCCAGGTTGGTCTTAAACTCCTGGGCTCAAGTGATCCTCTGGCCTTAGCCTCGGGAGTGCCTGAAACTGCAGGCACATGCGTCTCACCTGCACTTACTTTTTAACTTTAATCTGAAAATATTTTAAACTAAGGAAGAGTTGCCAGAGAAGTATAATGAACACCTGCATACCTTTGGTCCCAATTCAGGGGTTAACTTCAGGTGTGTGTATGTGTGTATGATTTTTGTTTCATTTCATTTTTTGCTCAACCATTTGTGAGTTAGCTGTAGAAATTATGATCCTTTGTCCCTAAATACTTCATTGTGTATCTCATATCTATCTATCTATCTATATCTTAGTTGTAGATGGACACAATACCTTTATTTTTATTTATTCATTTTTATGTGGTGCTGAGGAGCGAACCCAGTGCCCCACACATGCCAGGCAAGCACTGTACCACTGAGCCGCAGCCCCAGCCCCATTGTGTATCTCATAAGACACACTCTTACTAAACTATGTAAAGGATCGTGTGTAGAGAAGAAAGGCGATAGAATGCTGAGCTAATGTAACGTCCTTATTAAAAAATCAGCGACATTATGTTCTTGATGTCATTATTTTTTCTGAAGCAGGGCGTGCGTCAGACCCTGGGTTCAATCCCCAGCACCATCTAAGAAAGAGAAGGAACGAGGACGATCCAGCCCGGGTCGCGTGGACCTTTGATCTGGAATAGCTCCTCAGCTTTTCCTTATCGTTCATGACCTTGACATTTCTGAAGATGGTGCCCTGGTTGGTTTGCAGAATGCCCTTCGATTTGGGCTGGTTCTGATGTTTCCTCTGAGGGGACTGAAGTCACGTACCTCTGGCAGGAAAGCCGCTGATGATTCGCTCTGAGTGCACCCTCCTGCAGGCACGGCCGGTCAGGTGTCGTAATTGGTGATGTGAACTTTGACCACTTGGTTAAGGGGCACCTGCAAGATCTCTGCAGTGTAGAGGTGCCTTTGCGTCCTTTCTAATTCATAAGTCGCCAGCAGGAAGATGCTTTGAAACTGTGCTGACTATCCTGTTTCCTGGAAGGCTTTAGGCTGCTCACCAGTCTTCCTTGAACCAACTGTTACCAAGATGGTCGCAGGGAGATGTTTCAACTCTGATACCTTCTACACTTATTTCCCTTCTCCCCATTAACTAGTTCATTAATTAGCTGATTTTAATTTTTTAATTGTTAATTTTTAATTTTTTAGTCCTAATGATGGAACCCACGGGTGCTTTACCACTGAGCTACCTCCCCACTCCTTTTTATTATTCATTCATTCATTTGTGTGCTGATTTTGTAGTGCTGGTGGTTGAATCAGGGCCCTCTACCACTGAGCTACATTCCCAGCCCTTTTGATTTTACTTTGAGACAGAGTCTCGCTAAGTTGCAGAGGCTGACCTCAAATTTGCTATCCTGCTTCAGCCTCCTGAGTCACTGGGATTACAGACATGCGCCACGGCACCTGGAAGCCCTTTTTATTTTTTTATTTTGAAACAGGGTTTTGCCAAGTTGCTCAGTCTGACCTCCAACTTTTAGTCCTCCTGCCTCAGCCTCCTAAGTAGCTGGAATTATAGGAACGCACCACTCCCTGCACCTGGTTTCTTTTTGTATTTTATTTGTTTATTTATGTGGTGCTGAGGATTGAACCCAAGGCCTTGCCCGTCCCAAACACCCACTTTATGACTGAGCTACACCCCGAGCCCCAATTTTTGTATTTTAAACATGAACTCCTGTGAAGACAGAGTCTCGGCAAGTTGCTGAGGCGGGGCTTGAACTTGTGATCCTCCTGAGCCACAGGGATTACAGGTGTGCAGCCCCGTGCCCGGCCAAACCGGGTCTTTCTGATTCGCCTCCCTCCCGTACATAGGGACACACTGCTTACTCTGTGCCCGTCCTCTGCTGCAGTCCTGGGTCAGCTCTTCCAGGATCCCTGTTCCTGCAGAACCGTACTCAGAAATCCTGCTTCTTTCCCACCTCCCAGCGGTGCCATCTCAGCTCTCGGGGTTCCTGGGAGCCGCAGGACAGGACCCGCACTTTCTGGGGTGCGCACCCGAGGTCTCCAAGGAGACCCTTACGGTGGCCTCCTTTCTTCCAGGTGAACCTGGGACCAGACAAAATGGTGGTGGACCTGACGGACCCCAGCCGGCCGCGCTTCACGCTGCAGGAGCTGCGGGACGTGCTGCAGGAGCGGAACAAGCTGAAGTCCCAGCTGCTGGTGGCGCAGGAGGAGCTGCAGTGCTACAAGAGGTGGGCTGCCCGCCCGGGCTTCCCGGCGACCATTCAACCCATTTACCGAAGACCTACTATGTGCAAGGCACCGTCCTGGGCCCCGGGGCCCAGCAGTGAACAGACTGGGGAAGGAGAACAGGGAAGGCGGGCTGGTCCGTGGGGAGACAGGCCGTCGGGAAGCGCGGGCTGAGCAGGCGCCCCAGGCCTGGAGCCTTTGTCTATCCCGCCCGAGGCCCCGTGGATCCCGGGTGCTGCACACGTGCACACACACACACACACACACACACACACACACACACAGGAAGAACGTGAAACACGTTATCCCAGGCAGGAAAATGGGAGTGGGGGTCTTTCTCCAGTTGGTGAGTCAGGGAGGCCACTGGGGGTGAATGAGCAGAGGCAGCTGCTCCCAGCGGGGTGGGGCAGGGAGGAGCCCTAATTTGTCAGTCTGATGAGAAAGTTTTGATCAAAGGGATGACAGGGGCTGAGTCACCATCTTAAAAGATCAGTGCGGGATTTTGACAGCAGACGCTCTGGGTTAGGTAAGAGAACTTCCTCCGTCTTTGGAAAGCCACCCTGCAGGGAAGAGCCCCCAGCCTCACTGGGTCTGGTTCAGGAGGGTGAGGGACTGGGAGTCTGAGGAAAGGGTCGGTGGTAAGTCCTTGTCCTCCTCACTTTTTAAACTGCAAGTTTGAAATTATATAAGAATAGAAGTTTGGGAGCTGGGGTTGTGGCTCAGGGGTGGAGCGCTTGCCTAGCACATGTGAGGCACTGGGTTCAAGTCTCAGCACCACATATACATAAATGAGTAAAATAACTCAAATACATACAGCAGTGCTGTGGAGACAATCACAGGACAAGTGGGAGAGGCTGCGAGGAAGCTCTTGCCGCGTCTGTCAGTCTGAACATCAGTGTTACCGCCTTAGTGAGCCCAGGCTCAGAGCAATCGGAGGCTGCCAGTGGGAGTCACAGTGGGATGTGACACCAGAACCTGTGCATGCCACATTGCACTCAGGAAGCTTGGAATTAAGGACATGCCCTGATCAAAAACTAAAAATGAAAGGCTTGGTGTGCTGGGGCATATCGTAATCACGGAGGCTGGGGCAGGAGGCTCACCAGGGCAAGGCCAGCCTGGGCAACTTAGTGAGTCTGTCTTGAAATAAAATAAAAAGGGCTGGGGATGAAGCTCAGGTGTAGCGCATCCCTGGTCCAGTTCCCAGTAAGGGACCCACACACAGCCCTCGTATTATTTCTTTTATTGTGTTTCTGTGTGTGCTGGGGATTGAGCTCGGTTCTTTGCACGTGAAAACTTACGGGCTTTACCACAAACCCTCATCCCATTTCAAAGATGTTTTTATCATCTTTAAACAAACAGGAAACCAGGCCTGGTACTGCATACCTGTAATCCCTGTGACTCAAGAGACTAGGACAGGAGGATCACAAGTTGGAGGCCATCCTCAGCAACTTAAAGAGACCCTATCTCAAAATAGCTGGATGCGGTGTGCATGCCTGTAATCCCAGTGGCTCAGGAGGCTGAGACAGGGGGATTGAGAGTTCAAAGCCAGGGCTGGGGAGATAGCTCAGTTGGTAGAGTGCTTGCCTTGCATGCACAAGGCCCTGGGTTCAATCCCCAGCACCGCAAAAAAAAAAAAAAAAAAAAAAAAAAAGAGAATTCAAAGCCAGCCTCAGAAACTTAGCAAGGCCTTAAGCAACTCAGTGAGACCCTGTCTCAATAAAAAAAGAAAAAAGGGCTGGAGATTTGGCCTAGTGGTTTAGTACCCCTGGGCTCAATCCCAGTACCAAAATAAAGCAATAATAAAACAGCAGCGAAACAGCTGGGGCAGTAATTCAGGGGTAGAGTGTTTGTCTCACATGCACAAGGACCTGCGATTGATTCCTCCGGATCCCACAGTAAAGCAATAAAGTAGTATTCTAAGAAGCGAAAGCCAAAAGAAGCGAGTTCTGCCAACAGGAATTTATTGTGTTCTTCTGCAGAGGCTGGAACCTTGTTAATGGAAAGAGCTGTCTTTTTGCGGGGCAGTGGGTGCATACTGGGGATTGAGCTCAGGGGTGCTCTACCATTGAGCTGCATCCCTATTTCTTTTCACTTTCATTTTGAGACAGAGTCTGGCTAAGGTGCTGAGGCTGGCCTCCAACTTGCAATCCTCCTGCCTCAGCCTTGAGAGTCGCTGGGATGACAGGCGTGCGCCACCACCTCACCCAGTGGAAAGAGCTGCCTTAATGAAACAGTTCAGACCCAGGTAGTTAAAAGGAGAAGCTGCTACACTGACAGTCCCGGGAGCAGCTTGTTAGTGAACAAAGCGACGTCCTTTATTTCCAGTTTTTAATTCCCAGAGAACGAGAAACGTGCTCTGTCCATCTGGCTCAGGCCAAGAGAAGCAGCGTTCTGCTCAGTCACTCGTGATATAAGTTCCAGAGAAAACAGTGTGCCAACCAGGAGGTTCTCTTAGCAACTGCATCAGTTTGCAGGTCCAAACTCACACGGACAGTATGATGACAACAATTTGTGATCAAAGAGAGACAGTAGGTGACTTCCAGAGGTGGCCGTGTCCGTATTTCACATCCTGCACGCCTGTAGCGGTAAAACAGGCCTCCTCTCAGGAGGAAGCGGAGTCTACCCAGGCGTGATGGTGCCCACCTGGAATCCCAGCAACACAGGAGCAGGAGGCCGAGGCAGGAGGAAAGCTCGAGGCCAACCTCAGCAACTCAGGGAGACCATGTCTCAAACTAGGATTTATAAAAGGACTGGGGATGTAGCTCAGTGGTAGAGCAGGCTGGGGACACAGGGTTCAATCCCCTGTGCCACACACATACACATAAGTGGAGTCTATTCCTTCTCCTTGAATCTGGGCTGGCCCTGTGACTTGCTTTGCCCAGCGGAATAAAGCAGAAGCAATGCTCTCTGGCACCTTGTACTGCATGCTTGGGGCGCTGTCTTTGGACCACCATTGGTGACGACGCTCAAGGTAGTCACAGGGAAAGGAGGACCCAGGTCGCCCACTGAGGCCCAGCTGTGCCCAGCCCCAGCTCATCCACCACCTGGACACAGCCAAGTGACATTGCCAGACTAGATTAGCAGAGAGCCACACGCCAAACAGAGGTAGAGCCAGAGAGAATGTGAATCACGAGTAGTTCATGTTACTACATTTTATTCATGTCACAATAGATAAAAGAAAAAGGGGATTTTTTTTTTTTTCCTCCAGTACTGGGAATAGAGCCCACAGGCACTGTACCCCTGAGCTATATCCCTTGCTCTTTTAATTTTGTGACAGGTTCTCACTAAGTTGCCCTGCATGGACTCAAACATGGAATCCTCCTGCCTGAGCCTCCCCAAGTAGCTGGGATTACTGGCATGCACCATCTCACCCATCTGAAAAAAAGGAATTTTAATTAATTAATTTTTATTCATTTAATTTTGGTGGTAGGGGTTGAACCCAGGGCCTTGTGCATGCTAAGTGCACACTCTGTCACTGAACTGCACTCATAGCCCCAAAGGGAGTTTTTAGATGATGCCTACTATCAAACAATATTAACATTATTATAATAAGTAAAATAAAAATAGTAATAACATTAAACAATAAGAGCCCACCCTTTTCAAAGCCCTTTTGTAAAGAAGTAGGGAGGGGCTGGGGAGATAGCTCAGTTGGTAGAGTGCTTGCCTTGTAAGCACAAAGCCCTGGGTTTGATCCCCAGCACCGCAAAAAAAAAAAAAAAAAAAAAGAAAGAAAGAAGTAGGGAGGATAGCAGCTCAGGAGGCTGAGGCAGGAGGATTGCGAGTTCAAAGCCAGCCTCAGCAACAGCGAGGTGCTAAGCAACTCAGTGAGCCCTTGTCTCTAAATAAAATACAAAACAGGACTGGGTATGTGGCTCAGTGGTTGAGTGCCCCTGAGTTCAATCCCCAGTACCCCCCTCCAAAAAAGAAAAAGAAAGGAGTAGTAGGGAGGATGAATCCTGCCCTCTGACTTGCTGAAAGAGCTGTCTCAGTCATTTCCTGCTGCTATAACAAAACACCACCAATTGCTGGGCTTTCACCACAGAAATTTCTGGAGGGTGGAAGTGCGGGGTCAAGGTGCCAGTGTGGTCCCTTTCTGTTAGGGCTGAACTGGCAGACAGCTGCCTTCATAGGAGTCCTTGCTGGGGAGACAGAGCAAGGCTCTCTGGTGTCTCTGATAGAGACACTAATCCAGCCAGGCATGTCGCAGAGACCTGTAATCCCAGCTACTCAGGAGACTGAGGCAGGAGGATGGCAGGTTTGAGACCAGCCTCAGCAATATAGCAAAACCCTGTCTCAGAATAAAAAATATAAAGTGCTGGGGATATAGTGCAGAAATATATAAACACCCCTGGGTTCGGGCTGGGGAGATAGCTCAGTTGGTAGACTGCTCACCTCACAAGCACTAAGGCCCTGAGTTCAATCCCCAGCACCGCAAAAAAAAATAAAAATAAAAAAAAATAAAAAAATCACCCCTGGGTTCAGTTTTCGATACCCTCCCACAATAAAGACACTAATCCACCACCGGGACCCCCCTTGTGACCTCATCTACACCCGATTGTCTCCCAAAGGGCCCACTGTCCATCACCATCGCCAAAGGTTAGAACTTCCAGATGTGACTTTTTCAGGGACGCAGTTCAGTCTGTGGGCCCACAGGCACGATTTAGCACCACACAGAGAACGTTCGTTCGTGCAGACGTGACGCGTCGCGCCGGTTCAGGAGTCACCGTGAGCAGGCTTCTTCAGGTCACAGCTGACAGAAACCCAATTTAAACTAGCATCAAGACAAAAGGGAACTTTTTTTTTAGATCATATAATTAAGAGGGTCCTGGAATAGCTCTCAGACATTAAAATTAGAACCAAGTTCTCGGGTTGGAGCCAGGGACTGTTTCTCCTCCTTGCTTGTTGGCCTTGTCGTCGGGTGTTGCGAAGGGCGTCTGTGAATTTTAGGAAACGTGGCTCCTGGCAAATCCCAGTGGAACGAGTGAAAGAGAATGGCCTTTCTCCAACTCGTGCGCTTGCTGTCCAGCGATGTGCTCTCCCCGTCTTCCAGCCAGACCCATCCTGACCCCAGTGTCTTATTTATTATCAGTCTAGCTTTTATCACCATCTGGCTTACTACATGAAGGTTATTTTTTGGGGGGTGTACCGGGGTTTGAACCCAGAGGTGCTTAACCACCAAGCTACACCCCAGCCATTTTTAAAATTTTTTATTTTGAGACAGGATCTCGCTAAGTCACTCAGGGCCCCGCTAAATTGATGAGGCTGGCCTTGAACTTGCAATCCTCCTGCCTCCGTTGTTTGTGTGTGTGTGTGGTGCTGGGCATTGACCGAGGGTCTCAACACTAGGCAGATGCAGCACCACGGAGCTACAAAGGCTTGGCCCTGGGCTGTATTTCTTCATTTGTTGACGGTTTCCTTCTTCCTCCCCCAGTGGAACGTAAATGGCATGAGAGCTGGTATTTTGTTTGTTGTGTTTGGATCACACCGTTCTCACTATCGGTAGGACTAGGTCCCAGAACCCCTGTGCATCTCAAAGTCTGCAGGGGCTTAGGGTTTGCTTATACCTCCTCACACCTTTTGTCATCTCTACATGACTGACAACACCTGATACAATAATGTAACTGCTATGAAAATAGTTTTTATACTCTATTATTTAGGTAACAATGACAAGGAAAAAAATCTGTAAAGTTTCAGTATTTTTAAATTTAATTTGATTTTAATTTTTGCCAGAGCTTGAACCCAGCACCTCACACTTAATAAGCCTGCAGTCTATCCCTGAGCAATATCCCCCAGAGGCAATTACTTTTTTCAGTACTGGGGATTGAATCTTTGACTTTGCTCAGGATAGGCATGTGCTTTACCACTGAACTGCATCTCCAGCCCCCTCCCCACCTTTATGAGCTGGGATCTCACTAAGTTGCTAAGACTGGTCTTGAACTTGTGATCCTCCCACCTGGGCCTCCTGAGTAGCTAGAATTCCAGGCATGTGCCACTGTGCCTGACAGATGCAATTTTTTTAAAAAATATACTTTTGATCCATGATTGGTTAAATCCACTGATGTAGAACCGGGGGATATAGTGGTCCAGCTGTATCTGTAATGTCCTAGGACAGTAGATAGCTTTATAAATATTTGTTGAATTAATTAAGAAATGCTGCCAAGTCCCATATACTATATCATTGAATCCCCCAATCCTAGGAGGTAGGAACTCTTATCCTCATTTAATAGGTTGGGAAAACATGGCTTATGTTAGAAAATTTGTACATGGTCCCATTCCTAGAAAGTGCAGAAGCTTGAAATACCAGCCAATGCCATTTGACAAGAGAAAGAAATAAGAGTCATCAACACTGAGAAGGTGGAGGGAAGATTCTCAGTATTTCAATCAAAATCTCTCTGATTCACTGAAGTGCCACTTCCAGAACCTGCATTTGCCTGGGCAGCGCCCCCACGCTGCTAAAGTGGTGGTCCAGTCTGTGGCCTAGTGTGGAGGCTCAGTACCCAGACGGCTGGTGAAAGTGGGTAGCAGCAGTATAGGATCGATATTAAAGACACGGTTTTCACCCCGCTTCATCGATGCACACAAGTTTTCTCTTTTTGGACCCCTGTCTTGATGCCACAATGCAGCAAGCCTTAGAACTGGCTTTGTATTGCGCAGAGTACATCATTGAAAGTGTGCAACAGAGACCTCCGAAGAGGAAATATTTATCTAGTGGAAGAAAATCTGTATTTCAAAAACTTTATGACTTACATATTGAAGCATGTGAAAAAGAACCCAAGGTTAAGAAATTGAGAAGAAATGTGAACTCATTAGAGAAGCCTGTTCTGCAAGAGACTTTGTCATCTTTAGTGTTCAATCTATATCCATTTATGAGGGCTATTCTCTGATACGCAGGGGAGAAAATGGGTCAGAGGGTTGGGGTTGTGGCTCAGTGGTAGAACACTTGCCTCGCATGCATGGGCACTGGGTTTGAGCCTCAGTACCACATAAATAAATAAAATAAAGACATTGTATCCATCTACAACTAAAAAAAATTGAAAAAGAATGGATCAGATTCTGAGACCATTCAACTGCTTTATGAAGAAGGGGAATTACTTGAATACTTAGATGCAGAAGATACCTTCTATTTTGGTTGATCTCCTAGGGAAAAAAAATCTCAGGTTAATATTTTCCTTTTTTTTTTTTTTAAGTTGTTGATGGACCTTTAGTTCACGTATTTGTCTATATGCAGTGCTGAGGATCGAACCCAGTGCCTCACACGTGCTAGGCAAGCGCTCCACCACCGAGCCACAACCATAGCCCTCAGGTTAATGTTTTTCATTATGCGTGTGTCATAGCCAAAATTCGTGACTACAGGCAATTCAATAATGTGAACTCTCCTGGTTACCAAAGTAGGCACATTCCTTTAACGTCCAACAATGTAGACTTTGATCTGCGATGTTCATTCAATAACAAGTGATAGCCATAAGTGGACCCAGGAAGACAAACTTCTACTTGAAAGCCAGCTGATCCTAGGTACAGCTGAGCCACTGTGACGTGATCCTTGTGTTGCAGAAGCTTGGACGGCAAACAGGCCACTCTACAATAGTCAGACTCGCCCAGTGGAATGACATCTCGAGAGCTGATCCAGGTCCTCTCTGAACCGGCAGCAGGATCCGTCTCACTGGGCACACCCTCCTCAGCTGAGATGGCTGGATTTCTTACAAAAACGAACGGAAAGAAAAGCAGGTCAGCATTATGACCTCAAAATGTCTAAAGCAGGAAACTGTGTAGATGTGTAGAAAGGGAGTCCCTGTAATGTGGCCATTACACTTCCGAAGTGGGTGTGGAGAAATGTGCGAAAGTGGAAAATTCTTTCAAGTCTGATGACTCACAACCAACAGTTTGGCCGTGATGTAAAAGAGGATGATGTATTTCAATGTGAGGCTGGTAGTCAGCGTCAGAAAACAACAAAGCTGACCATCTTGCAGTCGCTTGGTGACCCACTTTACTGTGGTAAAATACAGCCACGTAAAGCAGATGGAGAGAGTGACAGCCCACTGCCTCCATCCCGCTCCAACAGATGCTCACTCCCACCCCCTCACTGGGGCAAAGACTGATGCTGAGGGGTCGCTAATTGGTATCAGGAGTTGATCCAGAATGAAGCTCAATGTCCCGTCGAGATGTCACATGTCTAGTGGCTCGGCCAGCCTGAGTCAGCTTTCTCCAGGTCGAAACGAAACCGAGTCTTTGGTTTGGGAAAAGGCGGAAACCACAGCCTCCACCCATCCAGCATCCCTCAAGCTCAGGAAAGAGTTCCTCAGGTGACTGTTCTACACCCCAGGAGGCCAGCAGCTTTCTTCAGTCCTCAACTCCTCCTCCTTCTAAGCCACCAAGTCTTTCTGGGCAGTCCTCCATGGATCTCAGTCAAGTTAACGTGCTTTCTCCAGCTGCTCTGTGACCTGCCAGCTCATCACAAAGATGTCAAAGCTGAAAAAGAAAACACCCCAAGAGCTTTTGGGTTTACTTGTTTTTGTTTTCATTTTTTTAAAATGTCTTTTAGTTGTCAGTGGATCTTTTGTTTTATTTATTCATTCATATGTGGTGCTGAGGATCAAACCCAGGGCCTCACACGTGCCAGGCAGGTGCTCTGCCACAGAGCCACAGCCCCGGCCCTTCATTTTTTTTTTTAATTGATAAACTGTGCTTACTTCACTCACAACAGATTTTGTATACATTCTGCATTTAAACAGAAGTACACAGTTACTAATTTTTGGAGGGCGGGGTGCCAGGGATGGAGCTCAGGAGCTCTTGACCACTGAGCCACATCCCCAGCCCTATTTTTTTTTTTTTATTTTTTTAGTTGTAGATGGAACTTTATTTCATTCAGTTATTTATGCGAGGTGCTGAGAATTGAACCCAGTGCCTCACACATGCCCGGCAAGCATTCCACCACTGAGCCACAACTCCAGCCGCCCCCGACCCTATTTTGTATTTTATTTGGAGACAAGGTCTCATTGAGTTGCTTAGCACTGGCTTTTACTGAGGCTGGCTTTGAACTTGCGATCCTCCCGTCTCAGCCTCCCGAGCTGCTGGGATGACGGACTGGGCGTGCACCCCTGCACCCAGCCACAGTTACTGTTAAACACGTAGTATTCTCTATCAAATATTTGCTTTGTTACTGTTTTTTGTAAATTTGTCAGGATAAACTTGATGTGTTAGGACTTAAATATGTATATGTAGGTGCCAAGTAAGATTGTTCACCATATTTAATTTATTAAATAGGTTCACGTTTATCTAAAAAAAAAAAATCTCTGATTCAAGTACTTTCAGCCATAATGTTACTGATATAGAAATAATTATCAAGACCCTTCACTTCATAGCTGCACAGATAAGAGACCTGCAATAACACAACCCATTTCTTTGTCTCCCTTTCCGCAGTGGCCTGATTGCACCAAGAGAAGGCCCAGCGGGAAGGAGAGGAAAGGGTGCTGGGGTTACCAGAGCCTGCAGGGCCAACAGCAGCAAGGAGGAGAAGACCATCATGAAGAAGCTGTAAGTCGCCGGGCAGTCGCGCTCACCACTAAGCAATGACTCAGGGAAGTGGGGGGACAAGGGAAGACCGGTCAGCAGCCAGGGCCGGGAGTTCCTCCTACTGGTGGGGGTGCTGCTGCAGCTGATGGGAAAGCTCAGCGCCGGGCCTCCAGCGCCGGGCCTCCAGTGTGCGGTATCTGCCAGACAGTCGTCTGAGCACTGGATGTTCATCCATCAGCACTGGGAAGGTGGAGAGGAGACTCGTTATGTGAATCACAATCTCTGTCTCTTGCACTTTTTTTTTAATTTTAGTTTTTTAGTTGTAGATGGACACCATACCTTTATTTATTTTTATGCGGTGCTGAGGATCGAACCCAGTGCCTCACACGTGCTAGGGCCAGCGCTCCACCCCTGAGCTCAGATGAGGTCTTGCTTACCTAGCCCAGGCTGGCCCTGAATTCCTGGGCTGCGATCCTCCTGCCTCAGCCTCCCGAGGAGCTGGAAAGACAGGCAGCTGCCACTGGGCTAGGCTTTTCTTTTCTTTCTCTTTCTTTTTTCTTTTTCGAACCTCCAGAAGAGGGTTGAGTTAATGATTTGCCGCTCATGCACAGTCTCCATCGTCAGCACAAAACACTTGCTTATTTATTCCCACCCCCACTCTACTTCCCAGCTAAATATTTATTTTATTTTTTGGAAACGGGGATTGAACCCAGGGGTGATTAACCACAGAGTCGAATCCCCAGCCCTTTTTTGGATTTTATTTAGAGACAGGGTCTCGCTGAGTTGCTTAGGGCCTCGCTAAGTTGCTGAGGCTGGCTTTGAACTTGCGATCCTCCTGCCTGAGCCTCCTGAGTCACTGGGTTTACAGGCGTGTGCCACCGCACCTGGTTCATTCATTTATTCAGCACATGTTGAAACCGGGCATATGACATGCTCCAGTAGTCCCAGGTCCAGGGGAGGCTGAGGTGGGAGGACGGCTCAAGCCTGCAACACAGAGACCCTGTTTATGCTGGGGGGGAGGGGAAAGGAGAAGAAGAAAGAGAAGAAATAAGATGGGTTGGGGTGTAGAGTGAATGCTTGTCATGTTCTAGGGCCTGAGTTCAACCCCAGCACTTCAAAGAGAGAGGAGAGAGAAGGAAAGATGGAAATCAATCAATCAATCAAGGGCTGCCATTGCTCTGGGTCTGGAGACACACAAGTAAAGAAGACAGTCTCTGCGCTGGTGGGGCTGGCACCCTAGGGGCGAGGGTAGGAAAGGGAACTGGTAAAGAAGCAAACTCGCAGGGAATTTTGGATAGCCACGGTCTGTGAAGACCGTCAGACAGGGCGCTGAGAGAGTGACAGGGCTGCTTTAGACCTGGGGAGTCCCGGGAGGCGTCCCCAAGGAGGTGACAATTGAGCTGAGCCCAGGACAATAAAGACTGAAGGCAGAGCATTCCTGGCAGGTGGGCATAGGGTATGAAGGCCCCTGAGGCTGCAGATAGCTTAGGGGACAAAAGGACAGGGAGGCTGGACGGTGAAGACGGTAGGGGAGGGACTGGCCTCAGCACCCGGCCATCTGCGGGGCCACAGGGCCTCGACTGGGTGCACGGGGACGACACCAGAGGGTTTTAAGCCGAGGCGGTGGGGTGCCCCCGCCCCAGGTCTCCTCTCCGCCTCTGCAAGGCATCCAGAAGGCCTCCACTGCCAGTTCTTGCAGCCTCTTTCCGGGGCATCCTCTGGGTCGCTTGTTGGACTTCCAGCCTTGAGGTGACCAAAGTGGAACCTCTGTCCTTGGCACGAGCCCGAGTGAGGACTCGCTTTTCGTGAGCCGGCCACCAGGTCACGGTGGCACGCGCTGCGGGGCCAGTGGACTGAGTGAACGCATCCGGGAGTGGCTGGCGAAGTGGGTCAGGCCGGGAAGGACTTGCGTCTTGGTCCCCAGGACGTGGAGCCCGCCCGGCAGGGCTGAGGCCGAGGGATGGCTTAGTCAGCTGCGCACGGCAGAGGACAGGGTCTCTGGCTGTCGGGCGTCCCTGGGAGGCGGTCACACTCACTGTGGTGGCCCGGATGGGGGTGGCAGAGGAGACAGAGGGTTAAGCTGGGCGCGCAGTCAGGAGGCGATGACTAAACGGTGGCAGATGGCTGGGGGAGGACAACTGCCAGGTCTCCGCCACCAACGACTTGGAGGAGGGGTGTCGTTTCCTGAGACGGGGACCAGTGACAGGTGGGGGCGTGTGTGGTTCAGGGGAGGGTGGCCGGGCCCAGCCCAGACACCTGCATCCACACGCCTGCCGGCTGGCCCCGCAGCCCCCGGCCCCTCTGGGGGGTTGTGCTTTGGGATCAGCCCAACGTGGTTCTCAGCTCTTCCTGAGGGAGAAGGCACCTAAGTTTGGTGTTCCCGTCTCCAGGGAGACCTTGATGCATTTCATCTGTTCTCCCTGAGACTCGATGTGTTATTTATTGCACTGGCCTGTTTTCTGATTGTAGGTACCATGGTAAAGCCATCTTTCCTTTACCACGAACCCTTTAAAAAAAAAAAAAACAGGAACACGCTTGTAATCCCAGCAGCTCGGGAGGCTGAGGCAGGAGGATCTCAAGTTCAAAGCCAGCCTCAGCAACTTAGGCCCTAAGCAACTCAACGAGACCTTGCCTCTAAATAAAATACAAAAAAGGTTGGGGGTGTGGCTCCGGGGGTAAGTGCTCCTGGGTTCAATCCCTGGTACCAAAAAAAAAAAATCTGTCAGATGCCATCCGTCAGGGTGGTAGTGACAGAGAATTTGACTCTGGGCCCAACTCCTGGTTGCTCAGCCCACTGTGTGACCAGGGGCCTGTTCCTTGTCCTGCGGGGACTTCAGTTTGCTCCACTGTGGAACAAGGATATTAGTCATGCTGACAGCAGGATGGTTAGAGGGTGACTTGGGCTGAAGGGCGGAAACACCCGGAATAGGGTTTGTCCCCTAAGAAGCCCGAAGGAATGTCTGAGTCCCTGGCCTAGGAGAGTGGCTTGCTCTCTGCTCACCCTGGCCCCCTCTCTCCACCCAGGTTCTCTTTCCGGTCGGGGAAGCAGACCTAGCTCGACGGCCATGACCTCTGACCTCAGACTTGAAAATGCCCAGATGCCTTCCAGACCTTTCCCCGCTGCACTGTGCTTGCTGATTTGCTTCCGAGGAAGGAGCCGAGGTTCCCGCAGGCTTACTTTCCCCCGGCTGCAGAACTGAACACCCTGGAACCTCTGGCCAGGGCAGGAGAAGCAGCACCAAGAAGTCCCGAAAGCAGGAGTGTGAGATGAGCCACCTCCTGCCTCCAGCGCCTGCGGCGTGCCGAGCCCCGTCCCTGGTGTCCCAGGTCTTCAACACGTGGCAAGGGAGGCGGGAGAAAGGTGTTGACTTCCCAGTGGTGACCTCCCTGGTACTTCATGAATATTTGATTCAGCTCATGTGACTTTCTTTATAAGATTTTATATTAAAGTTAAATGACTTTTGTACTTCTGTCTTCCTTTTTATTTCTTCTTCTTCTTCTTCTTTTTTTTGTACTAGGGATTGAACCCAGGGATACTTAACCACTGAGCCCCATGCCTAGCCCTTTTTATTTTGTATTTTGAGATGGGGTCTTGCTAAATTGCTGAGGCTGGCCTCGAACTTCTGACCCTCCCCCATCAGTCTGATCTGCTGGGAGACTTCTTAAATATTTTTAAATTGTCAATGCATCTTTTATTTCTTTATTTATATGTGGTGCTAAGGATTGAACCCAGAGCCTCACACATGCTGGGCAAGCAAGTAATACTTTTTTTTATCTTATTTTTTTGGTACTAGGGATCGAACCCAGTGGCCTTCTCCCAGTGAGCTACATCCGCAGCCCCCACCCCTTTTTGAGAAGGGCCTTGCTAAATTGCCCAGGCCGGCTCTCACCTCATCATCCTCCTGCCTCAACTTCCCACGTAACTGGCACCCCAGGCAAATGCCACCACACCTGCCCGCAGATCGTAACTGCAAGAGGCTATTGCTCTTGAGGCTCATCTTGATTTCTTAAGATGTTAAAATGTGGGGAAAAAATGTGCATTTAGGAATCTGTGAAATGCACCGTGGAGTGTACAGGCGGCTGCACTGTACAAAGAAGTGCATGTGTCCTGGGGGCTTATCTTCTCGGTAGGTGACCCTGGCTTACTGGATGGCTTTTACCTGTATTATATGATTTGTTCTTTATAAAAAAAAAAAAATTGTTTTTTAGTTGTAGATGGACATAATACTTTTATTTCTATGTGGTGCTGAGGATGGAACCCAGTGCCCCCTCTGATCTGTTCTTCATAACAACCTGGGAACCCGTGTGGTGACTCACACCTGTAATTCCACTGACTCGGGAGGCTGAGGCAGGAGGACCACAAGTTCAGACCCAGCCTGGGCAACTTAGCGAGACCCTGTCTCAAAATAAAAACATAAAAGGCTGGGGATGTGCCTCGGTGCTCAGGTGCCCCGGGTTCAACCCCCAGGACGAGTGGTGGGGAGGGGGTGGGGCAGGGGAGGGATGGACTTGAGGAGGCTCTGGAGGTTCCCAGTACCTTGCACGAGGTGAGGTCACAGCTAGGTCACACAGGGCAGTGGCTGCCCAGCATGCAAAGCAGACCTGATCCTGAGGCCTGGGTCTTGCTTGCAAAGCTCCGCATGCCCAGTCTCTGCTCTGTGCTTGCATTAGTGGCTGCCGTTTCCCACGTGCCTTGCCCAGCTCCCTCTTAGGTACCTCAACTGTCTGTGTCCTCATGAGCCCATGAGGTGAGTGTCCTTATTGCTTGTGGGCTACCCTCAAGGAGGTTAAGGCATAGACGGTGAAGGAATTTGTCCAGGGTCCCCAGCTGGAATATACTAGAAACAGGACTTGAACCCAGTCAGATCTCACAACCCAGGCTGTAACCACCCTGCCACCCAGCACCAGAAGGTCCACAGCACAGCTGGGCACGGTGGGCACGCCTATAATCCCAGCTACTCAGGAGGCTGTGGGGCAGGAGGGTTCCAAGTTCAAGACCAATCTGGGCAATTTAGCAAGACTTTTCTCAAAATAAAAATAAAAAGGGCTGGGGGTGCAGCTGAGTGGTAGAGCGCCCTAGGTTCAGTCCCCAATGCCACATACGCACACACAAAAGAAGGTGCACAGTGTTTTAGGCTAGTCAGAATGCTATCCTCAGCGGGGTCATTCCATCAGGGAAACCTGTAATTTCTAGAAACTCACAGAACACTGAAACGCCAGTGGCGGGTGGAGGGACAGGAAGGTTTGTGCACCTCAGAGGAGAGAGTCAACTTGGGAAACAAATCCAAGCGCCACAACTTAGAGACACACCCGGAAAACAAAACTATGCCAAGGAGACTGATGGGCGAAGACGGCTCTGGGACCAACCCTGGACGGGAGCCATTCCTCTCTCCCCTGTGTACAGAGCTCAGAGCGGCATGACGTAGGCTCCGGGTGACGAGCGTTGCTGTTGATCAGCCGTTTTTGTAACACCTGCATCTCCAGACACTGGGTCCCCTTGTATGAACGCTCTCCTGCTTCCGCCCTCATGGGGCAGATGGCGAGAGTTCCCTCCAAAAGAAATGTCATGCTGAGAAGGCCCTGGGGACTCTGGCTCCTGGGGAGAGATTCACGGAAGCACAGGGATCCTGCAGAGCAGCTCTTGGTCCTCCCTGGCTGGGGCAGAGGCGTCCTGGAAGATGTGTCCTAGGAGCTCTTCTCCCAGAGCGGGGCCTGAGTGACCTCAGATGAAAGCTGCCACAAACCCAGCATGGTCCCAAGGAGGGGAGGCTTAGAAGCAGGGGTTTAAGTCCTGCTTTAGAAGGCACCAGAAATGGCTGTAGCAGTCATCATCTTTTAAAAATGAACAAATCAGTCAAGCTCAGTGGCGCACACTTATAATCCCAGCAACTCAAGAGGCTGAGGCAGGAGGATCACAAGGTCAAGGTCTGCCTGGACACCTAAGCAAGACCCTGTTTCAAAATTTTTAATAGGGGCCGGGGGGCTGGGATCGTGGTAAAGTGCTCATCTAGCACGCAAGAGGCCCTGGGTTCAATACTCAGCATCACATAAAAATAAAAATAGGTGTTGTGTCCACCTACAACTAAAATAGAGTATTTTATTTTAAATTGCGGGTGGCTGGGGCTGTAGCTCAGTGGAGGAGCACTTGCCTGGTATGCAGGAGGTCCCAGATTCAATCCCCAGTGCTGCAAAAAATAATCAGTATAGCAACTAAATATCAGAACTTGGAGGCACTTGCTCGTCGGTCCTGAACACTTGTAAATGGTAAAAACCACACCGATTTTGAATCCTGTTAATAGCTAACATTGATCACTGAGAATTATCCATGTGCAAAGTGCTAGTCCAAGTGCTGTTCACATATTAACTTACCAAACCTCACCATCGCCCCAGGTATAGACACATCACTCTCCCTGTCACACAGGAGGAAACTGACCCCTCAGCTCCAGTTCCTACCCCAGGTTACACAGCTAAGCGGCCTGGAGCCAGAGGTTCTGTTCCAGGGCCAGAGTGCCTGGCCACCAGGCCGCGGTCCCCTCCAAGGTGAAAGTACAGTGATACCTGATGACTAGGTCCTTGGGACCCCCTGTAAGGCAGGTAAGCAGACTGCTCCTATTCGATGGACGGGTTTCGACGGGTTTCAGAGAAGTGATCTCTCCAAGGTCACTTCAGCTGATGCTAAGTGCTCAAGTACTGGGACTGAGGGAACTAACACAGGTGGGCGGCGGGGACTGAGATCCAGGCCAGGAGGAGGGCCTCCCAGCACGACAGGCTGGGTTGATGTGCTGAGCCACCTAAGAACTGGGTCTAGTAAATCATACCATCCAAAATGGATGGTGCTGGCTACACGGCAGACCTTGTGCCAGGCTCAACAGGCATTAGATTCGAATCTTCACAAGTGCCCGAGGACCCCCCCACCCCTTACTCGGGTGAGGAACTGAAGAGTTTGGATTTCTAAGGAACCTTCTCAAAATCAGCAAGACTATCTGGATTCCTAGGGCAATCCCCAAAGTTCATTCTCATGTGGGTGTGTGACCCTTTTGTGAAATAAATAGGAAATCAAACCCTATTTATTTCTACTTCTACCTCAGAAAAAGAGAAAGACACATAGTTGGCCTCGCCTGGCAATAAATATTTTAATTTGTTTCATTTTTATGATGACAAATAACTTTCAAGTTTATTTCCTTTTTTTGTTTGTTTGCTTAAATACAAAGCTAAACCACAAACAGGTACAACCAAGACATTTTATCTCACATTTAAATACTCCTGTCGGATCCTCCTCCAATTTGCTGACCACTGACCAGGCTGGTGGGGGTGGGGGAAGACTTTCTTAGGTAGCACCATCATGAGGCCCAGGGTGGGGATAAGGATGAGCACAGGTTCTCACACCTGTCTCCATTCACATTTACCTGGGACCAGGGTGGATAGGAGCCCCAGCCCCATGGACTGAAGGTGGACAGTGCGTGAGAATCAGACCCCTGGGGAGGGAAGAGGAAGCCAGCAACCCCTCCTGCTATCACATTCAAGGTGAGACCTGAGCCGCGCCCTTGCGCCCTGGCTGTGGGCCCTGCCCGCTCCCTGTGCTCGGTCCTGAGCTCTAGGCTCACAATTCGAGTTATGGCTGCGCTTCGCAGGAAGGACACCAGGTGGTCTGACGAACAGAAGGCCTCCACAGCAGGTCTGGAACTTTCAACCCAGCAGAATTGGGCAAGGGGTGGGGGGATAGGGTAAATAATTTCTGGTCCCGCTACAAAACTTTATTTTTGATTAGAATAGAGTACCATCTCAAATCTCTTCTACAAAAACAAAAAAACCCCAAAACAAAACAAAAAAATTGCAACCACTTCACTCACTTCAAGACCTATATACAAGTAAGTTGTTTTCTGTGGTTTTTTTTCCTTTTTTCTTTTTTTTGTTTATTTTTTTTAATTTTTATTATTATTTTTTTTAATAAACTCCGTGTTCACATTTCTATAAAGAATTAACCCGGTTTCAGGAAGCCCTGCCTTGGCAGGGGCAGGGAGCAGCGCTTGTCCCTGCCCGCCTCTAGGGTGACTGCCCACCCTGATGCTTCCGGGTGCCCGGAAGAGCGGCCGCCTGTGGAAGAGAGCGTCTCGGCCCGGCCGTGCCCCGGCCACGGTCAGTAAGCTTTCAGGAAAGCAGAGGGGAAGACTAGCTTACTGCGAAACCTGTTTAAAAAATAGTCATACACTTCGAGGTGCGCCTGTCGAGACGTGAGAACAAGAGCTTGGAGACATCGTCCAGGCAGCGCGGCCCTGCACCCGCCTGTCCTCAGACGCCGGGTGTGGGCCCGTCCTGGCTCTTCACCTGGAGGCAGGCGACACCCGGCTTCCTAGGTCACGTTTGACTCTTTCCTCTAAAACCTGTGCCGAGTCTTTGACTGCATGCACGGGAAGCACAAACGTTCAACTTGTATGCAAAAAGGTACAAAAACAACTAGAATATAAAAGTTTTGGTAATATAAGGCCATCTGTTCAAGTCCACCTTGGAAACCTGTAACAGATATTTAAATACTACAGTGAAAAGGCATCTGAATATACTCTTTAAAAACATCTGAAGTAATCCGCTAAGATTAAGTGTGTAAAAAAAATCATCTCCCTTTGAGGGCTTTTGTCCTTTGAAGCAGGGGCGGCGGGAGGCGGCGTCAATGCTTCAGCCAGGGGTAGGCCTCGATGGAGGCCCGGCTGCGGTCCCCGTAGTCGTACAGCAGCTCCTCCCCCGCCGCGATGTCGCGCGAGGCGATGAGGATGAGGTGGGGCACGCCATCGATGTCGTGCAGCTTGGTCTGGCAGTTCCCGCGCTGGCTGTGGTTGATCAGTCTTCCCAGGCGGTTTGTCTCTCGGGTCGCGTCCACGCTGGCGGGAGGGCGAGAGGGCATCAGATGGATAGAGGCTTTAATCCGGCGGAGCTACGCCTGCCTTGACCCTGGCGGCATGTCAATCTACAGCCAGGTTCTGGGCCATTCAATTCAAAGAGCAGTTTTCTTTTGGGGGAGGTAAGGGGACTGACCCGGGGCGTTTCACTTAGCGAGTTGTTCAGCACCTCGCTGCTGCTGAGGCTGGCTCTGAACTCACCATCCTCCTGCCTCAGGAGGGCTGGGGATGTAGCTCAGAGGTAAACCACTTGCGAGGCACTGGGCTCGATCCTCAGCACCATATAAAAATAAATAAAGGTTATTATTTTTTTAAAGTGATTTTTGAGAACCCAGAGGCCCTGGGTGGGGACTTGGGGTAGATTCCAAATGGCTCCTTATGGAGGTGCGAGAGGCAGCGGCAGAGTTTTGCAAAAAAATAAATGGATAAACACGAGCCCTACTGGGCAGAGCCAGGAAGGAGGATCGGCGATTTCCAGAGCTCTCCAGTCAGAGGCCCTGAGGAGGGAGAGGTCAGGGGAGCTGCCAGCAGGCTTCTGCGCGACACTTCTGCTCCTGGCGGCTCCAGTCCCAAACACGAAAAACAGACAGTGCTGGGCTGGGGCTGGGCTGGGGCTGAGTGGCAGAGCGCTTGCCCAGCACGTGTGAGGCGCTAGGTTCCATCCTCAGCACCACATGTAACTAAGTAAAATAAAGGTCCATTGACAACGAAAAAAACATTAACAAAAACAATAAAGCGCCACATCACAGTTGGATCAAGGCAGCAAGCACCCAACCAAGGCAATGGAGCTCTGTGGCTCTGGCCCTGGGGCCCATCCTCTCTGCCCAGAGGGCAGGAGAGTCGTGCAGAGGGTACACTTACCAGTAGGTTTTGCTCAGATACTGAAAGTAGTACATGTAGCAGCCCGTGGAGGGGTCTTGTGCGTACAGAGCCTCTCGCTTCTTGGCGTCCGTGATCTCAATGAGATCCCCGTGGTATTCCACCACGAAGTCACCCCGGGAGAACTGCTTGGTGGCGATCACACCCCTGCCTTTGCCATCGATGAGGTCAATCTGTCAGGAGTGGACAAGAGTAGGCACTGGCTTATAAGACTGGTGGATGCCACCAAGCCCGGAGGGCTCCTGGGGCCCTGCACCACGTCCTTCACCAGCTTTACTGAGCTCGCCTCAATCAAAATAAAACCCAGCGCTCCTGGTGCACAGCCAGAGGGTTTTACTCGGTGCACACGGCTCTGTGCCCATCTGCAAAGCACTGTTCCATCAGATCCCAGTGATCTGCTAGGTGGGTACTGCCCCAATTTGCAGATGAGGACACCGAGGCTCAGAAAGGCAGAGCCACGTGTCCAAGGCCACACAGCTAGGTGTGGTGTGGTGGGAAGTCAGTCCACAGTGCACTGTGCTCTCTGGGTGAGCACAGGCCTGTGTACCAGCCTCTCCTGCATTCCATCCTTTACCCTCTGTGTTTGTCCTTGCTATGTTACAAATGAAGTCCAAAGGTACCTACTTGAGGGGCCCGAGTCTTAGGTTTGGGTCTGCCTAGATGGTGGGTGGGACAGGAAGCCTTCTGCCCCTGGCTCTGTCCCAATGGGGTGCAGCAGTACTCCCCTCCTGCCAGATCCACCAGTGTTTGAAATACACTAAGAGGGCCAGGGGCGTAGTTCAGTGGTATAGCATGTGCTCAGCATGCGAGAGGTCCTGGGTTCAAGATTAACCTGCCCCTTACACACACACACACAAAAACCTAAGAGAAAAGAAAATGTCCTGAGCCATGCCATGTAGAAAAGAATCTAGGACAAACAGTTTCTCTTTTGAAAAGTCTGCCCAGGCATCTTGCCAAGTGAAAGAAGCCAGATGCAACCAGCTACACACTGTGCAGTTCACAGACGTGGACCGAAGAGTCACTCCTGTGAAGACAGCAGACGGTGGTGGACAGGGGCATGGGTGGCGGGAGGTGGGCACAAGGTACCAGGTTTCCATTTGGGAAGACGAAGCAGCTCTGGAACTAGACAGGGATGATGGCTGCCACACTGAATGTTCTAAACGCCACTGAATGGTTTACTTTAAAACACATGAATATTTTTAGTGTGTGTGTGTGTTTGTGCGTGCATATGTGCGTGTTTCTTGGGATCAAACCCAGGGGTGCTGTACCACTGAGCCACCTCCCCAGTCTTTCTTTTGAGACACGGTCTCACTAAATTGCCCAGGCTGGCCTTGAACTTGCCATCCTCCTGCTTTAGCCTCTTGAGTAGCTGGGCTGACAGGATTGAAGAGTTTAAAAGGTATTTGCACTTTTTAAAAAAGTTTCTCTGGATAACATTTACACACGAAGCCCATCTGTGCTCCCTTCAGGAAACACCTCCTTGACAACAGTCTTCCTCTCTGGCTCTTTGATCTGACTTGTCAGTGATGACAGAGTCAAGGCGCCGGGGCCGCCAGCCGCGTCCTGGCCTCCGAGGGAGGCCGCCGCCCTTACCTTCATGCCTTCTTCCTTCCCGCTTTCGATCAGCTCATCTATTCTCTTCCTTTCTGCAGACTGGGTGGAAAAGAAAAGAGCGGCTTCAGCGTTGTTCTGGGTCACACCACAGGCCGTGGCTGGTCTCTGTGACATGGGCCCCAGTGCAGCCCACGCCCCAAGCACCCTCCCTGTCTCATCACCACCTGTGGGGGACAACTGTCACCTGGATCCAGCTTCACCTGGGGCAGGAGGGACCCAGTGCTGGCCCAAGGACAGAGTGGGGTCTAGGATATCTTGGATCTTAAGTGCCCCAAAGGTCCTTGTGCTCCGGGCTTTGTCCCTGGTGTGGCACTCCTGGAAGGCAGCGAAGCCCTGAGGAGGGAGGACGGCGTGGGGGTCTTCTGGTCACTGGGGACATGCTCTTGAAGGGCACAGGGACCTCAGCCCTTGCCCTTTCTCTCTTCCTCCTGGCCCTGAGGGGAGTGGTTTTGCTGTCACTACTTGCTCCGTGACACGCTGGCTTACCCAAAGCAATAGGGTCAGCTAACAAGGACTGAAACCTTCACGTGTGAGGCGAAAACAAACCATCATGCTACACGCTGACCATCCTGGGCGTGTCACCGCAGCGGAGCGCTGACTGGCAGAGCAGGACGCAGACGTGTTCTACTGGGCCGCGTGGCAGGATTCTAATCCACGTAAACTCAGCTATGGCGTCAGAGGCTGAGCCCTACAGAGAGGACGCCTGTGCCACATCCTCCCCGCTGATCGCCCCGGAGGCCTAGAGGTCTCTGCGCTGCAGGAGCCGCTGCCATGGAGAGGAGGGCCCCCCGCCAGAGGGTCCCCGCGGCCGAGAGGGGCAGCTGGAGCAGCGGCCTCTCCCGTGTAGCTGGTACCCTGCTCCCATCTCCGCCCTAACCTGGGTCTGCTGCTCTCTCCTGCGACACCACGGAACAAGCAGACCACACGAAGACGGACTCGAAGCCGCGGGTTGGCCCTGCACAGCACAGACCTCCACCTGGGTGGAGCCAGCTTGCAGCGGTCTACACATGAGCATGTGCTGGGACCCCGGTAATCAAGACCAGGTCTCTGCAACCCCTAGGGCATCCCACGTCCAACCTGCTCGGCATTCCAAGCCACACCTGTGCTCGTCTGGACACCAACCACGGCCACCTTGCTGGTCTCCTGGCTTTCTTCTGCCACCCGCACCCCATTCCCCGCTCAGCAGCCCGAGGGCTTTTTAAGAAGGTAGATGATCCGCCATTCGGTGTTTACTTAATTGCAAGCACTCGGGTCCCAATGTTGGCTCCTTAACTGTAACAACTTTGCCCCGGTACCTTAAAAAATGTTAACAATGGGAAGCTGGGCAAGGCCTCTGTGGGGACTCTCTGTACTATCTTTGCAACTTTTCTATAAATCTAAGATAATTACAAAATTAAAAGTTCATTTAAAGAAAAACAAAGGTTCTACTGCTACTGGGATGAAACTCAGACTTCCCTCTGTCTGCGAGGTTCTGCAGGATCCAGACCCACCTCCTAGCCCCATGCAACTGCCTGGCCCATGCCCTCGCCCTCCAGCCTCACAGGTGCTCCTCTGAAGGCCCAGTTTGCTCCCGCCATGGGGCCCTTGCACTCGCTGTCCCTCCTGCCCTCACCATTTTTTTTTGTTTTGTTTTTGGTACTGGGGATTGAATCCAGGGGCGCTTAACCACTGTGCCACATCCCCTTTTTTGTATTTTATTTAGAGAGAGGGTGTCGCTGAGTTGCTTAGGGCCTTGCTAAGTTGCTGAGGCTGGCTTTGAACTCATGATCCTCCTCCTCAGCCTCCCAGTTGCTGGAATTACAGGGATGCACCACCATGCCCAGTCCCTCCTGCCCTTCTAGAAAAATGTTTTGCAGTACTGGGGATTGAACCTAGGGGTCCTCTACCACCGAGCTACATCCCCAGCCCTTTTTTATTTTTATTTTGAGACAAGGTCCCATTGAGTTATCGAGGCTGTCCTTGTGACTCTCCTGCTGGGCTTCCTGGATGGCTGGGAGTACAGGCCTACGCCACTGTGCTGGGCACAATGGTCTTTTAAAATGGCACTCATTCCCCACCCGAGTAATTTCCAGGAGCGCAGGGGCCTGCCCTGCTCGGGGCGGAGACTCCTGCCTGGGACACCGAAGAGGAGCGAACCCCTTCAGCAGCCACACGCCCTCCCTCATAATGATGGCGGCATGCAGAGCAGTAGTAAGGGACACACGGGGCAGGCGACGGGCTTTCCTGCTGACACTGACATGGCCTGCAGGAGCCGGGCAGCTAGATGCCCTGAACAGAGGCAGGGAGCTAGAGTCTGGTCCAAGGCCAGGAGCCTGAGGCTGCCAACAGCTAGTTCTGCGCTTCCCAAGGAGGATTCTGGCAGGAACCACGCTGGCCTGTGGCACATGGAGTGGGGCTGGCAGAGCCTGAGAGAGTGAGGTGGGCTGTGAACAAGAGGAGGCGACAGCTCCCAAGCCCAGGGTGGGATCCGGCTCTGGGGCTGGGTGGGGGGACCAGGAAGCGTGTCAGAAGGCGGAGCTCCCTCTCCAGTGTGGCCGCCACCCCTCCACACCAGCCAGCCAGCCACAGGGCCCTCCGCACAGCACCAGGGGGCTGGGCCACCATCCCGGACCCATCCCAGGCTCAAATCCTGCAGCCCTGATTCCTCCCTCCTGCCCTGGCCTGGCCCCTGGACCCAGCTCGCCTTGTCCACTCAGTGAAATGCCAGTTCCACTCCTGCCCACCAGACCAACCTTTTATGCCCCATCCACCTTGGGACCCAGCGTGGGTCAGTTCCTACTGGGTAGTACGGTCAGATCAAAGCCACGCCTCAGACAAGCCCCAGTGGCCACACCCTGGGGCTTTCTTTGCACACTCAAGAGAATACACACCCTGGCCCAAACAGCCATATTATCTGGGACAGAGACAGCCTTACTCCCTGGCCAACAGCAGGCTCACGGCTATGGTCAGCAGTAGCACAGCATTCACTTGGCAGAGCCCCCCACACAAGAAGGGGCACAGCATGGCTTCTGTCCACAACTGGTTCCTGGTCCAGCACCAGGCGAGCTTTCTGTGTCTGCAGTGCCAGCTTTGAGAAGCACATGCACCGGCCCCCCGAGCACCCTCGCCAAGATTCAGCAGAGTCGTGTCACGAGTCACTGCGCCCCTCTCTCCTCCGGACACAGAGCCCTGGCTTTTCATTACAGCAAGGTGAACTCAGGCCCGAGCCCAGCGCTCCTGAGCAGCACACAGAGCTCCAGCCCCGCGGGGCGGAGTTGGCTCTGGCTGGTGCCGCCTTCGCTCTGCAGTGCTGCCTTCGGGAGTGACCCAGCACAGCCTCCCACGGCCTGCAAATGTTTTATAACAGCTCATTCTTGGCCAAAAGAAACTGCCTTTCTCCAGAAATAAAGCCAAAGCAGCTCTCTGGGGTTAGAAAAATGGACCCCTTTTTAATTTCTTTTTTTTTTTTTTTAAACAAAGCCTCCTCAACTAAGAGAGAGAGAGAACATACTAGATCTCTGTATCTACATCTGCAGATTTAACATGAACCGTGCAGGAGTCTGTGAAGGTCAAGATGCTGACACTGCCCAGCTGGGCTTCCTCCTCGGCAGGGAGGTGATCCTGAACACCCAGGCCGAGAGGGCTGTGGGAGAGGGTAAGTGTGTGCTGGGGCCCGGCCACACCCACAGTTCCAGAATGGACGGCAGTGACCACACCCCTGCATCACACATGACGCTGCAGTTCCTTGCCTGGCACACCCTGGTGTGGCTACCACAGGCTGGCTGGCCTTCTTGCATGTTTCCAGTTGGGCGGGAAGTGACCACATTGGGAAGTAATGGGGACAGTCACAGTTAAGGGGCCTTCTGTGTCCCAGACCTCTGAACCCATTTCTTTACTCTCAACAACCCCACCAGGCGCCACTTCATCTGCTCATCCTACAGACGCACGCATGTGTCAATGGGTAGGTGACCAGCCTGAGCTTACACAACCAAAAAGTGGTTCCAACCACGCTCTTTACTACCCTGCATGACAACATGGGAATGTCTAGACAAGCCTCTGAAGGAGAAGTGGCCTTCCTCATGTTCCAGACTCCAAATGGCTCTGGAAGAGGGGCCCTGAGAGCACCTGCTTTCTGTGCCACAGGCTGCAGGCTGAGCTCCTTGGAACGCCTCCCGCGACCCTAGCACACTCTGCTATGACAATGAGGGACAACGAGGCCACAGAGACAAGCAGCCTGGCCCAAGACAGCACAAAGTCCCGGCCCCGGTACGACCACGTGCCCGCCTCTACCTGCAGCTCAGCCTTGCTCTTCCTGGAGCTCCTGCGGACTGGGTAGAAATCTGTGAGCTTGCGGTTCTGCTGCGTTTTTCCTTGAGCTCTGGGCAGGAAGAGAAAAGGCACCTCAGGACTGAGACCACACCCACACACCTCCTTAGGAGGCGGCTCCTCAGACAAGTCACTCGACACCTTTGTCCTTTGTCCACTGGGGCCTGATGGAACGTCCGCTCACCTGCCCAGGGGGCCTCAGAGATAGTTTTAAGGACAGACTGCCTACTCTCACCAGGGAGGGACAGGAAGAGCAGGCATGAACTTGGCTCAGGAAGAGACCTCAGGGGTCTGAGCCTCTGCCCTGACAGCAGCTGAGAAGGTGGATGCTTCACCCCAGTGGGCACCGGGGCTCCTGGAGGTCACAGGAACCAAACTGCCCTGCTCTGGGAGGAGGGCTGGAGGGGGACTTACTTTTTCCGAGGGGCCTGTTTTCCCTTGAGGGGCTTTTTCAGAGCCTGCTTGGCAACGGCTGCATTGGTTGAATCACAAGACGAGGCTGGAGTTTTTGGAGTTTCTGCTGCTTCAGATTTTTGGTTTGGAAAAGGTGCCAGGGGACCTCTCCTGGCGTCTTTGATCTTCTGTTCCTCCGACTTCACGGAGCTTCGTATGGCGTTCCCAGCATTTCTTTTCTCTGCAGTGGAGGGGGGAAAAGACAGGGGTTTATGCTCTACTCTGTCTCCCAACCTTCAGACAGAGGATCAAGGGAGCATCCAGAGCAGGGCCCAGCCCCCGGGGCCAGTGCCCACCAGCCATCAGGGCGGAAGCGCCCGGCTCTACTCTACCCACCCGGCAGAGGATTTGGCTGTCTCCTGACGCAGGAGAAGGCCTGGGAAGCCCCACCGACGGCAGCGCTGCCAGGAGCACCCAAGGAACCGATTTTAGGAATTGGGTTTCAGATCCCAGAAAACAAGCTCAATTCCTAAAGCACACAGCTGCTGGTCGACACAAGTGAGGGGACTGGAGAAACTCTTCCCAAGCACTGCTCCACATGCATCCTTTCACACTTAGCAAAACAAGTTCCTCTTCTCTCTTTCTTTCTTTCTGTGGTGCTGGGGATCCAACCCAGGGCCTCAAACATGCTGGACAAGCACTCTACCACCAAACTACACACCTGGTTCTTTTGAATTTTTATTTTGAGACAAGTTCTCACTAAACTGCTGAAGCTGACTTTGAACTTGTGATCCTCCTGCCTCAGCCTCTCAAGTAGCTGGGATTACAGGCGTGTGCCGCTGCGCCTAACAAGTTCCCGACCAAAGGGGGTTGAAGCCTCAAGTTCCCAGTGGCTCTCAGCATGGACAGGCTGGCGAGCTGAGATGCACTACAAATGTGTTCTTGACAAGTCTGGAGCCCCAGCATTAGAGAACAATTTTCTTTAATGATTTACTTTTTAAAATAAGTAATATATTGCTGGTAGGAATATAAAACGGCACAGCCACTTTGGACAACATTTTGGCAGTTCCTCAAAACATTAAACACAGAATTACCATAGGACCCAGCCATTCTCCTCTTAGGTAACTACTTGAGACAATTAAAAACATATGTCCATACAAAAGTCTGTACACGAATGTAGCAGCTCATTCATAATAGCCAAAAAGTGCAAACAACTCAAATGTCCATTGACAAGCAAATGATTAAACAACATGGTCCGTCCACATGGTGGACTGCAACTCAGACACAGGAAGGAACGAAGCACATCATGCTACAACGCAGACGAGCCTTGAAAACGTCACACTGCATGAAAGAGCCAGACACAGAAGGCTGCGTTACGTGACTCCACTGATCCCAAATGACCACAGCAAAGAGAGACAGAAAGCAGCGATGGCTGCCTGAGGATATGGGGGTCAGAAGTGGAAGACTGACTCCTCGTGGGTTCCTTTCCCTTTTTTTTCAGTTGTAGACAGACACAATACTTTTATTTTAATTACTTAGTTTTAAGTGGTGCTGAGGATCAAACCCAGTGCTTAAGCCGTGCCAGGCAAGCGCTCTAGCACTGAGCCACAAGCCCAGTCCTCACGGGTTTCTTTCAAGGTGATGAAGATCTTCCGGACTTAGACAGGGATAATGGGTGCACAACTCTGTGGCTATCCGAAAACCACTGAACTGTACATTTAAAATGATCGACTTCACGACGTATGAACATAGTTCAATAAATAAATGACTATAGCCATCCAGATCATCTTCACTCCTTTACATGCCTTCTTGAGCAGAGCCAGAGGGAACTGGGGACACTGTGGCAGGGGTAACCCCTGGAGTGCACTGTGCCCATGAATATCGCCCCTGCAGTCACTCTGCCATGAAAGAATCAGGTGTGAGAGTCACTCTGCCATGATGGAATCAGGGGTGAAAGACTGGCCCTTAGAAGTCTCCAAAGTGCATGTGACTCCAAATTTAATCACTGCCATTTGGTAACACCATGAACAAAATAAATGAGCTTATCTGAGATAATATCCATTCTGCCCTATCCCAAAACAGATATGAGGCTGGCTGGCTACCACACGTGTCCCTTCCCCACACCTGAGTGGCGGGTGCTATTTTAAGTGCTACAGGGACAGGGATGAGTTAGGACATGGTGCTGGCGGTGGGGAAAACTCATCTAGAGCATGTTCCAAAGCCCTTCTGCATCAACGATGAAATCGATCCTCTAGATAGCCTGCAAGTGAGGTAGGACTCCTCCCGCTCCCAACTTATAGAGGAGACAACTGAGGCTCACTGAAGCGCAGGATCCTCCTTCCAAATGGCAGTTAGGATTAAAACCCGACTCATCTGAGATAGACTAAAATAGTATCACTCTGTGCACTGAGGGAAATCAAGCTGAGGGCAGGCTCCTGCCCCATCCCTGGTTCTCGGATCTGGTCCTTATGACATTATCTGTTGGCAAATACAAAGCTTCCCCCACGGAGCTGCTGGGAGCCAGAGGCTCTGCTCCTGTCTGGCAAGTTTTAGCTAGTTGGGAAAGAACTCACTCTCCCCACTGAAGTTTCAAAAGAGAATATTTGGATAAGAGCAAGATTCTGATAGGGTTCAGCTTGCCTGTAGACCAGACAGAATTTTCCATAACCATGGCATTAATTAATTAATTATTTTGAGTGCTGAGGCTCAAACCCAGAGTCTGGTGCATACTAGACAAGCACTCTACCACTGAGCTAAACCCAGCCCTCATTCAGTATCTTATTTCGACATCTTGTTGCAGAGTCAGCTGCTTCAGAGAGTAACACTGAACATTTGGGTTGGCCCACCAAAGGGAACAACGTTGGTCCCCTGCATTTACATAGCATACAATCACCGTGTCTGCACAATCTACACTTTTCACACGTATGAGGCTCTCTAATTACAGGTCAGGTGCACTAGTTTGGCAACTTGGCAAGACAAGCTGAAGGATATGCTAACTCTTGCGAGGGAAGGGAGAAGCTGTCAGACCCACAGGGCACACACCCTGGGACAGGCCACTTCTTTCCCTGTATTTCTTAGCAGAAAGAGGGAACATGGTTCAAATTTCTCAAATTTGGGATCGGAAAGGCTGGATAAACATACACTAATATGTCCTCACAAAGGAGAGGGTTGCTGCAACCTAAGCAGCTAAGAATAAGACCATTTTGAAGGCTTACCTTCTCGCTTCCTGTAGATTCCAGCTAATGGTTTCCCCTGGCATTTGACTTCGTGATGTGCAACTGAGTTCTCTTCCTGAAGGGGGGAACGCAATCCAGAGCATTTGTTCGGGCTCATGTAGGAATAGATCTTTGATTGCCCGGCAAATACGTTCTCCTAAAAAGACAAATGTGTATTCTGAAAGAGGCTTGAAAAAGAAAAAGATCCCACAGCATATAAGGGGAAATAAGAATACAAAAAACTGCAGGGTGTGGTGGCACACGCCTGTAATCCCAGCGACTCAGGAGGCTAAGACAGGAGGATCACAAGCTCAAAGTCAGTCTCAGCAACTTCGCAAAACCCTGTCTCGAAATAAAAAATAATTCTAGGGGCTGGGGATATGGCTCAGCTGGTAGAGTATTTGTCTTGCAAGATCAAGGCCCTGGGTTCAATTCCCAGCACCAAAAAAAAAGAAAAAAAAGAAAAAAATAATTTTAAAAAGGGACTGGAAATGCAGTTCAGTGGTAAAGGGCCCCTGGGTTCAATCTCAGGTACCAAAAAAAGGGGACAAAAGACAAATGACATCATCTATCAACAACTAAGCTACAAGGGGATGCCAGCCCCAGTTCTCAGGAGAGCACTGGAAGGGTTAGAATTCCCCAGGTCCAAGAACACATGAGGTCTCCAATTCTGGTGGCATCCAGCCAGCAGGAGAACCAGTCGTATACCAAGGCCTACATAGGACAGAGCAGACCTACCGGCATCATGGAGGTCCAAATGGCCCAAGGAAAACTTACTGGGAATATGGAGGACTGGGCTGAGCTCAGAAGCTAACTTCCCTGGCAGGAGCAGCAACTCTAACATAGAAACGGGCCTCAGGGAACGCGATTAATCACTTGGTCCTGAGGGCAGCTGGGAGAGCTGGGAGGGCTTGTCGTGTTGCCTGAGCCTCCTACGTGCCCAGCCTGCCCTCTCTCAAATCACCATGGCCCAGCCTCCTCCCTGGGCTGTGGTTGGCAGATTCTCCAGGGTGGTGAGGGAGGCTAATGAAAGCAGAGAAGGGCCAGGACATTTAGGGTCGTCACCCTATGGCAAACCGCACCTCGACTACTAACAGTGGACAGGCTGGTACAGGGTTAGGGCACAGGTCACTGCCGGTCCCTGGGTGTGGGGCCTCTCCTCCCAGTGAGCACACAGGGGGAGGGCTTCCCCAGAAACAATGCGGGCCTTGCTGCCTGGGGAGCCACCAAACGCCAAGTCAGCGAACCCGCGAGCTTGCTGGGGGACCCAGGCAGGCCCCGCACACCCTGGGAAGGCGGCCACCCCTGAATACGTCGAGTCTCGGGGAGTGGAAAGCCACATTAAGCCACCGCCAAACTTTTTCGAGGTCAATCCCTGCCAGGGTCATGGCGGAGCCGAGCGCGGCCGCCACTCCCAGCCAGGCGGCAGAAGAGGAAGCTGCCCGGCCGGGCGCCCCAGGGCGGCGCGGGCGGGGGCCCGGGTGCGACCACGTGCTCGCGGCCCGGGCCGGTCCGGCGGGCGCCGCTGAGTGCGGGGAGGGTGCCTGCTTACCCCGTTGGTGCGGGGCCTCCCCGGGCCCCTCCGCTCCACCATCTCCGGGCCCGGGGCCGTCGCTGCCACCGCCACCGCCGCCGCCGCCGCCGCCGCCTCCACCGCGCGGGGCTTGGACATCTTCCTGCCTGGAGAGGGGGACCCGGGGGAAGCGGGGGAGGGGGCGCTCAGGGCGCGGCGGGGCGGGGAGCGGGGCCTCCCGGGCCGGGCGCCGCGGCGGCGCCTCCCGCCGCAGCCATGTTTCGAGGGCCCGGCGGCGGTGGGCCGCCCGGGCCGCCGGGAGGCAGGGGCCGGCCGGCCGGGCCGGGCCGGGGCCCGCGTCGCCCTCCCGCCGCCCGGCCCGGCCGGGCCCCGTGCGCCGCCCGCCCCCCGCGCGGCCGGGCCCGACACACCCACCTGCAGCCCGGCCAGGCCCATGGCGGCGCGCCCCGCGCCCTCGCCGCCGCCGCCGCGGCCCGGCCACCAGCGCTGCCGCTGCCGCTGCTGCTGCTGCTGCCGCCGCCACCAGCGCCGCCGCGGCGCCCCGGGGAAGGGCCGGCGGCGCCCCACGGCGCCCCCTTCCCCCATGGCCTGCGAGGCAGGGCGGGCACCCGCGCGCCGCGGCAGCCCCGGGCCGCCCAGGGCGAGGCACGCAGGAGAGGCGCTGGCGGCGCGTCCTCCGCGGCCCGCTCGCCGCCGCCGCCCACCGTCCGGCTCCCCGCCCGGGGAGGGGGCTGGCAGGGGCGGCGCTGCGAGGCTCCTCGGAGGGCGGGAGGGACGGAGCGGGGAGGGGCGGGGCGCGGCGGGGGAGGGGGAGGCGATCCGGACTCGGGCGCGCCCCCTCGCGCGCGTCCTCAGCCACTGGGCGAGGACCGGTGCGAAACACCGGAATGACGGCAGGCTCCCCGCCCGCCGGGGCCGCTCGCGGGTGCCACGATGTGCTGGGAGCCCGGCCCGTGCCTGGCGAAACCAGCAGCGGTGTACGCGCGAGGCGAGGGCCTTGGGTGCGCCCGGAGCTGTGCTCACTGACGTCTCTAGAGACACGTCAAACTCCCCGCCAGTCCGCGGGGCCAGGCACTGTCGCCATCTCAGTTAAAGATGGGGATGCTGAGGTTAAAGGGCTGGGCAGGAGTTCGCCCACAGCCACAGAACCAGGAAGTGACTGGCTAGGTGTCAAACCTAAGCGCTCTGTACTTGGCTGATAGGAGGCCTGAGGAAACAAGGCCTTAGCTTGTAATGATAAGTTTGCTGGGCGCTTCCTGGCATAGTTATCTCAACAGCTTCATGAAGGTAGACACCATTATGAACTCTTTTCTACAGATGGGGAAAATAAGCATCAGAGAAGTGAGGAGTATGGCCAGATCTCACAACTAGAAATGGGCCTCTAGCCCAGGCCAACAGACCCTGGAGACTGCTCTCCAAGCCACTAACCTTCCCTTTACAGATGAGGCAACTGAGCTTAGGAGGAGCAAATGGGGTTGCAGAGGGTGTACCAGGTCACCTTGTGCTCCTGCCTGGTCCCCCATGAGAAAATGTCCAGGTAGACAGGGTTCCAGGCACTTGATGGCTGTCTCTGCAGAGCTCACTGCCTTGTGCCGTAGTTGCTAGAGCTGTGGGCCCACAGCCAAAAATTTGTCACTGTATTTGTGCAAAGTCATAGATGCAAACAAGGTACTTCAAGATGTCCAGCTCTTACTGCCTGGGTTTCTCTCACTGTACCTGCCCCAATGATGCTTTGTGGCCATGGCCAAGGCACTTCCCCAGGCTGGCCCTCATCTTCCTCATGGGTAAAAACCAAGAACCTTTCATTCCATTATGTATCCAAGGCAGCTTCCAACATATACAGGTAAACGAATGGCTGCAGCCACATCTCTGCTTTGCCTCCCACCAGAAGGGATAGGACTGAGTAGGACTAAATGACAGGACACCATTCAGGGCAATGCCTCCCCAGCTAACTCAGGCTTTAACATCATCAAGACAGGGTCCCACCCTGACCCTTAACTCCAGCATGGTAGGGCATTCTGCCCATGCCCTCTGCTGAGTCTATCATGCTTAAATACCCGGGATGAGGAAGAAAGAGGATTCCAAAGCGACACTCTGACATCCAGCCACTTGGAAGTGTCTGTACATCTACAGAGCATATTTGCAGTTTGCTGTTAAATTACAATGGGAATCCTGGCTCTAGAGAAGGAAGTAGCCATACAAATCATTCTGTGCACTTCACATTACTGTCCTAACCCCTTCTCAATCTCCACACTGATGGCCACAGCGCTCACCAAACATTAGTCCCTAAATGCAGGGGATACATTACAAGTCTAGCACCAATTCCTCTAAGTAAAGCTTGAGTACCCAGAATAAGTAAATGCAAATCATTCAGTGTAAGTATTAAAACAGTCCTTCCCTTTTCTGTCTGTTTATGTGTCTAACATATATACCCATCAATGGAAATACCGATGCTTCATTTTGCCCAGGATTTTATAGAAATATAATGCAACAGTGATATTACTAGTAACTAACACTTATTGAGTGTTTATGTGCTAGGCCCTGAAATATTGCATTATTTAATTTAAATGTCCCAGTAACTTATGAGAAGGAACTATCATTCCTATTTCACAGATGCGGAAATTGAGGCTCAGTGCAAATAAATCACTTGTCTAATAGTTCCATAACTATAGAAAGAGATGACACTGGGTGGGATCTGAAACTAGTTCTGTTAGATAAGCATATTTTACCAAAGAATGTATATAGCTTCTCTTGAATCCAAATGCTAACATACTGATTCATTCATTCAACAAACATTTATTGGATACCTACTTTGTTTCAGGCCTTGTGCTAAGGATATGGCAGTGAACACAAAAATAGGTGGGGCATGGTGAGGCAGGGGGGTCACCCTGGCACTGCTGGTGACCTTCTAGGTCACAGTGACTACTGTGGATTTGATCCTGGGAGCAATGGGAAGGTTGGGGAAGGAGAGAGGAGTGAGGGTCACATGCTAGAAATCTGTATTCTTGGGGACTACTTTACCCTGTGAAGGGATAATGAACGGGAAATGGTCACAATACAAGAAGAACAATTTGAAAGGGCCGTTTGACAGTGGCAGAGGAGATAAGAAAAGTAGATGGACTGATCCTCCTCAAGCTAAAATACTTGGGGTTGTAAATAGCTACATGACTAAAATTTTAAAACCAGCTGGGTGTGGAGGCCCATGTCTGTAATTCGAGCAACTCAGGAGGCTGAGGCAGAAGGATCTCAAGTTCCAGGCCAGCCTGGACAATTTAGTGAGACCCTGTCAAAATAAAAAAATAGAAAAGGGCTAGAGATGTGGCTCATTGGTTAAGAGCCCCGGGTTCAATACCCAGTACCACAAAAATAAATAAAACTTCAAAACCAGAGAGGAGTCGACTAGTATCTGAACAGTTTGTGTAACTTGCTGGGGCTTCTCAAAGTGAACTGCAAGTCTGAAACAAAGAATGATTTTCTAGAAGATAAACCTGACCTTTTCTTTTGTTATGCTGTAAATAATTTGGTGTTTACAATCCTAAATATCCAATTCACTAGTTTGCAAGAGTAGTGAAGCCTAAGAAACAGATAAGTACTAATCCTGGGGTCAATTGAGACAGTGAGAATCTCTAACCAATAATTACGAAGGTGATTTGCAAGCCTACCATGGTAGAAGCTGGAAAACTTTGACCTTCACGTAGGCTAATTAAGGGAGGTGGGGGATGGAATAAGCAAAGGCACAGTATGGCTAGTCTGGAAGGTGGCTGGACTGCAGGTTCCACCTCTGAAAAATGGGAATAACATTTATATAAATAACATTTATATGTTACACTGCCTGGTCCTCAATAATTATTATTTTAAGTATTTTAATGATAGATGATTAGTTCCCCCCATAGATTAATTAAAGCACTTTTTTTCTTTCTTTCTTTTTTAATGCACTACTCTTGAAACCGGTAGTTTAAATGTTTTTGCAGTGATGGGAAAAACAAACCAGAGAATCAGTTTTATTAAGACTTGTCAGATGAGTATACTTTTAGATGGTTAACACTTTTTTAGGAAAAATATGAGTTTTAATTTTCTCTGAATTGGGTTACAAAGAAGAAGTTCACTAGGCCTCATTCCTTCACTAGAATCTAGGGAAGTCTAGTCCTGTGCAGTAGCCACTCCTGTAAACCCAACTACTACTGAAGCAGGAGGCTCACAGGTTGGAAGCCAGCCTGGGCAACTCACCAATACTCTCTCTCAAAATAAAAAATAAAAAGTGATGGGGAAGTGGCTCAGCAGTAAAGCGCCTAGGGGCTCAATTCTCAGTACTAACAAAATAAATTAGTAAATCCCTGGGGAAGTCTTGTCCCAAAAGACCCTACATGGATGCTGACAGAATAAATGATGCAATCGAGTGTAGGGCCTGAAAACAAAGGGGCCCCATAAAGATCTGCTGAACGAATCGTGCTTTATTAAATTATTATTGCTACAGGGAGCACACTACAGTAAGCCAAATTACTACCAACGCACGATGCCTTGGGATTTGGAGAACAATATAATACTACAACTCGGTTTTAAAAAATAGTAATTCTAGTCACCTGTCACGCCTAAGTTTTTGGCCCTTGAGCGTGCAGGAGACATAGCCGCTGGAAATGACCAGCGGTTGGAGAGCTCTTTGCCGCATAACGTGGGCTCCACTGTCCTGACAGCAAACTAAGTATGCAAAGATGGACTTAAGGCAGGGACGTCGCCGGCCGCGGCTGCACAAGCCCACCCACGCCCTCCGCGGTGGGCTGGAGTCCTGGCCGGCGTCTGGGCGGAGGGCTGCTCCGGGAGGTGCCGGGGACACATTTCCCCTCCAAGTGTGCCAGCGGCCGGCCCTCGCCCCGCGGCGCAGAGCTGACTCAGGGCGTGGGGAGGAGGGTGCCGGCCGCCGCGCTCCCCAGAGGCCGGCCACGGGTCTGCGCCCTCGCCTCGGTCCCTTCCTGCCCCTCGACGGACGCCCCCAGGTGGGCGAAGCCTCGCCCCCCACTCCCTCAGGACAATCGCAACCGTTCCCGGAGGTGCCCCGGTCTTCAGTTTCCAAAGGGCGCTGACATATGGCTGTGCCGCCTCTGGAGAGGCAGGCCAGTGGGCGCCGCACCGGAGAGGAAACCGAGGCGCCGCGGGGGAGGCGCTTCTGCGGGCTCCCAGAGCAGGGGCAGGGGGCAGGGGGCGGGGAGCGGGCGGGGAAGGTTCTGTGGCAGCCCCTTCCCCCGGGTCCCCGCGCTCCACCCGCAGGAGGGCGCCACCTCGCCGCCGCTCCCGCCGCCACCGGCTCCCTCCTGGGGACCCCCACCCCCGCCCCTTGCGCTGGCCACCCGAGCAAATACCTCTAGCCATGGCCCGGCTCTGTCACCGCCTGGATCTCCCGGGAAACCGAGCTTTCGAAAAAAGTTGCAACAACTGTAGCCAACTGCTCCGGCGAGCTGCAGCTGCTCACCCTGATTGGCGCCGCCGCCCGCCTCTCCGCAGGCTGCAGGGCGTGATAGGCGAACTCGTGCGAGAGCCCGCCCTTCTCCCCGCCTCCCCGCCGGGGGCGGGGCCAGCGGCCGCACTTTCTACAAACGCTTTCGGGACAGGTCCCGGCGGAGGAGGTGGGAGGGGGTTTAAATTTGACCGTCTCCTGGCGCTGATTGGCTGCGGTGGAAGGACAGCTGAACTGCCATTGGGGGACCGCAAGCTCCTCCCTCTCTCGGTGCTGAAGCTCCGCCTCGGTTACTTTAGTCACGCGGCTGGAGGTCCGGGCTAAGTGGACCTGATCTGGGACTTCCGGTTCTTCTTGGTCTTGACCGGAACCCGACCTTTGACCCCTGCACCTCGCCTTATGACCTGGGAATCCTAGCTCCTCCAGTTTGACATCTCCAACACCTCGACCTCCCCGGAAGTTTGGTTCATTCATTCCTAGGTTAGAAAGGTTTGAGCCGGGTACTTTGGTGCATACCTGTAATCTCAGCTACTTAGGAGGCTGAGGCAGGAGAATGGCAAGTTCAAGTCCAGCCTGGGCAATTTAGTGAGACCCTGTCTCTAAAAAATGCAAAAAGGACTGGGAATGTAGCTCATTGGTAAAACTCGCCTAAATTCAATCCCCTGGGGGAAAAAAAAAGAAATGGTAGTAAGGAATGAGGGCGTAGCTCAATGATAGAACTTGTGCCTAGCATACGTAAGACCCTGGACTCCACACCAGCACCACAAAAAATAATAATTAAAAAAATCTACTTTCCCCAGTACTTTCACAAATGCGGGGGGCCGGGGGGGGGGGGGGCGGTTACTGGAGATTCCACTCAGGGACTTTGGTATCTTATCACTAAGCCACATCCCCAGCCCTTTTTCTTTATTTTGAGACAGGGACTCACTAAGTTGCTTAGGACCTTGCTTCATTGCTGAGGCTGGTTTTGAACTTGCAGTCCTCCTGCCTCAGCCTCCAGAGTCACTGTGATTACAGTCCTGTGCCATGTACCTGGCCGTAAAAGGTAACTTAAAAAGTGATAAATGTTATGAGAAAAAATGAAAATGGGAAATATCACCAAGTGTGTAATGGGAGTGGGTTATTTTTTTAGATTGGTGAAATCACAGAAGTCCTCTTTGAGTTGGTGACTTTAGATCTAAAGAAAAAGCTATATCCAGGAAAATGGAATAGTAAATACAAACACTTAATGGTGGTTGGGAAATTAAAAGAAGCTCAGTCGGGTGATTGGAGGTGAATCCATGGTGGGGGGATGATGAAAGGGATTGGGCTGCGAAGCGGGGCAGGAGCTACATCAGGAGCTGGTGTCTCAGCTCAAAATCCACCTTTCTCAGTGCCACTCTGAAATCAGGGCTGCAAATCATAATTCTTGCCAGCCAGTGTTGGGTTCTGTTATTAGCAGGGGAGGAGGAAGGATGGAAGGCAGGCAGAGAAGGGACTTGCTCAGGGCTCTGTGCTGCATGCTTGCTCTTCCCTACCTGCCTCCTCGATTGTGACATTCCACTCTGGCAGTGGCATTTAGTTCAGCCTCCAAGATCTTTCCACACTCACAGAAACAACCTCCATGTACACTCCCGGAGTGCCAGCAGTACCCACCATCAGAATTCTGGGCCCCAGTTTTATAGGGCTGTGGGAGGGTCAGTAGCAACTTGGTGGCCCCCATTTCTTGGAGGCATAAGAACTATCTCTCAAGGGACTGGGGAGATAGCTCAGTTGATAGAGTGCTTGCCTTGCAAGCACAAGGCCCTGGGTTTAATTCCCCAGCACTGCAAAAAGAAAAAAAGAACTAGCTCCCCAGGGCTCCCTCTCTCAATTTACCAGATTTACCAGCTCTGATCACACAACCTTGTTCTCCAGCCTCGCAGAGGTGGTAGCTGCTTCCTGTACTAGTGATTTATGTTACCTCAGTGTTCACCTTTTTCTTTAGTTCTCCGCCACCTGTTTCATGAGTTTTCTATTTTAAACTCTGTTTTTCCGGCTGGACCCTGACTGTCACAGAGGCTGTAATAAGAACTTAGACTTTGATTCCAATCCACTGGGAGGCCACTAAATGGAGGCCAACAAAGGATGGATAGATAGGTTGGGAAATCCGAAGAGTAACTCCAATTGCATAGAGTGACATTAGTTATACGCTTCTACTTTAAGACTCGGAATCTTGGAATAGTGTGGCACATTTCTAGATGGTCTACTTAACAGATCCCTCGTTTCCTAAGGTGGCCATGTTATATTGGTGCAATCACACTAGTGCTAAGATGACTTTCCTTATTCAAATGTTATCTTTGTGTTTATATTTGCTCCAGGCCTTTGCCATTGTTGAGTACTTTGGGTTAGTATTGGTTCTTCTTGCAAGATTTTTTTTTTTTTTTTGGGGGGAGGGTACTTAACCACTGAGCAATATCCCCAGCCCCCTTTTAAAATGTCTTATTTTGAGACAGGGCTTCAACCTTGCTAAGTTGCTGAGGCTGGCTTTGAATTTACAATCCTCCTACCTCAGCCTCATGAGTGACTGAGATTACAGGTGTTTTCCACCGCACTGAGAAGTTCTTGATTAGATTTTTGCCAAATGGGGTATGTACACAATTGCCCTTCAGTATCCACAGGGATTGGTGACAGGACTCCTTCCCCCCAGGATATCAAAATTCATGGTTGCTCAAGTCTCTAATGGGTAAATATTGCATAGAACCTGTGTCCATCCTCTTACATACTTTAGGTCATCTCTAGATGGTTTATGGTATCATATACAATGTGGATGCTACAAAAGTAGTTATTATACGGAATTGTTTAGGGAATAATGACCTGAATAAAAAAGTCTGTTCATATTCAGTACAGTCGCAGTTTTTCCCCAAATATTTTCCATCCTGGGTCAATTGAATCCAGGGACGTAGGACCCACGATGTGGAGGGTCAGTACCACAGCCCGTGAGCACTGTGGTGGGCTAGCTCCATTCCATTCTTCTACCGTGAACCTTCACACGCACACAGTGTATTATGTATATAAGCATACATGTTTTATGTATACACATGATTCCCTTTATCTGCGTACACATGTTAATATGTATAACATATATGCTATATATAATATGCTTAAAACTAAACGAAGTAAAAGCAAAACGCTACTAACTGCCTCACTGGTTTGTTGTGAGGATTAAGTGATAAAATGAATATAATGCATATATGATGTAGAAATTTGAAATCTTTAACCATTTAGCAATGAACAAAATAATTACAAAATCACACATTAGTGACTGGTTGTAATTTAGAGTTAGCAACACTTCCTCCCTTAGGCTTTTCCTTGGTGTCTTAGCAAAGCAGCTAAAACTTGTGTATTAAGTAGCCCTGCAAGAGAGGTTTCTATGGTCAGGTTTCTGTTGTCATTGGACATGAAGAAAATCAACAAAAAAATATAACGTCAAGGGCTTAAAATTTGGCATCAGGTGAAGTATTCTCCAAGTGGCTTTTATGTTCCATAAGTCTTTTTTCTCATCTGTCAAATGACTATGGCTTCTTTTCTCTCCACATTCTTTCTTTCTTTTTTTTTTTTTTTTGTTCCACATTCTTTCTTTAAAAAAAAAAAGATATGGACTGGGATGTGGCTCCATTGTAGAAGCCTTGCCCGGCATGCACAAGGCCCTGAGTTTAATCCCCAGCAACACAAGTACACACACACACACACACACACACACACACACACAGATATAAATTAGTTATGCAATCCATTGGGAAGTCCTTTGATTTTTAAAAATTATCATTTTATCCAGGTGTGGTGGCACAGACCTGTAATCCCAGCAACTCAGTGGGCTGAGGCAGGAAGATTACAAGTTTGAGGCCAGCCTCATCAATTTAGTGAGGCCCCAGGCAATTTAGAGAGACCCTGTTTCAAGATTCAAAAATTTTAAAAAGACCTGGGGCTGGGGCCGGGGTTGTGGCTCAGTGGTAGACCAATTGCCTAGCATGTGTGAGGCACTGAGTTTGATTCTCAGCACCACATAAAAAAATAAAACAAAGTGAAAAATAATTTTTAGGGACTGGAGTTGTGGCTCATTGGTAGCATGCTTGCCTAGCATGTGTGAGGCACTGCGTTCAATTCTCAGCACCACATATAAATAAAAGAATAAAATAAAGGTATATCAACATCTTTAAAATATATATATATATATTTAAAAAAAATATATATATATATATATATATTTTTTTTTTTTTTTTAAGAACTGGAGGGGGCGTAGTGGCACATGCCTATAATCTCAGCAGCTCGGGAGGCCAAGACAGGATGATCCCGACTTCAAAGCCGGCCTCAGCAAAAGCAAGGTGCTAAGCAACTCAGTGAGACCCTGTCTCTTAATAAAATACAAAATAGGGCTGGGGGTGTGGCTCAGTGGTCAAGTGCTCCTGAGTTCCATCCCCCATACCCACAAAAAAAAAAAAAAAAAGAAAAGAAAAAAGAAAGGCCTGGGATGTAGCTCAGTGATAAAGTATTCCTGGTTTAATCCCTAGTACCAAAAGTAAATAAATATTATTTTATTGACAAAGTAAATGGAAAACATATATATATTGATGTGAAAGGGGGTTTTTTGTTTCTGTGATTTTTCTTTTTTCTTGTGTGGGCTTTGATTTTTTTGAGGGCAGGCATTGAACCCAGGGGTGCTTAGCCACCAAGCCACGTCCCCAGCCCTTTTTATATGTTTTATTTTGAGATAAGTTCTTGCCAAGTCGCTTAGGACCTCACTAAGTTGCTCAGTCTGGCCTCAGACTTGCAGTCCTCTTGCCTCAGCCTCCCAAACTGCTGGGTTACAGGTGTGCACCATCAGGCCTGGTGGGCTTCATTTTCTGAAGGATCTTCAGCTTATCAGTCTGGATGGACAAATGAGCACCGTCATTTATTTCTGGGAGATGTCCCTAACAGTTACATTAGATTGCTAAAGTTGCTGTAACAAAGTAGCAGAAAATGGATGCTTAAACAGCCAATATCTCACCTGGAGGAAGGAAGTACAAAATCAAGGTTTTGGCAGGGGTGGCTCTCTGTGAGGGCTGAGGAAGAAGGTGCACCCCTGTCATCCCAGCAATTCTGGAGGCTGAGGCAGGAGGACCACAAGTTCGAGGCCAACTGGGCAATTTAGTGACATCCCACCTCAAAAATAAAAAGGACTGGGGATGTGGCTCATTGGTAAAGTGCCCCTGGGTTCAAAACCTGGTATTAGGAAAAATAAAAGTGTGGGGGGGTTACCCCACTATTTGCCTGCCTCTCCACATAGCATTCTCTCATGCCTCTCTCCAGATTCTCCACCCCCCCTTAATTTTACTTTTATTTCTATTATTATTATTTTGTGGGGGGGACAGGCTCTCACTATGTTGCTCAGGCTGGCCTCTAACTCAATCCTCTTGTCTTAGTCTCCCAAAAGAGTGTGATTACAGACAGCACTACCATGCCAGCTTCCCCTTTTTCATTATTATTATATTTTTGTGGTGCTGGGATTAAACCCCCAGGGCACTCTTAGCACTCATCCACACCTTGGCCCTTTTTATCTGTTATTTTGAGACAGGGTATTACTGAATTGCTGAGGGTCTCTATAAATTGCTGAGACTGGGCTCAAACATGTAATCCTCCTGCCTCAGCCTCCCCAGCCACTGGAATTCCAGGTATGCACAGGGCACCTACCTAGCTTCCCTTTTTTATAAAAGCATAGTCATAATCCTTCAATGGAAAAATACATAGTCATGTTGGATTAGGGCCCATCCTAATTATTAGACTTGATTAACTTGATTAGATATGTAAAGATCCTATCTCCAAATAAGGTCACATTCTGAAAATAGTGGGGGGTCAGGATTTCAACATATAAATTTGTGGGGGACATAATACAATCCTTAGTGATAGTACTTTTACAAAAATAATTTGGGGGACTGGGGCTGTAGCTCAGTGGTAGAGCACTTGCCTAGCATGTGTGAGGCACTGGGTTTGATCCTCAGCACCACATAAAAATAAATAAATTAGTAAAATAAGCGTATTATATCCATCTACAATTAAAAAATTTTAAAAATAATAATTTGGGCTAGGCCTGGTGGCACACACCTGTAATTCCAGTGGCTCAGAAGGCTGAGGCAGGAGGATAGAAAGTCCAAAGCCAGCCTCAGCAACGTAGTGAGGCCCTAAGCAACTCAGGGAGACCCTGTCTCTAAATACAATACAAAAAAGGGCTGCAATGTGGCTTCGTGGTTAAGTGCCCCTGGGTGCAATCTCTGGTACCAAAAAAAAATAATCATCATAATTTAAAATTTTAAACGTGGTGCTTTTAAGGGAAAGCTTACAAAAGTGAACAGCGAGCCTTCCATTATAAAAACACGAAAGGTATTTTTATGCTGATTTATACACAGGGTGAAAAGTTCAAGCACAAACTCCTCCACCCTGAATCTCAATCCCCCTGATTTCAGAACTGTTCCATACACAAGCTAGAATACTTCCTTCCAGAAGGCAGAGTTACAATGATGACCCAAAGGGATAATGACTGTAAATGCACTTTCTATGTGAACCTCCATATTAAGAAACAAGTGAAGATTCTTAGGTACCCGACATGTTTAAAGTCATGTGACTTGAGCTGTGCAGTGGTGCATACCTGTAATCCCAGTGATTCAGGAGGTTGGGGCAGGAAGAGGGAGGCTGAGACATGAGGATTGCAAGTTTGAGGCCAGCCTGGGCAGCTTAGTAAGACCCTGTCTCAAAATAAAAAATAAGGGTTGCCGCTGTGGCTCAGTGGCAGAGCACTTGCCTAGCAAGTGTGAGGCACTGTGGGTTTGATTCTCAGCACCACATAAACGTAAAGAAAAGGTATTGTGTCCATCTACAACCACAAGAAAAAATTAAAAATAAATCAATAAACAAATAAGTAAATAGGACTGGGGATGCTGGGTGTGGTGGCGCACACCTGTAATCCCAGCGGCTTGGGAGGCTAAGGCAGGAGGATCTTGAGTTCAAAGCCAGCCTCAGCAAAAGTAAAGCACTAAGCAACTCACTGAGCCCCTGTCTCTAAATAAAATACAAAATAGGGCTGGGGATGTGGTTCAGTGGTCGAGTGCCCCTGAGTTCAATCCCTGGTATCAAAGAAAAAGGATTGGTGATGTAGATCAGTGAGCACCCTTGGGTTCCAAAAAAAAAAAAAGGGATCCCTGAAATTGAGACTCCTTAGCCTAAGTCAGTCACTGTGGCCTGGCAGTAGTTGAGTATTCCAGTTAGCCAGACCTGGCATGCGTGCTCAACTCTGGTGACAGGTGTGGGAGAGAGTTAGTGCTCTTTTGAGAGGGGGAGATAAAATCCAGGTGTTCTATCTGAAGAAAGAGTGATGGATTCTGAGCAGTCAGAAACAACCACTGTACCTATCAAGATGTCTGCCATTTTGAAAAAACAAATAAATACTTTAGCAGCATTCTGTCACTCTCTGCTGCATTAGCTATTTCGGACCGCTCATTCCTGGAAACTTGACTCCCTCGGCATCCATGACATAAGCACCTCCCGTTTCCACCTTGGTCTCCCTGACTGATCTGTCTCAAACTCACCGAGTGCTCACCTCTCGGATGGGAACCTCAGGCTCTGCTCCCAGCCCCTGCTTTCGTCTCTGCATTTCTCCTAGCACCCTTTCATAGTCTCCCTCTTGGGATCCCCATTTGGACGCTCAACCTTTTGATTCCAACTGCTTTCTAGACATTGCCATTTGGATTTCCCAGAAGCTTTCAAATTCCTTATGACAAGATGCGCACGTTGCCCTGTAATCCCAGCTACTTGGGAGGCTGAAGCAGGAGGATCACAAATTCAAGGCCAGCCTGAGAAGCTTAGTGAGACCCTGTTCCGAAGCAAAAAATATAAAAAGAAGCCAGGTTCAGTGAGGCATGCCCATAATACCAGTGACTTTGGAGGCTACGCAGAAGGATCACAAGTTTCAGGACAGCTTCAGCAATTTATTTTTATTTTATTTTTTATTTATTAAGATGCTGGGGATTTAACCCAGAAGCACTTTACCACTGGGCCATCTTTATAGCCCTTTTTATTGTTTATTTTGAGACAGGGTCTTGCTAAATTGCTTAGGGCTTTGATGAGTTGCTGGCCTCGACTTTGCAATCCTCCTGTCACAGCCTCCCAGATCTCTGGGATTACAGTCCTGTGCCACCACACCTGGCTTAGAGTCAGCCTTGTTAACCAACAGAACGTGGCAGAAGCATCACTTCATCAGTTGTAAACCTAATATTTTAAAAAGGCTGGCGGCTTCTGTTCTCATGTTCTTGAGATCCCTTGGCTGTCCCACAAGAAGAACCATGGAGAGTCTTCTGGAGAGACCACTCTGAGGGTGAGGGACCAGCTATTCCAGCAGCCCAGCCCAGCCCAGCCCACGGAGACCCATCAGCTGGTTACAGGCATCCAACAAGTAACTGAGCAACATCCTCGTTTGCAACATCATAAGAAATTACAAAGTGGTTGTTGTGCTTCAGCCATTATGTTTTGGGGTGGCTGGTTACATAGTAGTAGATAAGGAGACCCTTTTCTACATATGAGGCCAAATGCCAAACCATTAACTTCTTCCTTATACTTGCTTCTTTTTAGTACTGGGGTCTGAACTCAGGGGCATGCGACCACTGAACTACACTCCCAGCCTTATTTTTATTTTGTGTTTTATTTAGAGACAGGGTCTCACTGAGGTGCTTAGCACCTCGCTCTTGCTGAAGCTGGCTTTGAACTCACAATCCTCCTGTCTCAGCCTCCTGAGCTGCTGGGATGACAGGTGTGCACCATCGCACCTGGCTGCCTCTCTTCTTGGGCACATGGTTTCAGCTAAGTGCATCATTATCAACCCTGGAACCCAAGCCAGAAACTGAGGGGTCACCCTGGATTCCTCCCTCCCCACGACTGCTTTCTGGCCAGTCACCATTTTTTCCCCTGCCTTTCCCTCCTAGATATTTCTTGAACTTGATCCTCTTTTATTGCTCAACAGTTTTGCTCTAGTTAAAGTTCTTACCTTCCCTTGACCTTTCCGGTCTTCAGATCTGTGGCCCCGCCTTCCCTGTCCACCTTGCTGGGCTGGAACCCAGGGACTTGTGCTGGTGCTCGACCTGAGCCACACCCTGTCTCAGGCAGTGCAGCTGAGAGGCTGCACCGCTTCCGCAGTGATCTGGAGCGCAGGTACAAGCATGGCGGTTTTCTGTACTATACTAGAGGTTTCTGAGTTCCCTGTGAAAGTCCAAACTCAAAATCTCTTGAGAATAAAAGACTCTTTGATAATAGCCTTCAAATACCTTTGCAACCTTATTCCTTACTGGTAGCTTTTTTTTTGGGGGGGGTGGGTAACTAGGGTTTGAACCCAGGAGCACTTTACCACTGAGCTATATCCTAGTCCTTTTTATTATTTTTTAATTATTATTATTATTTTTTTGGTTGTAGGTAGACACAATACCTTTGTTTTATATTTATGTGGTGCTGAGGATCGAACCCAGGGCCTCACGCATGCTAGGTGAGCGCTCTACCACTGAGCCAGAACCCTAGCCCTTCTTTTATTTTTTATTTTGAGACAGGATCTGAATAAATTGTTGAGGCTGGCCTTAAACTTGTGATCTTCCTGTCTCAACCTCCCAAATTGCTGGGATTATAGGCGTGAGCTGCCACCCACTTTGTATCAAAGTTCAGGTAGGAGGTAAGAGACTACACCAGTTTTAGAAAAAAAAGAAAAAAAAAAGAAACTACGGCAATTTTTGTCTGTCTGCTTGTTTGGGGGTTCTTTTGGTCACCTTTCTCACTGTTGTCACTAAATGATCTGACCAGCACAGTTATAGAGGAGAAAAGGTTTATTGGAGGGCTACCAGTTTCGGAGGTCTTAGTCCATAGAGGCCGGCTCCATTCCCCGGGGATGGAGGTGAGGCAGGCTATCATGGTGGAAGAGTGGCAGAGGGAAGCAGTGACTCCACTCGCCAGATACAAATATATACCCAAAGCCACACCCCAGTGCCCTCCTCCTCCAGCCGCGCCCACCACTTCAGTTACACTCAGTTAATCCCTATCAGGATTGAATCACTGATTGGGTTAAGACTGTCAATCCAGTCATTTCTCCTCTGAACCTTCTTGCACTGTCTCACGTGAACTTTTGGGGGACACTTCACATTCAAACCGTAATAGGGGTGCTGGGGATTGAATCCAGGGGTGCTTTACTGCTTAGCTACATCTCCAAACCTTATCTTTCTTTCTTCCTTTGGTACTGGGAATTGAACCCAAGAGTGCTTTACCACTGACCTACATCCCTGGCCCTTTTTATTTTTTGAGACAGGGCCTCGCTAAGTTGCTAATGCTGGCCTTGAACTTGTGATCCTCCCATCTGAGCCTCCAGAGATTCTGGGATTACAGGGATGTGCCATGTACCTCGCTACAACAGCTATTTAATGGGGGTGATATAAAGCTTTGCTACCTGGGTGTGAACTAAATAACTGAAAGGGTACAGACAGAACTTCAAGCTATCGCACAGGTAGCAACTACAGGAAGCATGTCTCACCACTAAGCCCAGGGGCCACAGAGCAAGGGGTGGAGTAATTTAACCTTAGAAACATGGAGCAGGGGCCCGGCTCGCTGGAACTCAAAGTCCGAGGAGGGTGCTCTGCTCAGCTGGTGCTCATGTCCCTGAGCTTAGAGGGGGGCCTCTGATGGGTCCTGGTGTTTCGGGGAAAGGCCCAGTGTGATGAGGCCGTTCTGCAAGCGTGGGAAAGGCTGCAGGCTCCATTCCCTGGTGTGGGAAGGAAGCACAGCTGCCAGGGAAGAGGCGCTGCTCAGAGGACAGGCGTAGGAAACTGGTCTTCCTCCAGCGTGCTGTGTCCCTCCAGCACGTTCTACCGCACAGTCCACGCAGGACATGTGGCAAAGCAGGAACGGAGTCTGAGTGCATCACAGAGCAGAGCACAGAAGCTGCGGTTTGGGCCCATGCCTACCTCTTACTGTCCTGTTCACTCACCTTGCTTGCTGCCACCTGTCCAGTTTGACCAACATCCCTCCCCAGCACTTCTCCCTTGCTCCTCTCACCTCTGGTCCCTTTTCTCTGCTGAGCTCCCTTTGGTTCTCATGACGTCCCCCGCACCTTTCTTTTCCTTTTTCCTCTTTAGCTTCCATGAGAGAAAACATGACCCTTGACCTTCTGGGTCTGGCTTATGTCATTGAACACAATGGTCTCTAGTTCCATCCATTTTCCTGCAAATGACCTAATTTCATTTTTCTTATGGCTGAATAAAACAGAGAGCATCTACTTTTCAAATCTCAGTTCAGTCATCACTGCCAAAGCCAAGACTGCCCTGGTGAGGCCAGATTCCTCTAGGACAGGCTCCTCAGCTACTTTGTAGCAGTGTCACTGATTTTGCCTTTTGTGTACTGTTTTAATCCGTGTCCAGTAGGCTGTGAGGGCATCGATCTCAAGGGTGGAAGTCATTCCATCTTGTTTTTCTTAAACTTAGATTCCCAAACCCTAACATAGAACCTACACATAGTAAGCAGGCTTGTAAATATTTGTTGGCTGAGGTAAGAAGTTCAGTGTAAATCGCCGATAAAAGACCTGAATAAGCATTTGCTGGATCTTCTGCTTCCAGTAGCATCACCCTTTTGTGTGCACCCAGTAAGCTTATGTCCCTCATTTATTTATTTATTTTTTAGTACCAGGGACTGAACCCAGGGAGCACTGAACCACTGAGTGACACCTCCAGCCTTGCTTCTTATTTTGAAACTGCCTCGCTAAGTTCCTGAGGCTGGCTTTGAACTTTCGATTCTCCTGCCTCAGCCTCCCGGGTTGCTGGGAGTACAGGCATGTGCCGCTCACTGCACCCAGCTCATCCCTCCTTTGACCCCCAATATCTCAGTTCCTAAATCCTGATGCAACTTTCATTAGTCGTGTCATCTTTCAGAGATGCCTTCTATGCACGTGAACAAATCACACACACACTCATTTGGGCACCCCTCTCTCTCTCTCTCTCTCTCTCTCTCTCTCTTGTTTAAAAAATATTTTTAGTTGTAGTTGGATGTAATATCCTTATTTTATTTATTTTCCTACATGGTGCTGAGGATGGAACCCAGTGCTTCACACATGCCAGGCAAGCGGTCTGCCACTGAGCCCCAGCCCCAGCCCCAGGCACCGCTCTTTGAACAAGAGGAGTACACAGTTGGGTCAACCAGCTCTTTTTCAGAGTCACTTAACCTGTTTTCAATCTTTTACTTCCACCAATAATGCTGCAATAACTTGCCTCGTACATAACACTGGTGTGCATATGTGCAGTTAAAAATATCCCCCAAGATACCGTCTTTCTCGTTGGTTCCAGGTGAAGAGATCATGCAGAGAGTAGCAAGCCTCTGACTTTGGATGCTTAGAAAGTACCTCAAAGGGTGGGAGGACTGAGCCCATTTAAGTCTCACACTCTCCTAGTCCTAGTGTGCAACTAGAGTTGGGGCCACTGGGAAACAGAATCATGCCAACCAAGTTCTGAAGACACCTGCCTAAACTAGAACTCCTTAGGCCTCCGCTGCCATTGTCTTTATCCTTGCAGAACATGACAGATTTGAGATTGCTTGTTTGCTGTCTTCTGCACTGGATCATAAGCTAGGCTAGTGAATAACAGAAAACAAGGCAAACGAGGTCTTTGTTGTGTGAAAACATATATATGTATTTTAAATTTTTTTTAGTTGTAGATGGACACAATACCTTTGTTTTATATAATTTTATGTGGTGCTGAGGATCGAACCCAGAGTCTCACACATGCTAGGCAAGCGCTCTACCACTGAGCCACAACCCCAGTCCATGTGAAAATATTTTAATATTTTGGTCTTTGTAGGATTTTTTGTTATGTGTTTGGAGGTTAAATGAAATGGAACCCTTGTCTCACCACATAAAAATCAAGTAAAAATTGATTTAAGGCTCAATTGTAAGACCCCAAACTGTGAATCTACTAGAAGAAAATGGGGAAAATGCTTCAGGACATTGGTCAAAGTTTCTTTTCTTTTCTTTTCTTTTCTTTCTTTCTTTCTTTTTTTTTTTTTAAGATATGATGCCAAAAGCTCAGGCAAAAAAGCAAAAATTGATAAATGGGATTACATTATACTAAAAATCTTTTGAACAGCAAAGTAAACAACCAACAGAGAGAAGAGATAACCTACAGAATGGGAGACTATATTGGAAACTATTCATCTGATTAAGGGATTAATATCCAGAATATATAAGGAACTCAGAACAACTCGACAGCAAAAAAAAAAAAAAAAAATTGAATTAGACAATGAACAAATAAACTGAATAAACATTTCTCAAGAGTATATACAAATGGTAAACAAATATATGAAAAAAATGTCAACAACACTAATTATCAGGGAAATGCATATCAAAACCACAAGGAGGTACCATCTCATCCCAGTTAGAATGGTGTTATACCAGTACTGCAAAAAAAAAAAAAAAAAAAAAAAAAAAATAGATTGGTGTTATAAAAAAGACAAAACATAATAAATGCTGGTGAGGATGTGAAGAGAAGGAAATTCTCAATACACAGTGGGAATGTAAATTAACATAGTTATTATGGAAAACAGTATAGAGTTTCCTCAAAATTGAACCAGAAATGGAACTATCATAGGGTACTACAATCCTGCTAGGAAGGACTAAAATCAATATGTTGAAGAACATCTGCACTTGTGTGTGTTTGTGTGTGTATGTGTGTGTGTTATGGATTGAAGCCAGGGGCATTCCACCACTGAGCTACATCCCCAAGTCTTTTTATTTTGCATTCTGATACAGGGTCTTGCTAAGGTAGCCAGGCTGGCCTCAAACTTGCAATCCTCCTGTTTCAGCCTCCCAAATTACTGGGTACTACTACTGGATACACTTCCATTTATCACAGCGCTATTCACAATAGCCAAGGTATGGAATAAAGGAAGGGGGTCCATCTACCGAAAAATGGATGAAGAAATTATGACATATATGCAGAGTAGAATATTGTTCAGTCATAAAAAAGGAATGAAATTCTGTTGTTCACAACAACACAGATGTAACTGGAGGATGTATGGTTAGTGAGATAAGTCAGACAAAGAAGATAAATACTGCACATTCTCATGTTTATGTAGAAACTTAAAAATTGATCTCAAAGTAGCAAATACCTTTTATTTTCAAGGTACTGGGGACGAAATTCAGGGCCTTGCACATTAGGCAAGGGCTCCATCACTGAGCTATACGTTCTTAACCCCAGAAGTATGTTTACTCTCAAACAATAAAAGGGGGTGGGGTTGAAGCTCAGTCTTAAAGTACCATGGGGTTCAATCCCAAGTATAAATCCCCACACAGTGGTTACCAAAGTAGGGGAGGAGGGGCCAGAGAAAGGATAATTAATAGGGACATGGGTGCAGGATGTGATTTAACTTCTTTTCCTTTTTGGTACTGGGGATTGAAAGCAGGGGCACTCAACCACTGAGCCACATCCCCAGCCCTCTGTTGTATTTTATTTAGAGACAGGGTCTCACTGAGTTGCTTAGGGTCTGGCTAAGTTGCTGAGGCTGACTTTGAATTCACCATCCTCCTGCCTCAGCCTACCAAGCCCCTGGGATTACAGGCGTGCACTCCAAGCCCCTGGGATTACAGGCGTGCACTGCCACTCCTGCTCAGGATGCTTAATTTCTAATGTTTTAGAGCACAGTAGATAAAACATGATTGAGAACAACTAATTGAGTATTTAAAAACAGCTAGTAAAAGAATTTTGAATAAATCCCAATGTAAAGAAATATGTAGTGGTGGTTTTTTTTTTTTTTTTTTCTTTGTATTAGGAATTGAACCCAGGGGTGCTTAATCACTGAGTCATACCCCCAACTCTTTTTTATTTTTATTTGGGTAGGGTCTCTCTATGTTGCTTAGGGTCTCTAAGTTGCTGAGCTGTCCTGGAACTTGCAATCCGCCTGCCTCAGCTTCCGGAGTCCCTGGGATTACAGGCGTGCATCTCTACTTCCCGGGCAGAAATGGTGTTTGATGTGACAGATATGCCAAATACCCTGATCATTATATATTGTATACATGTATTGAAACGTCACACTGTACTCCATAAATATGTACAATTATTGTATCAACTAAAAATAAAAATATATTCTTAAAAAAAAACAATGAAAGTGATTACCAAAGTGATCAGCTGGCATTTAAAAATGTGTATATACACGTGCACACGTACGTAATACACAGACATACAAACTCCAGGCTGGAAGATTCACAGTTCCCTTCGACATGCCTATCCCCTCCACCCCCATACTTTCTCTAGAAGAGTTTACACTGCTCCAACTACAGGGCTGGTTCGCTTTCCGCACAAGGCGAATGAGACGCACAGCCGGTAGGGGGCAAGAATCACCCAGGCCTGCCTATTACCTAAGCAACGGAGTCAAACAGCATTCTCAGAATGACTCTACAAAAGGAAATTAAAGGTGGCAGGGGTGACCCTTTCCTGCAGCAAGCATTATTTGAGATCAGTAGTTACTTCGGGTGGCCGGGTGTGAAGAGAACAGAAGTGGGGCTGCGGGAGCTCACACTCCATAGTACGATAATGGCCGTGAGGAACCCAGGGGCTGCGAGTTACTTGCGGTTTCTCAATAAAGTGCTTTGAACAAGTCTAACAAGCAAGGACTATGTGAATATTTTCCAAGGATGCCTAGGCAATGAGGAGCTTTTCCAAGTGACAGAAACGCCACCGGTAACTTTGCGGGCCATAGCAACCCACCAACAGGGTTCTGAAAATAGCTTCGGGCCCCTCCTTAGCCGGACTTTGAAAGCAGGTACGGGACGCATGCGCAAAGCCCACCGGTTGACCTCCTGGTGACACTCCAGAACGCCGACCTTCTTCCCGACATCCCGCAGGGGAGAAAGGGAGGGGGAACGGAATTCTCGCGAGGTCTCGGCTAGAGCCGGCGGAAGCAGGAGACACGTGACTGTCCTAGGTGGCCTTCGCTTTCTCCCCTCCCCCTTCTCGGAAACCCGGCCCCCTCACCCCTCGCCCACCCCAGAGCCGCGGTAATGGACCGTTTGGGTTCCGGAATTCCTCTGGATCCGATCACTGGTACCAGGCCAGCGAGAGCTAGCGGAGTCCGTTTTTGTTGGCGAAGGCAAAGGGCAGTCAAGATGGGGGGGTGGAATCTAGGAGGGAGGCGGGGCGGAGAAGGGCGCGGGCTGGGGGGGGGCGGAGGAAGTCACGTGGGACGCGGTGCGCGCTGCGTGCGCGCGGTGCCTCATCCGTCGCCCCGCCCCTCCCCTCCCTGCGGGCGGGGGGCTGGGGGGAGGGGCGTCAAGATGGCGGCGGAGAGGTAGGCAGAGCCGGACGCCGCTGCCGCTGCCGCCGCCGCCGCCGTCGCCGCCTCCGCCTCCGCTCTAGTCGCCTCTGGTTCTTAAAGCTCTCACCGCCGGGGAGAAGCTGTCCTGGCGTCGGGTCCCGCGAGGAAAGTAAGTCCTCCCCTTAACCCTTTTCTCTTTCCCCACTCGTCCTCCCGGACAGCCTCCCACTCCCACCTTCCTCGGGGTCCGTGTGGGGCCGGCTGCGGGGGTAACCACCTCGCCCCGGCTCGGGGCCGCGTTCCCGGCTCGCCGCCTCCCGCGGCCGCACGGCCCGGCGGCGGCCCTGCTGCACTCGCTTCCTCCGCCCGTCAGCGCCGGCCCTGCGGTCGCCGCGCGTGGGGCTCTCGGGCCCCGGGAGCCCCGCTGTCCCGAGCCGGAGGCACCCCTGCGGCTGGCGAGGCGGGGGCTGCGCACGCCGGCTGCGCCGGGTCGCCCCTTTTACTTCCCCGCAGGAGCCGGCGGCGAGGTCCCGGAGCCGCGGGGAAAGTGAGGTCGGGGTCCGTCCAAGTCCTCCGGCCGGAGCATTGGTCCCGGTGTAGGGCGAGGGAGGGAGGCGACGGGTCGCCCTGCCGGAGTCTGCCCGCCTCGCCGGCGGTTTCCCGAGGAGCTCCTCGGGCGGCATAGGGTTGGCGGGACGCATGGAGGCTCCCTTCACGCCGCGCCCGGCGACGAGCGTAGTTTTGCCTCCAGCAACCCCGAAAGCTGGTCCCGTAGACCCCCGGGGCAGGCGTGCGGGAAGGGAATGGCGGTTGGGCATCTGCTTGCTCTGCTGTGCCTGGTGTAGCGAACACCTAAAGTTCCCCAGGGCAGTGTCTGCTGATGGTTTCCCAGAAGTGGTTTGGAGTCGGTTTAACCGCTGCGGAGATTTGGATGTTCGTGAACCCTTGTGATTGTTTCTTTTCTGACCCTGGCATCCAGCTCCTCCCCTTTCCACCCCGGCTTTGTGCTTCTGTTTGGTTAATGTTTGCGGACCACTAACTTGATCCTCGCGCAGACAAGCTCCATTTATGTGCGTGGTCCGGTTACTGTGGGAGGCTTTTGTTTTTGGGAGTCGCTGGTTGAGAAACGTGGGAAAAGAACGGGCGAGAAAATGAGTGTCAAATACAGCAACGTTTTTATCCATTGAATTGCGCAGCCAATTGTAACCGCACCCGGAAGTTTGTGCCGAACACGTGTTGAGGGAAGGTTAGAAACTGATCCCCTTTGACCTTTAAAAGTTGATTGTTAGCAGTTTATGTTAAGTTAAATGTTTCATATTCTCCAGTCAGAATTTGGGAGTCGGGTAAGGGGTCCAGCAAACTGTCAAACTCTTAAATGCCCCAGCTGGAATCAACTTAGCACTTGCAGATGGATTCTGTTTTCCCTGTATTTTCCAGTGATCAAGAATCGATTTTCACAAGTAATGGGGAAAGCCACATCATTGCACAAAAGATAGCTTTTACAGAATTTCTGGGATGAAATGCAGAATTCGTTACTGGTCACCGGAGTAGGACATTAATTTTGCAAGCAAGGGCCGGCCGTGTTTTCATTTTGTGAAGAAGTTGTTTCTAAAATTTTCCTGACAAAAGACATCTTTTCTTTGGCTTCTATTTAGCTCCTAATCTTAACTTTATTCCATATAACTCCTTAAGTTGTAATTAATACTTCATTTTAGTTGTTGGAGTGCTGGAGAAGTATTAAAAAGGAAAGTCTAAGTAGTTGTTTTACTGTTCATTCCTTGAATGCTGTTACATGTTAGGCAATATTGTAAGTTTTAAGGGCTTTGCTGAAATTATTATTTAAAAATGGAAGTATGGAGATTTTTTTTTAGTTGTCGATGGACATTTATTTATTTATTTATTGTGCTGAGAATCAAACCAGTGCCTTACACATGCCAGGCAAGCCCTCTGCCATTGAGCCATAATTCCAGCCCTCTTTTCATGCTTTTAGAAGTGATTTGCTTCAAAGACTTTAGTCACAGATAAGTTATTGCATTTCTTAGTGTTTGAGCTTTGAGTTGAAACTTGCCACCTGTGAAGAACAAGAACACGCAGGTCTGGTCTCACTGAATAGAGTAACTTAGAGCAAACTTTAGTATCTTTGGGATTCCATGTTTTCCTGCCTAAAGTTGGTGTAAAGATAGTTTCTGAGAGGAATTGCTTTCACATTTAAGTAGCTAATCAATAACAAAATGGTGTGATCCTAAACTTTTGTAAATTGACAGATTGACTCATCTTGTCCCTCTGCCCCCATTGGTGATTGAACACACAGGTGTTCTATCACTGAATTACATCTCTAGCCCTTTTTATTTTATTTTGAGACAGGGTCTCCCTAAGTTTGTCCACGCTGACCTCAGCAGCTGAGTGAGACTCTGTCTTCCAATATGAAAATAACTTGTTCAATCAAGCACCACTGGGTTCAATCCCCAGCACCCAAAAAAAAAAAAAAAAAAAAAAAAAAAAAAGAAGAAGAAGAGAGAATCTGAGAATCTTAGTAGAATATCACTGAATTTTTCTGTAGATGGAAAGGCTCTTTAAGAGCAGGAACTGTTTTATATGAGTAAGATATAGCACAAAACCCATCAAATGAACTTGTTTACTTGTTTCTTGAGGGGGAACAAATGAGAGCAGTGATTTACAAATGTTTGTATTACATCCACAGTAAGAAATATTTTACCTTGTGAACTAGTGTCTATGTATATGCACAAATAACAAAATATTTCACAAAGTAACTTTTGCTCTATGGTAATTTTCTGTTCTGTACTGAAATAGCTAAATATTTTGGCCATGATACACTAAATCAATTTGACAACTCAGTAACATGTCATTGAAAATATTGGTACACTTGTCCCTTGGATATTTTTGGGAGATGAGTTTTAGGACCCTGGAGAGAGCAAAATCTTCAGATGCTCAAGTCGCTTATATAAAATGCCATCAGATTTGTGTGTAACTTTTACACATTCTCCATTGTACTTTAAATCATCTCTAGATTACTTCAATAGTTATACAATGTAAATGGTATGTAAGTAATTGTTATATTGTTAGGAAATGACTAGAAAAAATGTCTAGGAGCTGATCTGGGGAGTATAGATCAGTGATGGAGCACTTGCCTAGCATGTCCAGGACTCTGGGTTTGGTACCCAACGTTGGGGGTGCAGGGAGTCTACATGTTGAGGACCTAAGAAGAATTTTTTTTCTCAAGTATTTTTGATCCTCAGTTGGTTGAATCTTCGAATGCCTAACCTGGGGATATTGGGTTGGAAGGGCAGGAACTTGGAGAACTCTGGTATTAGATCTCCTGGGTTTTATAATTTTTCAAGCTTCTGTAGTTGTTAACTTATTATTTCATCTTCCTAAGCCTTTTTTCTCATTTGTGACCAGGGTTACTTATGGGTTATTCTGATTACAAGAGAAAAACCCAGCTATACAGTATCAAAACCATCTGAATTTGAGCAAGTGGTGATGGAGAGAGCCCTGTCTCTTTCCCCTCTCTTGGATTCTTTCCTGTATTTTTGTTTAAGCTTTTTTAAACTTCATATAATTTACATATTCTTGTAGAATGTATTTCTACAGGTTTTGCAGTGGGATACCTTACTGAGCAGTGTTCATTTCTTTAGTAGGTGTTGAAAAATGCAGATTATAAATACAGGTTATGGTGATGCATGCCTGCAATCCCAGTGACTGAGAGGCTGAGGCAGGAGGATCATAAGTTATAAGTCAGTCTGGGCAATTCAGGAAACCCTGTCTCAAAAAACATTAAGAAGGGCTGGGTATATAGTTCAGTGGTGAAGTGCCTCGGGGTTCAATCCCAGTAATGCAAAAATTAAAAAAAAAAATGAAAAGGCCTGGGTGGGTATGTAGCCCAGTAGAAGAGTTCCCCTGGGTTCCATTCCCAGTACCAACAAAACAAAACAACTTTTTTTTTGGACATAATACTCAAGTTTGTGAAAATGATAGTAGCTAATTGTAAATAGTCTAGGTAGCATCACAGTCACTATTCAACACAACAATTCTACAAGGGAAGTTCTGTTTTTATTTGTCTTTAGTATAAGGAAACTGAATCAGGAGGTTATTACTTGACCATTATACCATTAGTGAGGGATGTGGCCAGTATTTGAACCCATATATTCTGTCTGACCCTATAGTCTCCTCAACCTCTGTGTTGTGCTCTTGTCTTGCAGATATATATCCCTTGTGTCTGCTCAGAGCCATGAGGATCCTCTTTAGGTCTCAGTGAAAGAAACCTTGTCCCTGTTTCAGTGTTGGTATTCTCAATAGGAACTGTATTTTTTGTCTTTTGATTGGCATTGTTTCTCAGTATTCTCTAACTACCAAAGGTGGTTGTTTCTTATTCATCATAGAAATTTTTATAGGTGTACTATTTTGAAATAAGCTATGTTTTCAGATATACTTATGTTAAAAGTTGAAACTTTTCTATTGTTCATGATAATTTTAGGGTTAGGTTGCTGCATGGTAAATATTACTGAGGTCTATGAACTTCTTTTTAGACATACTAGGTGAGTCTCTTAACATATAACAGTATTTAACATTTATATTATACTTTGTGGATTCAAAGTGAAATGTTTTCCTTCCTAGGAATAAGTCTTATTATTTTCAAAACGAGGAGATTGGCTAATATAAGTTTTTAAGGGCTCTCTCTGCTTAAGAACTGAAATTCTGTGTGTTTGTAATAGTTTCAGAATTAGAAATATGATTAAATATCCAGAGTTTTGTTTAATGGAGTTAGAGAATTGGGATATGCTTTCCTTCTTTCTCTCCTCCCTGGAAAAAAGAACAAATAGAGAATTTGTGCCCAGTTGGCTGAGAGAACGAATTCTTAGATTACATTTTTGTATAGGATGTACAGCAGATTAGAATCTTGCTCATTGTTAACTTGTACAAGATAATGTCTTTTATAGACATGGTCACTACTCAGTCTCAAATTGTTATTTATTCGACACATAAAAATTGTTTATATTTATGAGATACAACTTGCTTTGGTTTTTGAATACATTTGAAATGACTAAATTGTAATTCTTCTGAGTGAATTCTGAGCTGATGACTGAATGTTATTTATAAATGTTGCTGTCTTTAATGAGCATCAAAATTTCTTCCCACAGTTCTCTTCCAAGATGATATTTTTGTACTTTTAATGCTCATTGTTTAGAAAATACATTTCAAAAACTTATAATACTTTCCAGTGAATTTACATTTCATCAATAATGGTATTCTGTATTTTTTTTTTTTTTTGGGTGCTGGGGATCGAACCCAGGGCCTTGTGCTTACAAGGCAAGCACTCTACCGACTGAGCTATTTCCCCAGCCCCGGTATTCTGTATTTTGAGTATAATTAGACAGGACTTGGTGTGACAGATTAACGAATCTCTTGACCTACAAGGACTCTGTGGTCTATAGTTTGGAGTTCACTGGCTTAAAACAGTACTTTGGGGTGTGTTGGGTAGGCTGAGGCAGGAGGGTGAGCCCAGGAGTTTGGGAGCAGCCTGGGAAACACAGCAAGACCCTGTCTCTTAAAAAAAATATATATAAAATTAAAATGTCCTTTTGTTTCAAATGTAAATAAATAATTTCCAATATTTTTTCAAAAAAATAGATAAGATTTTGATAGTTTCTGAAGTTTTCTGAGTCAAGATCAACCATGGCACAGAGTGCAGTGTTGCATCTCTGTAATAGCAGCTGCTCTGGAGAACTGCAAGTTCGAGGCTAGCCTTGGCAACTTAGCAAGACCCTGTCTCCAAATAAAAAATAGAAAGGGCTGGGGATGTAGCTCAATGGTAAAGCACTCCTGGTTTCAATCCCCAGTACATCCTCCCAAAAAATAAATAAAAAGTAAAGATGAGCATAGCTTGTGGCCCAAGACCCCCTGTTCCACAGATCATTGGTTCTAATGAAGATTTTTGTGAGTTAAAAATATTTTTAAAGCATTGGTTTAGAGCTCTAGGTACCATTACTGGGATAAGTGTAAAGCATGATGAAATACATTTATGTTAGAAAAATGGATAAATTTCATTTTAAATGTATATTGAGACATTTCTCCTTTTTTTGTCCCTGTCATACATTCCCTCATATTTTCATCTTGCTAATACATTAGTCCTTGCCCCTTCAGGGTTTTTTGTTTTGTTTTTCTTTGGTGCTGGGCATTGAATGCTGGGGCACTCTACCACTGAGCTTTGCCTCCAGCCCTTTTTTAATTTTTGCAACAGGTTCTTGCTAAATTGCTCAGGTTGGCCTAGAATTTGAGATCCTCCTGCCTCAACTTCCTGTGTTGGTAGGATTATTGGCAAATGCTCATTGTTAAGAAAATACCTCACGTAGCCCCTAGTCTCAGTCAGACATTTATTCCAGAATAAAATATTGAAACTTCTTAGGTTACTAACATCAGCTTTATTCATTGGAAAGAAGACCCATGGCCTTTGAGAGTTTAAACTATGTAGTTTCAAATCTTCTACCACTCCCTGTTGGGTGAATTTAGGTAATTTAAGCTTTCTGAACTTCAGTTTCAGTGGTAAAATTAAATTACCTATCTTATTCTGATGGTTATGGGCTTTCATATGGTAATGTATATGAGGAGTTTATATTGTATCAGGTTTAGTGACATACTTAGTCACTGTCAGTTGCCTTATCTTCCTCTTTTTTGTTCAAAATGTTTTTCTCTTTTATACTTTTTTTCCTTTCTCTGAAAATTTTTGGCAGTCTCTTTTTGCGTTGTTTTTGTGGTGCTGGGTATTGAACCCAGGGCCTGAGCCTGGTGCATGGTAGACTGGTACTCTTACCACTGAACTATGCCCTCAATGAGTTTTCTGAGAAAAACAAGTACAGTCAGATTTTTCATGTTTATATATATAAATTGGTTATTTCACAAAGATTGAGAAAAATTAAAATTGAGAAAACAGTCTTGTTTTCCTTTCAGGTATGATGGGCAAAAATCTACTCTGGAGGGAGAACACTTTTGTCTGGCCCCTGAGATTATTATATTAGAAGACCCCGACTTAAAGTGAACTTGTCTACTCCTAAATTAGCCCGCCCTCGGCAAAAAAATGAAGCAAAACAAACAAAAAACACTTCACATAACTCATCCTTCAAATTTCCTGGGCTCTTCTGTTTTCATTTTCTTGCAGCTTAACATTTTTTTTTTTAATTGGGTGGTATACCAGGGATTGAACTCTGGGGCACTTGACCACTGTGCCACATCCCCAGCCCTATTTTGTATTTTATTTAGAGACAGGGAGGGGTTCAGTGAGTGGCTTAGTCTCTTGCTTTTGCTGAGGCTGGCTTTGAACTTGTGATGCTCCTGCCTTAGCCTCCCAAGGTGCAGGGATTACAGGTGTACACAACTATGCATGGCCCCATGGGTGTTTTGTAGGCATTCTTGCTGCGGTTTACATACTTCTCTGTCCTTTCCATTTTTGTATGAGCTTTCTGGAATCAGAGACTTACTTTTCTTATTTCCTGACACACAGCAGATTCTTCATAAATGTTGAATGATGATGGGCCTGGAAGGAAATGTTCAGTTATTTATATTTGGAGAAAAGTTAATATTTTTCACTTTTAAGTTTTTTATATTACTATTTAATATTTTGTCCTAAAGATGGTGGAACCAGGGCAAGATTTACTGCTCGCTGCTTTGAGTGAGAGTGGAATTAGTCCAAATGACCTCTTCGATATTGATGGTGGAGATGCTGGGCTTGCAACCCCAACGCCTACCACTCCAGTTCAGCAGGTAAGAGTTTTCCAAAGCCTGTTAAAGAGTAGAATTTTTCTTAATTTATAATTTTCACTTACAGAAATAGATATTATTAAACTTTAATTTTAAATATACATATATTTTTCTGTTGAGTATTTGTCTTCATTCATGAGGTAGAAAATATTTGCAGTGAAAATCAAGACATGATATTATATATTTAAACATGAGATGAATATGTAGAATGAGGGAGTATCATTAATCTCCTTTGTAGTTGTCTTTGTAGTTATATAGGGACATTTTTTTGGGTCTTCATAATATCCATTCTATGAAGGCAAAAAATAAGATTCTAATATTAGTGGAGTTTTTTTATCCCTGCAAAAATAGCTTTGGTATACGTGGTATTAGTAATTTCATATTCAGTTTGAATATAAAGCTCAACTCTCACCCCTGGGATTCAAACCCAGAGATCTTGCTAGGCAAGCTTTACCACTGAGTGTCACCCTACACACACACACACACACACACATACATAAATGCAACTCTTGTTCTTGAAACAGAGTTTACTGCTGTCCTCCTGTTTCTTTCTCTGATGTGTTTTCTCTCCAGTCGGTGCCACTTAGTGCATTAGAACTAGGTTTGGAGACGGAAGCAGCAGTTCCTGTTAAACAAGAATCAGAGACGGTACCTACTCCCGCACTGTTAAATGTGAGGGTAAGAATTGTTCAGATTTGGCATTGCTTCTAAAATAGTTGAGGATTGTAGTCAGAAAATTGCCTTTTGAATATAGAATAGTTTTATTTTGCCAGTTCCCCCTTTTTTAATACTTCTCCAATATCCTACCCTAATCTCTCCTACTTTGTAAAAACTTTTGACTCATTACTTGTGTTGATTAAAAGGTAATTAGAAAATTTTTTTCGAGTTTATTGCAAACCATTTGAAACTGATGAAATAAAGATCATTAGCCCATTATTTTCATTCTTTCTTTATTTCAGTTTCTGTCCATTGGTATGTATAATTTTTATGTGATTGTAATGTGCTTTCATGTTTGGCAAGACCTGGGGATTGAACCTAGGAGCATTCTGCCTTTGAGCTGCATCTCTAGTCCATTTCCCCCCTCTCCCAACCTTTTTTTTTTTTTTGGACTGGGGATTGAACCCAGGGGTGCTTAATCACTGAGCCACATCCCCAGTCCTTTTTATTTTGTGTTTTGAGAAAAAAATCTCACTGAGTTGCTAAGCTGACTTTGAATTTGCAATCCTCCTTCCTCAGCCTCCTGAATCTGGGGTTACATGTGTGTGCTACAAGCCCAGCTGTAATTGTTCTTTACATAAAGTTCTTCCAACATTACCTCAAGCACAGAAATAATTAACTGAAGCCTAGTGATAAAAAGTTATTGGACCAATTTGATAATTGGTATTGTTATTGAGTTATATTTAAAAGTAATAAATTGTAATTCAGATTTCTTATTAAAAGAGGTATGGACAGCTGGGGTTGTAGCTCAGTGGTAGAACGCTTGCCTAGCACATGTGAGGTGCCATATTCCATCCTCAGCACCACTTAAAAATAAATAAATAAAGATATTGTGCCCATCTACAACTAAAAATATGTATGTTACAAAAAGTCGGGCTGGGGAGATAACTCAGTTGGTAGAGTGCTTGCCTTGCAAGCACAAGGCCCTGAGTTCGATCCCCAGCACCCCAAAAAAAACAAGTCATGGATAAATAGTTCGAGAAGGAAAGAAAATAGAAATAAAGTTATTTTAAAACCATCTCAATTGTACTAATAGTAATAGTAATCTTCAAATTTGCATCCCTGTTTTTGGTTTCTTCCTACCCCACCTTACCCTCTAATAAAAAATAAAACAGTATGTGACTTTGTGCTAGGCTTAGTAGCACCCACATTACCACCAGTATTTGCAGTTTACCTGGTTGGGTTGCTTTTGTTATTTTAAGTTCTAATTGTTAGTGTAGCTTGTATGATAGCAAATGAATCGTTGAACAGGGATCATAGAATATTAAAAATGGAAAATGGGCCACAAGAGAATTGTTTTAAATGATTTGCCTAAGGTTATCTACCTAGCTGGGGCAGTGCTGGCATTAGAAATTTTTTCTGTTACTAACTATATATCATAGTTTGCTTGTAATAACTTCTTTTTATGTTTTCTGTCCTTGATGGTTATATAAAATGCCACTCCACTACCATACTTTCTTTTTCTCAGAGTGTTGTGTTTTAGCTTAGTAATATATAGCTAACCATATTAAATTAGAAATGAAGTGCTAAGAATCGAGAATAAAATTAATTTTGGATTTTTAAATTGTCTACCATGTTTATAGATAGTCTATGTTAGAGAAGAAAGCATTGTCAGTACGTTAAATGTTTTGTTTTCTTTCCTAAGCAGCAGCCTCCATCTACTACAACGTTTGTGTTGAATCAGATAAATCAGCTTCCAACCTTGGGATCTACAATTGTAATGACTAAAACACCACCTGTTACAACCAATCGGCAAACCATCACTTTAACAAAGTTTATCCAGACTACCGCAAATACACGCCCTTCAGTCTCAGCACCAGTAGTACGAAATGCCATGACCTCTGCACCTTCAAAAGAGCAGGTTCAACTGAAGGATCTACTCAAAAATAATAGTCTCAATGAACTTATGAAACTGAAACCACCTGCTAATATCGCTCAACCAGTTGCAACAGCAGCTAGTAAGTCTGTTTTCAGTAGTATTACTTTTCTGTCTTTGCTAAGCTATGTCAAAATGTTTTTTTTTTAAACTTGGGTCTTAATAGGGCATGAAAGAGGCATTATCTGCCTTGCTCTGTGTGCTTATAACATTCAAAATCCAAGGGAAGCAAATGTTCAGAGGTAAAGCACGTAGCTTTGCAGTGAAGTGTATGAAATTATTAAATAGCTACATTAATACCAAGAGATCTGGGCTGGGAATATAGCTCAGTTGGTAGAGTGCTTGCCTCACATGCACAAGGCCCTGAGTTCCATTCTCAGCACCAAAAAAAAAAAAAAAAACCCAAGAGATCATCTTATTTTTATATTATGAAAACTGGTTAACATTTTTCTTAATTCATAAGTGTGCTTCTCACACTTGGTGTCTGTGAATCACTTGGGAATCTTGTTCAAGAGCAGAGTCTGAATCAGAATGAGGCCCAAGATTTTGGATTTCTAAGCTCTCCAGAGATTTGCTGGTGATATTTGAACTACGATTTAGGTAGCAGGCTTTCTTTTTAGGGAGGGAGGGTATTGGGATTGAACCCAGGGTCACTTAACCACTGAACCACAGTTCCAGCTACCCCCTTTTGAGATTGTGTCTCACTGAATTGCTTAGGGCCTTCCTAAATTGCTGAGTGTAGCTTTAAATTTGTGATCCTCCTGCCTCAGGCTCTTGAGTTGCTGGGATTACAGGCATGTGCCATCATGCCTCTGGCTAGGTAGCAGGCTTTAAATGAATACTTAGTTACTTTGAGTATAGCTTACATAGTTTTGGATTTTGTCTGTCTTGGCTTCATTATTTGTGGATAGTTGTATTTAGTACTCTGCTACAGTAATATACTTTTTTTTTTTTTTTTTTTTTTGATACTGGGTATTGAACCCAGGGGTGCTTTATCACTGAGCTACATCACCAGCCCTTTTTAATTTTAGAGACAAGGTCTTCTAAGTTGCTGAGGCTCGACTCTCAATTTTTTGATCTTCCTGCTTTAGCTTCTTGAGTCCCTGAAATTATAGGCACGTGTGCTGTAACACCCTGCTCAGTAATATACTTCCAATATAAAATAGTTATGTTTTCTTTGAAGAGTGAGCGCCCATAATATTATTTTTTAAGACACATAATTTACATACCATAACATTAATTCTTTTATTTTATTTATTTATTTATTTATTTATTGCAGTATAGGGAATTGAACCCAGAGGTGTTCTACCATCCCTCTACATCCCCAGACCTTTGTTTTATTTAATGAATGAGTTAATTTATTTATTTATTTTGCAATGCTGAGAATCAGTCCCCAGACCTCACATGTTAGGCAAGTATACCACAAGCTATATCTCTAACAGTTTATTTTCTATTTTGAGACAGGGCTTTGCTAAATTTCTGAGACTGACCACAGACTTGAGATCCTTCTAACTCGCCTTTCTGAATTTCTGGGATTACAGGCACACACCACCATGAATCATTCATTCTTACAAAGTGTACAATTTAGTGGATTTTAGTATGGTTATAGAGTTGTGCAGTCATCTCCATTATCACATCCATAATAAGAATGGATTGAGAATATAAAGGGGAAAAGGCTCAACAGTGATTTTCTTTTTTTAATTTTTTTTTAGTTGTAGATGGACAAAATGCCTTTTTTGTTGTTGTTGTTTATTTTTATGTGGTGCTGAGGATTGAACCCAGTGCCTCACAGGTACTAAGTAAGCACTCTTCCACTGAACTACAACCCTAGCCCCTCAACAATTATTTGATCACATCTTTTTAGGAGTTTATTTGTAAATGAAAAAAAAATACATTAGGAATATCAGGTTTATATTTTTTCTTCTCTGGAGTGTCTTTTATTGCTCATTCATTCAGCAAATACTTGAATGTGTAGTATGTACCAGACACTCTTCTGGAATTTTGAGTCTATAACTGGGAAAAAAAAACTAAATCTCTGTCCTGGAGGAGTTTGCTTTCTAGTGGAAACACTGGTGATTTAAAAAATGAATTACATAGTATGACAGAGTAACGAGTACTACGGAGAGAAGTGGTGAAGTGTGTGGGGGTAGGAGGAAGTAAGTTTAAATGGAGTGGTGAAGAAGCTTCCTAATAAGTGTGCTAAGATAATTTTTAAGGGTAAAATAGAATATGTGTCTTTTTTTAAATTATGACAATTTCAAATTTTATTTTTAGTTGTAGACGTAATACCTTTATTTATTTATTTTTGTGTGGCACTGAGAATTGAACCCAGTGCTCTCATGTGTGCTAGGCAAGCGCTCTACCACTGAGCCATAACCCTAGCCACAGCAGTACAGAGTTTTTTTTTGTTTGTTTGGTTTGGTTTTTTTGGTACTGATGATTGAACTCAGGTGCACTCAACCTCTGAGCCACTTCGCCAGCCCTGTTTTGTATTTTATTTAGAGAGGGTCTCACTGAGTTGCTTAGTGCCTTGCTGTTGATGAGGCTGGCTTTGAACTTGCAATCCTCCTGCCTCAGCCTCCTGAGCTGCTGGGATTACAGGCATGCGCCACCACACCCAGCCCCAGCAGTGTAGGTTTAAAAGACTAAAACTTGAATCTGTAAGAGGGAGAGATTTTTCTTCCTTCCTCCATTGAGTTAAAGATTGCCTCAGTCTGTTGTTACATAAAAGTCCCCCAGTGTTTAGTCTTGTTTTATCAGTCTTCTGATGGGCCCTGTTGGAGATACTCTGACCTCAGCTATGACCTATGCTGGCCACTGTTTATACAGTTTCAGCACAGAAATGGGTGCTCTCCATAACTTTTGTTTGGGTGAAGGGGATAAATGAAGATAAAACGTTAGCTGTTAAGACATGCTCCTGATGATTTGCACTGGTACATATGTAGCATCTCATCAGACTCTTAGAATTAGTTGGTGATTTTTATTTATGTTTATATTTATTTATTTTTGCATGGTGCTGGGAAGAAACCTGTGGTCTTGAGAATGATTAGGCAAGCGCTGTACTGTTGATCTACACTCCCAGTCTAAGGTGATAGATTTCAAGCAGTTTCTCCTTCCAAGGAACTTTATTTTCCTGTTTGTTTGAGCTATGAACAATCCATGTTTGTGGCAGAATTGATAGCTCGAAAATTATAGTGTTTTTGTGTTTATGAAGTAGAGGGTGAGGGCATTCTGAAAAATCATTAAGAAATGTTTATAGAATTAACTTTATCTCTGTGACGAGGTAACTAAAATTTTCAGGTAATCTTACCTTTAAGTTTGGGTCCATACCATCGTGTCCTTGTGGCTGTAGTTTATTTACTTTAAGGTCATCGTTCTGATCTCACTGTTCACTGGCAGCTAAAGGCTACTTGGGAATTCTAATTGTCTCAGTACTGGTTTTCCTTTCCTACCATGGAGTTTAGGATGGTGGCCTGACATGGCTGAAGTGCAGGGCAGCATCCAGATGGCTCCTGGGGAAGTTGGAGGTGGTCAGCAGTTAGTGGAAGATTCTTTTCAGTCATGTCTTTGGGTTTAATAATGAAGCTTGCCCCTTTTGTATGAGGTGTTCCCTGAGTATTCTACTTTTCAAATCAGCTTATGGCCTGGTTACTCAGAGGATGTATGCCATTGGGAGGAGAGTTTGGAGAGCAAAACAGAAAAAATTGGAGCTGGCTGAGTAATATCTTGTACATGAAGTTCTCCCACATTCAGTGTAGTAATTTTTAAGAGATAAGAGACTGTAAATCAAGATTATCCTTGGATGTAATCCTGAAAAACTTAAACTAGAACAGGACTCAAAAAAAAAAAAGGTGGTAAGTGAATGCTGAAGAAACCCAAAGGTTTGTGTTGTAGGTGAGTGATCATCTTTTTACTGAAGGGAAGAACAGTGAAGGTGTAAACACTGCAGACAGAATGGTTTTTTATGGTCCACTTCTTATGTGGTGTATTGTGCCTTTTGGAACCCTTAGTCTTTTGGGTTTTTCTTTGGGTTCTGATTTCACTTGAGCTCTAGTCTTAAAATTCTGAAGTGATCATTGGTTTTTCTAGAGTTTATCAATTGTTTTTTCCCTCAATTTTTTGTTTTTTAAAGAATTCAATTATGTCTACTCATTTTTGACTTCTAAATGATAAACTTGCCAGATATTCCCAATCTTTGGTAGAACAGATAGGACACTAATCAGACTTCCTGGCATTCTCTCCCTTAAGAGCTCCCTTAAGATTTTCACACTGTGATCTCACAAATTCTCTGTACTAGAGGTACTTCAGGGATACTTACACCCCACTCCACAAACCCATTCAGTTAAATAGTTCAGGTTTAACTAATTTGGTTTCTGGGGTTCTGTTGCTGTATTTAAAAATATTTTGAAAACCACTGAAGTAGAAGAAGAAAGTGTTCAGTCATTGTGTGAATCTTTATTCTGGGGGCAGGAGTAAAATAAGGAGTTCCCAAAATGATTTTCCTTTTGCAGGTAATTATTCCTTCAGAAATTAGTTGGGCTGGGGCTATAGCTCAGTGGCAGAGCACTTACCTAGCATATGTGAGGCACTGGGTTTGATCCTCATCACCACATAAAAAGAAACAAAATAAAGGCATTCTGTCCATCTACAATTAAAAAAAAAAAAAAAAGAAAGAGTAAATAACCATGAAATTAGAACTTGGGGTGCCTCCTACCTCAGCTTCCCTGGTAGCTGGGTTTACAGGTATGTGCCCCCACACCCCTCAATGAATTTCTTTTGAGCACTTATTTTCTAAAGTTGATTCTTACATGAAGACACATAATTTGGAATGTTTTCACATGTACACTAAATTTAGCAATAGGCATATTGATGTCCTTTGGTCTGTGAAATGAATAACTTCTCTGAACTTATAAACTAGGAAAAGAAATTGAGGTTGTGTTCTAAAATATGAATTTATTTCTGCCCCTCAGCTGACGTGAGTAATGGTACAGTGAAGAAAGAGTCTTCTAATAAAGAAGTAGCAAGAATTTGGATAAATGACATGAAGATGAGGAGTTTTTCCCCAACCTTGGTGAGTTTCAAAAAGTTTATCTATGTTTTTGTGTAGTATGAAAGTACACTTGACTAAAAGTGCTTCAGAACAACCCTCAGGAGACCTTGAGCAGAGGGGTTCTCTATTATGTAAACCTGGGGGGAAGCTTAAGCCTCTCTAGAGTAAATTAAATCATTAAACACAGATATTATGTGGTGTCTCCCTTCCTTCAATAAACAAAATGTGACATCCACCTGAAGTAGTAATATAGGCTCTCCAGAAGGTACTGTGTGCTCCTCACAGTGGAGTTTGGAGGAAGGCAAGACCTCTGTGAATGGCTTTGTGCCATGTGTGATGGAGCTGGGGCTGAATGCAAAGCCATGTAGAGAAGGCACGTTAGGAGGGAGGCAGAGCATTAGAGGGCAAAGAGGAGGTGGAGGGCCCTGAAGTGAGCTTAAAGGACTTCGACTTGGTGGAGCCACTGGAGGAGAGGGAGAAGCCTGCTAGTGACTCAGGATGGGTAGGGAGAGAGGCAGGTTGAAGACTGCTTAGAATCTAAAAGTGAGGTAACAAGACTAACCTAAGAGGATTGTAGGAGGGAATTTGAAAAGGGCAAGGGGGAAGAGAAAAAGGAAGAAAATGAGATATGACTGTACGTAGAATACCAAAGGTTTGTTGGGACTTGGGCATGGAGTCTGGAATTGGAGACTGTAGCATCCATACCTCAGATTTTGAGTAAGGACCAGGAGAGCAAATACTAGCAGCATCCAGTTTGCTTAATATAATGGTAGCAAAGAATTTTTCTTTTAGAGATATTTGATGTTTTATTCATGTTCCCATTCCAATCCATAATAATAATAAATAATAATAATACTAAAAGTATTATTAATATAATAATACTAAAAGTTCTGTTTTGGCCTACAATTGACGAAACATCTAATACATTGCAAATTAGTAGCCTGTGAACCAAAACTAGGTGACAGGTGTTTTTTCTTAGGCATTTACAGTATTTTGAATAATTTTGAATTTGTTGCTGCCACATAAAAATTCAGGTTCTTTTGAAAAATAGCAGTATCCGACAGGCCTGGGCCCATATTCTTAGCCTGGTAAAACTTGCCTAGTGTTGAGTAGTGAATGTCTGTACTCTGTGTTGGAAGGCATTGCCCAGGTGTCATGGTTTCCCTCACCCCCATTTATCTCCTTGATCCAAAACTTGATGTCAGTTGCCATTTCACATCCACTTGACTTAAAAATGGTGTTGAACTGTGGAGAGCAGTGGTGCATGCCTGTAGTCTCAGCTACTCAGGAGGCTAGGGTAGGAGGATCATAAGTACAAAGCCAGCCTCAGCTACTTAGTGACAGCCTATTTAAAAAAAACTTTTTTAAAAGGGGCTCAGTGGTAAAGTGCTTGCCTAGCTTGTGTGAGGCCTCACGTTCAGTGTCTAGTATTGCCAAAAAAAGACTGGGTGAGCAGGCGTACACCTATAACTTCAGCAATTCCGGAGTCTGAGGCAGGATTGCAAATTCAAGGCCAGCCTCAGCAACTTAGCAAGACCCTGCCTCAAAATTAAAAAAAAAAAAAAAAGAAAGAAAGAAAGAAAACAACTGGGAATGTGACTCGGTGGAAAGCAACCCTGGGTTCAATCCCTGGTACAAATTTAAAAAAAGGAAGGAAATGGTGGAACACAAGATGCCCAAATGAATGGAATTAAAAACCAAAGGCAGGTACATGGCACATGCCTATAATCCCATCTTAATTCTAGGAGATCACTGTAAAACAGCTATAGAAAGCACATCAGTCTCCTCAGTCATAGGAGGCTGAGGCAGGAGGATCACAAGTTCCAAACCAGCCTCAGCAGCTTCGTGAAGCCTTAAGCAACTTAGTAAAAGCCTGTCTCAGAATAAAACATGAGAAGGGTTGGGGATATAGCTCATTGGTTAAGTGTCCCCCAATTAATAATCCCCCCCCCCCCGAGAAAATGCATGTCTACTCTGGATTTTATGATCCTTCATTTCTCAAAAATTGTCATGCAGTTTTACCTTTGGTGATATTTTTATTTTGTTTTGGTACTGGGGATTGAACCCGGGCACTATACCACTGAGCTACATCCCCAGCCTTTTTAATTTTTTTTGAGACAGGGTCTTCGCCAAGTTGCTTAGAGCTTGCTCAGTCACTGAGGCTGGCCTTGAACTTGCAATCCTCATCCTTCAGCCTCCCAAGTGGCTGGGATTATAGGTGTGCACCATCACACCTGGCCCTGGTGATATTTTTTTAAAAATTTAAATAGGGCGAGAAAAATTTTGGAGGGAGAAGAGATTTGATCACTGTAGCATAGACAAATTTTTTTCATACCAGGAATTGAACTCAGAAGTTCTTAACCACTGAGTCATATCCCATCCCTTTTTATTTCTTTATTTTGAGATAGAGTCTTAATAAGTTGCTTAGGTCCTTAGCCTCCCAAATCTCTGGTTATATAGGTGTGTGCCATGACATTTGGCTGACATTCCTGTTTTATAGGTGAGGCAAATCAGTGAGGAAGGTTGGAGTAGAGAGAACTCAGAATTTAGATAGTTTGCTGAGACTGCACAAGTCGTTTACAGCAGTCAGTTTTGTTTTTATGGTCAGTCCCATTTGTCTCATTTCTGAAATTAGTTTTCATTTTGGTGTTACTCTAAGACCTTTTGGAGTACTTTGGATTCAATCTCAGGATCCCATCAATATAGATTGGCTGGTCCCTCATGCTCTCTCACACACACTCTTTTTCCTTTTCACATTAAACATCTTTGTTTCATCATATTCTCCGAATTCAGGCAAATAATAAGAGATGTAGATTTATATGCATCTTATACCTTTCAGTGACCTCCCTACTCTAGAATTTCTGACTAGGTTTTCCGCCTCTTCTTCCTTGCTTGATAACACTGAGTTTCACAGCATCTTCTCTGCTGTTCCTGGAACAAGGAGCTGTTTAATGATTTTACTGGTAGTGAAAAAAGGAATGTTCAGGATCTTCCCATTCCTTTATTATTCCCTTCCCTGTAAGATTCTAAACAGAAAGAAAAGTGAAACATATCTATGGTGTCCATTCCCTGGGTTTCCCAGAGACAGTCTTGGTTTATTCTCATTTTAATTGTTTAAAGCACTCCATTTTACCCTCAAGTGTGCTGAGGTTTGAAGAGTAAAGTCTGAGGCCACCTTACATGTGCTTGTTGTGTTTTTGGAGATACAGAAGTCTCTGTACTCCAGAAGAGTCTTTAAACTCCAGAATCTCTTGGGTTTTTTTTTTTTTTTTTTTTTATTGTAAACAAATGGGATACATGTTATTTCTCTGTTTGTACATGGAGTAAAGGCATACCATTTGTGTAGTCATAAATTTACATAGGGTAATGTTGTTTGATTCATTCTGTTATTTTTTCCCTTCCCCCCTACTCCTCCCACCCCTCTTTTCCCTCTATACAGTCCTTCCTTCCTCCATTCTTGCCCCCCTCCCTAATCCTAACTCTAACCCTAACACTAACCCCTCCCACCCCCCATTATGTGTCATCATCCACTTATTAGCGATATCATTTGTCCTTTGGTTTTTTGAGATTGGCTTATCTCACTTAGCGTGATATTCTCCAGTTTCATCCATTTGCCTGCAAATGCCATAATTTTATCGTTCTTTATGGCTAATATTCCATTGTATATATATATACCACAGTTTCTTTATCCATTCATCAATTGAAGGACATCTAGGTTGGTTCCACAATCTGGCTATTGTGAACTGAGCAGCTATGAACATTGATGTGGCTGTATCTCTGTAATCTCTTGGGTTTTGATGGTAGAATCTGAGGGAAAGAAGACATGTGGGGGTGAAATGAGAAAGGTGGACCGGATGTGAGACTTAGTCTTGCCATGATCGTGTGGGCTGTGCATTGGGCTGTTTTTCCTTTAGTCCTCACATTCCTTTTTCTTTCTAGCACTGAAATTGGAATAAAGAGAACCAAGATTAGAGAGAGATGTGGGTAACAGAGAGGCAGTATTGAAGGGGAAAATAGTTCCAGATAATGGTGACTGAAAGGATTGGAGCTTTGCGGTTACTTATTTGTATGTAAGGAGCAGAGTGGGTTGCCATTGTTTGTGCTTCCTATTGGAAAATCAGGGAAGTTGCAAAGTATGACTCAGGTTTTAGCAAATATGCAGGTGATAACATTACATCTTTCCAGGTATAAAGATTGTGGGTATTCGTATTGTGGGTATTCTTTGTGTTGGCTGGGCCTCTGGCTTCTAGACTTGGTATTGATGATACTTTCTGTGTTACAGAAGGTTCCTGTTGTAAAAGAGGAGGATGAACCAGAGGAAGAAGATGAAGAAGAAATGGGTCATGCAGAAACCTATGCCGAGTATATGCCAATAAAATGTAAGTCTTTGGAATTTGTCAATAACAAGACTTCTGGATTCCTCTGGAATTTAGATAATTCTTCTCTATACACTTCTATTTTTTTGTGGTACTGGGTATTGAACCCAGGGTTACTTAACCCCTGAGCCACATCCCCAGCCCTTTTTTTTTTTTTTTTTTTTTTTAATTTTGAGACAGGGTCCTTCGAAGTTACTTAGGGCCCTGCTAAATTACTGAGGCTGACTTGGAACTTGTGATCCTCCTGCCTCAGCCTCCTGAGTCACTGGCATTACAGGTGTCTGCCATACATCTGGCTCCATTTTTTTTTTTTTTTTTTTTTTTTTTTAATTGTGAAACAGGGTCTTGATAAGTTGCCTAAACTGGTCTTGAATTTGTTATTCTCTTGCTTCAGCCTCCTAAGTAGCTGGGATTGTAGGCGTGCACTAGTATACCTGGCTCCCCTACACACTTTTATCCTTTAGGACCTATCAGTGTTGAGTACCATATGGTTTGACTAATATGTTTTATAATGAGTTTTAAATTCTGTTTTAAAAGTTAGTTACATGAGCTGGGTGCAGTGGTGCCTGCATGTAATTTCAACTAGGAGGGAGGCTGAGAAAGGATTGCAAGTTTGAGGCAAACCTAAAAGGAATAAGCATATAACTCAGTGATAGAAGGTCCCTGGGTTCACTTCCCAGTACCATAAGAATAAATTAAGCTACGTAAAAGTTTTACTGAGGATTTTTTTCCTCTACACAATTGGAGAACTTTGTTATAGGTTGAAGTTTTTTTACAACCAAGTTTAAAATTATTGGGTTATAGTTGGGCATGGTGGTGCATGCCTGTAATCTCAGCACCTTGGGAGGCTGAGGCAGGAGTTCAGAGCCAGCCTCAGTAACTTAATTAGCACCTCACAACTTAGATCCATCTCAAAACAAGATATATAAAATGAGCTGGAGATGTGGCTCAGTGGTTAAGTGCCCCTGGTTTAGTCCCTGGTACCAAAAAAAAAAAATTCTTGGATTATATTTTATGTCAAGTTTATTTTGCTCAAATAAGTAGCAATTATAAAATCAAAGCAAATTGTAGAGCAATATATATTTAATAATGTATATTTTACACAGGTTATTCAAAAGCATAAAATATTAGACTCTTAAATAACTTGTGCTATTTGAAATCACTGATTTTCCTGAATACAGTTTTTGCCTATAGGATAACATCCATGATTCATTTTTTTAGTGGCCACTGGATGAAGGTGAAAGTTAATAATTTTTAAGGTTTTATTTTTATTTATTTTTTTGTGATGCTGGGGATTAGAACCCAGGGCCTTGTGAGGCAAGCACTCTACCAACTGAGCTATAGCCCCAACCCAAGTTTTAAGTTTTTATATAGAAATGTTTACTTTTTCAGTCTGTGTGGATAATATGATGAAAATCTATGTCTAGAAAATATCTTTTGTCTTTCATGAATTTTAGGTTTCTGTAAAAAGCTACTAATATTTATTTTAAAAATATTTTTTCTAGTAGGTGGACACAGTACCCTTATTTTATCTTTATGTGGTGCTGAGAATAGAACCCGGTGTCCCACTTGTGCTAGGCCAGTGCTCTACCAACTGAGCTACAACCCCAGCCCATATTAATATTTAAATTTTTATTTTTCTAATATTTAAATTGAACTAAAATTCTGTTTACCAACTTCATATGGTCCCCAAGTAACCAAATATTTAATAAAGGAGTTTTCAGAACCAGAAGTGGTGGTGCACACATACATACCAGCCACTTGGGAGCCTGGGGCAGGAGGACTGCAAATTGAGACCATCCTGGGCAATAATGAGACCGTGTTTCAAAATATGAAAGGTGTGGGAATGTGGCTCAGTGGTAGAGTGACCCTCAGTTCAATCCCCAGTGCAGAAAAACAAGCAAATGAACAGTAAAACCCAAAAAGGGGGGTGGGGTGGGGCTGGTATCTGAAATTGTTTTTCTCCTCTAAATTTAAAGTTTTCATAAAAGAGTCAAGAATTTGTCTATGACCTTTTAAATCAGAAGTTAACAGATGAAATTTGAACCATTGCCTACTCTAGTAAATGAAGTTTTGTTGAAATATGGGCATGCTCGTTGGCTTATTTATTATCCATGGGTGTTTTTCCACTGCAGTAGCAATGTTAAGTAAGTATAGGAGAGGCTGCATCACTGCAAAGCTGAAAATGTTTACTATTTGATTGGAAATATTTGCTGCACATTATCTAAAATTATTGATGTCATGGGACTGGGGATACAGCTCATCACAGAGTGCTTGCCTGTCAAGCACAAGGCCCCCTGGGTTCAACCCCAGCACCGCCAAAAAAAAAAAAAAAATTATTGGTGTTATTCATTGTGGGGAATTAATTGCTCTTTAATATTATAGGTAGGATTTCCTTTCAAAGTAAAATCAAATTACAAATTTGTTTTTCTGAACAAAATGAGCGATGTATAATCTAGGATTAATACGTTAATCCTAGAAAACCTGGTCATATGAACTAAATTCATTCATTCATTCATTTATTTATTTATTTTTACAATTTTTTACTTCACTTATTTTTTGAGTTGGCATCCTGCTATGTTGCCCAGACTGACCTCTAACTCATGGGCTAGAGTGATCCTCCCATCTTGGCCTCCTGAGAAACTAGACTATACACATCCCCACAATGCCCAACTAATTCCTAAGTTTTTAAACTAGATCTTTATCATCATGTCTCTATTCAGACCATATGCAGTCGTTAATCATTTTAGTCAAATTTATGCACCGTATCATGAATAACTTTTTATAGAAGCTCAGAGTAGTTATTTATCTGTTTTAGGAAAATATATCTTAGAATAAAACTGGAAATGTTTATAGAATGATATAAATGAAATATTTTAAAATTTTTTAGTGAAAATTGGCCTACGTCACCCAGATGCTGTAGTGGAAACTAGCTCTTTATCCAGTGTTACTCCTCCTGATGTTTGGTACAAAACATCAATCTCTGAAGAGACCATTGATAATGGTTGGTTATCAGCTTTACAGCTTGAAGCAGTTACATATGCAGCCCAGGTAAGCAAGAATTCATAATTACGTATAATATTTATCTTTTTACCTAAGTTCGTATGCTATGGTCATTTTAATTGAAAGGTAAAATTTTCTTGCATGAAAATCTTTATTATTATTTTTGCACTGGGGATTGAACCCAGGGGTGCTTTACCACTGAGCTACATCACCAGCTTTTTTTAGTTTTTTTGAGACAGGATCTCACCAAGTTGCTGAGACTGGCCTTAAACTTGTAATCCTCCTACCTCAGCCTCCAGAGTCACTGGGAGTGAATAGGGTTGGGGATGTAGCTTTATGGTAGAGCATTCCTGGGTTCCAGTACCTTAAAACAAGCAAAGCCAAGCACAGTGACCCATACTGATGATCACAGTTACATGGGAGTCTGAGGCAGAGGATCACAAGTTTAAGACTTGCCCTGGTGAATTAGTTGAGAACCTCAGCAACTTAAGGAGAACCTGTCTTAAAATTAAAAATAAAAATGTAGTTCAGTAGTAAAACACCTCTGGACTCAATCCCCGGTACAAAAAAAAAAAAAATGTATATGTATAGTTATTTGTCACCACCCAAAGCTGGAAAGATAGACTGCTCCTACTCTTGATACTGGAATAAATAGATGTAACTACATTGCAAGGCCTGTGCAGTAGGCCTTAAAAACTGTAGAATTAAACACCAGTGATGTTAAAAGGATATTTAGACATTTTATTACTCTGAAATTAATGACTTACATAGCCCACTCCTCCCATCATGTGTGACATCAAAGTTTGCATTTGAAATGTAAATGTTGAAAAGGGTATGAAGGATTCCTCACCATTTTATTGCCGGAGTTTTTGATGACTGGGAAAATAAAGAAGAAAATGTGATAAGTCTGTAGAAAGTATTTACATTGAAGTACAAACCCTTTGTAATTTATGTAAAAAATAAGTTAGTATGTTCCTTAAACCATACATGAAAGATAAATAAAAATATATATAGGATTGGGCCTGAAGTTGTAGCTCAGTGGTAGAGTGATTGCCTAGCATGTGTGGGGCACTGGGTTCAGTCCTCAGCACCACATAAAAATAAATCAAATAAAATTATCTTTAAAATATATATGTATACAGGATTAAACTCCAGCCTTTTTTTTTTTTTTCCCCCCAGCAACATGAGACATTCCTTCCTAATGGAGATCGAGCTGGCTTCCTAATAGGTGATGGTGCTGGTGTGGGAAAAGGCAGAACGATAGCAGGAATCATCTATGAAAATTACTTGTTGAGTAGAAAAAGAGCATTATGGTAAGTATTTGGGCTGTCTGTGGTAGCTCTCATTTCTGAATAATTACTTCATATGGAGATGGGTTTTAGTGTGTAGGTGTATGTCTTTGAAGTGTCAAAACCTGGCTTTATTCCCAAATTTTAGAATGATGTAACATGAATTTAATTTGTGTTTTTTTCATTTTCTTTAAAACAGGTTTAGTGTTTCAAATGATTTAAAGTATGATGCTGAAAGAGATTTGAGGGATATTGGAGCAAAAAACATTTTGGTTCATTCATTAAATAAGGTATGAAAACTTCCTGTTCAGTTGGTCATTTAGTAAATATTGGTTCATCTTTGAGATGGGAGTAATAGTTTCTACTCTTTCCACAGTTATTGAGGATTCATTGAGTTATTCCATAGAAAGCATAGCGAGTGCCAGCCACTCCTGATGGTTTGACTCTTTGTTAAATAGTAGCAAGCAAAATAGGCAAGGTCCCTGTTGTAACAGAACTTAGTGCCTTGGTCTTCAGTGTTGTTTTTAGAGTAATTTTTTATGACTAGAAGAAGGGTAGTTTACAAAGGTAGTGTGCGTGTCATTCTAGGTCACCAAATCCCATGTAGTGTATATAGGAAATAGACTTGAAGACTGGTTTTAGTATTTGTCCACCTAATGAGCTTGCTTGTCTGTACCTGCGTTGATGTTAAAGTACAAGAAAATGGGTGTCAGTGTCTAAAGCAAATTTTTTTTTTTTTGTGGTGCTGGGGATCGAACCCAGGATTTTGTGCTTGTAAGGCAAGCGCTCTACCGACTGAGCTATCTCCCCAGCCCGCAAAGCAGATTTTAATTTGATTTGAATCTTATTATTCATTTGGGAAAACTTTATTAAGATTCTGTGCATCTGTTGATTGTAAAGGTACACGTGACAAACATAATTCCTACAAGTTACTCCCTCCTACCCTTAAAAATAAGTACGTAGGGAGATATAGCTCAGTTCATAGAGCGCTTGCCTGTAAAACATAATGCTCTGGGTTCAATCTGCAGCACCACAAAAAAATAAATAAATAAAAAAATAAGTATGTGGGGCCAGGTGCATTGATGCACACCTGTAATCCATGACTTGTGAGGTTGAGGCAGGAGGATTCCAAGTTTAAAGCCAGCCTCAGCAATTTATCAAGGCGCTAAGCAACTCAGTGAGACCCTATCTCTAAATAAAATACAAAAAAGACTGGGGATGTAACTCGGTGGTTGAGTGCCCCTAAGTTCAATCCCCAGTACCCCCCCCCCAAAAAAAAAAAAAAAATTCATGTGGTTCAGTGGTAGAGCACTTGCCTAGCACATGTGAGGCACTGGGTTTCATTCTCAGCACCACACAAATAAATAAATAAAGGTAATGTGTCCATCTCCAAGTAAAAACATTTGGGGGGGAAAAAAAAAAAAGTATATTTAAGTCTACTTTCCTAGTCAGTCCTAAATTGGTTCCTTATTCAGGTGCCTCCTCAGTAAGCCACTGATGAACAGAACACCTGAATAGTGGATTGATTGGTTGTTAAAGCACTGTTTTGACTGCAAACAATTTAAAACTAAAAACATACAACTACAAACAATTTAAAACTACAAACATACAAGTGACATCTAGAAATGGTGTTTATTTTTGAGCGGTATAGTTGAGTAAGGGCACATTACTCACAAATCCATGCCCTAGGAACTTAAACAGTGCTTGTCATTTAGTAAGTGTACAATAAATATTTGTGGCATAAGTATTGTACCTTTTTCTTAGGGGAGTTTGGTTTTCATTTTTTGATGATGATAGACTTTCTTAAGACTTAACTAAAAAGTAAGTGTGTATGTGTACATAGAAGAAATTTTGCACATTATCTTAGGGGTGGTGGTTTGATTTTTCTGCACTTGAGCCTACCAGATTAAGTCCTGCTATAGAGGTTGGGGTGGGATAAATATTTCCAAGAGAAGGTATGCTGAATAAATTCTTCTTTTCTTTTTTAGTTTAAGTATGGGAAAATTTCATCCAAACATAATGGGAGTGTGAAAAAGGGTGTTATTTTCGCTACCTATTCTTCCCTTATTGGTGAAAGCCAGTCTGGTGGTAAATATAAAACGAGGTTGAAACAGCTTCTGCATTGGTGTGGTGACGACTTCGATGGAGTGGTATCCTTTATAATAGTTGTATTTATTTTATATTTTTTAATTGCACAAAAATTTGTAAGAACAGATCTTCAGAAAGGAAGAATGCCAAGTTTAATAAGTTATTGGTAAATGAGCACTTTAATGGTTAGAATCTTATCTGTCAGGGCACCAATATTTATCCTCCTGGTTTTGGAAAATGTTTATACACATGGAAATACTGAATATTCTATCACTTCTTTGGGCTCCACATTGCACATTTAAACATTTCGTACCTGAGAATAATATTTTTTTTCGAAATGTGTTTGTTCATAGCATATTTTATAACATTCTGCATGAAGGACACAATGTTTTAAAGTGCCGATTAAATCATTGCCAGTTCTTCTAAGTACACAGTGTTTACCAAATTACCTCTCTTGTAGCAGGTATTTTTTGTTCATTCTAATTAAGAACTTTATCCAGGCACAGTGGCACGCGCCTGTAACCCCAGCCACTTGGGAGGTTGAGGCAGGAGGACCACAAGTCCATGGACAGCCTGGGCAATTTAGCCAGACCCTGATTTGGGATTTTAAAAAATAGCTGGACAGGGTGGTATATGGTTCAGGACACTTAGGCAGGAACAATGTAATTTTGGACCTGCCTTAGCTTAGGCCCTTTCGTAAAATTTTAAAAGACTGGGGATGTGCGTAGCTCAGTAGTAAAGCGCTCCTTGGTTTAATCCTGAGTACCACACAAATACATAATAGCTACGATAAATACCAAATTCAGTGGATTCCTCAGTCTAGGAGGGAGGGGGATGAAATAGAGGAGAAGCACATAGAGGTCTTTCTGTATGCCTGTAATCTTAAAAATAAAAACAGAAGACATCAGAGATGTAAGAGTTAACTTCTACTGAAAATTCATAGTCACCTAATACTATTGTGATTTGTTCCTTAATTTATTCCTAATAGATAGTTTTTGATGAATGTCATAAAGCAAAAAACCTTTGTCCTGTTGGTTCTTCAAAACCAACCAAGACAGGCTTAGCAGTTTTAGAGCTTCAAAACAAATTGCCAAAAGCCAGAGTTGTTTATGCTAGTGCCACTGGTGAGTAGCTTTCTAATTTAAGAGATAGATGTATGCCATTTTTGCAACTGTAATATATTTGGGGGTTTTCCAGGTGCTTCTGAACCACGCAACATGGCCTATATGAACCGTCTTGGAATATGGGGCGAGGGAACTCCATTTAGAGAATTCAGTGATTTTATTCAAGCAGTGGAACGCAGGTAATACAGCTTATGGTGTACATTGTTCTCACGAGGAATCTAAGAAATGTTACTGCTAAAACCCCATAACTATATGTTAAGTCCTATTTTATTTACTGGTAGTTACTGTGTTTTAATTTATTCAGAGGGGTTGGTGCCATGGAAATTGTTGCTATGGATATGAAGCTTAGAGGAATGTACATTGCCCGACAGCTGAGCTTTACTGGAGTGACCTTCAAAATTGAGGAAGTTCTTCTTTCTCAGAGCTATGTTAAAATGTACAACAAAGCAGTCAAACTGGTGAGAAATGTTTCTTAATTTCTAATGCTTTTAATATAACTGATGACATTTCTGTTAGTTTTGTCCATCTTAATGTCTCTCAGCCAAAAAGAAAACATTTCTTCTGTGAAACAACAAATAAAAATTATGACAATTTAACCCATGTCCTTATTTCCCAGATTTTCCACGTTTTCCATTTATTTCAGTCACATAATTCTTGAAATTACAATGTAGCTATTTCCTATAAAATGACTGCATTAAATAGCTGCATTCGTAGATGAAATATGTAAAATGTTGATTGTGTGTCTTCAGTGGGTCATTGCCAGAGAGCGATTTCAGCAAGCTGCGGATCTGATTGATGCTGAACAACGAATGAAGAAGTCCATGTGGGGTCAGTTCTGGTCCGCTCACCAGAGATTTTTCAAATACTTGTGCATAGCATCCAAAGTTAAAAGGGTTGTGCAACTAGCTCGGGAGGAAATCAAGAATGGAAAAGTAAGTTGGAAGACTTACTGATTTTGGTTAAGTTGTTAGTTTTGGAGGTGTTTTTCTACTTGTGAAGTTGGATCTTCCTAAATAATAGTTGCAAATATATTAGTGTAGTAAGACCTATAAAACTACATTTTTGAAAATTATAAAACCAATGCCTGTTTAGAGAATTTTTTAGATAGTTCATTGTATAATATAATAACTCTGTCTGCCATCCTGTCACTGCTAATGACTTATGTATCTCCTTAAGCTGTTTGTTTTTGTTTTGTTTTTGTGTTGTTTTCGTGTTGTTTTCTTTCACAAGGGATTAAACTCAGGGGTACTTGGCTGCACCCCCAGCACCTTTTTTTTTAATATTTTATTTTGAGACAAATTCTTTTGAAGTTGCTTAGGCTGGCTCAAACTTGGGATCCTCCTGCCTCAGCCTCCCAACTCACTGGGATTATAGACGTGCGGCATTGCAGTGGGCCTATTTTTCTATTTGATAGTATTTTATCTACTTAGAACACAGATGGACTATAAACTCCAGAAGGGCAGGGGCTATAATCATGCTTGCTATTATAATCTATTTCCTAAGTTTTTCAGATATAGTATATCTCAAATATATGTAATAAATCAAACACTCTTTACAATAATTTTTTATTTTTATTTTTTTCTACTGGGATTGAATTCCACCTAACCACTGAGCCACATTCCCAGCCCTTTTTTATAATTTATTTAGAGACAGGGTCTCATTGAGTTGCTTTGGGCCTCACTAAGTAGTTCAGACAGGCTTTGAACTCTCAGTCCTCCTGCATTAGCCTCCTGAGCCGCTGGGATTACAGGCTCATTCTTTGAATCTGTTTTAAAATGTTTTCGCTATTTAAAATGTCTTAATAAGAAACCATAAATATATTTTTATTTATAATCAATACATTTTATTTTCTTCAGTGTGTCGTAATTGGTCTGCAGTCTACAGGAGAAGCTAGAACTTTGGAAGCCTTGGAAGAGGGCGGAGGAGAATTGAATGATTTTGTTTCAACTGCCAAGTAACATTTTTGCTTTTCTTCTTGAGTTTTTACTTAGATTTGTTCAAATGTTGGCATTTCCTTGAGGCAAAATTTTTTGTTCACCTATATTTTCAAAAGTTTACTCATCTGAGTTTTTGCATTTCTGTGCTTTTCTATATAACTGAATGTCTTTTGGGAATCAGTAATATAAAAGTCTCATAGTCCTGAAATGTTAAGCATTTTGCCAGTATTACACACAATATGTGAATTAAGAGAAGGACTTGATTTTGTTTGTGTTGTACATCTTAGAAATATGTGATAGTGTGGTTTGATTTCGATTCAGTTTTGTGTTATTTTTATTTTCCAGAAGAATAGTAACTGTAGTTGGCCCCATTATAAGATATGCTACAAAATATGGAAAATATGCTGGGTATGTTGACGCATGCCTGTAATCCCAGCAACCTGGGAGCCTGAGGCAGGATAGTTGCAAATATAAGGCCAGTCTGGGCAACATAGGGTGAGACCCTATTTTGAAAGTGGTGGGAGTGAAGCTCATGAGGATAGGGTCCCTGGATTAAATCCACAGAACCACCCACATACCCCACACCTAAAAAAAAAAAAAAGAAAAGAAAATAGACCTGAGATCTTCAAAAATCTTTTAAAAATATTGTCTGATAATAAATTCAATCTTTACCACTATATTGTTTCTTGCCTTTGGGGATACAGGTAAATAAAACTGAAAACTGCTTAGCAGAATTTTGTAGTTTTCTGTACTTTAGAACTGCCACTTGTCACATGTGACTATTTGAGTGGTTGCGGTGACAGTCCAGATTTAGTTATGCCCTTAATGTAAAATACACACTAGGTTTCAAAGACTTCCTAAGGACAAAAATAGAAACATTAAACTTTGAAGTGTTATCTTGAGTTAAAATGTTATTAAAATTAGTTTATTTTTTCCTATTGTAATGGGGATTAAATTCAGTCTACCACTGACTGGGCTATATCCCCAACCTTTTATTTTATTTTATTTTATTTTTTGGAAACAGGGTTTTGCTAAGATGCTGAGGCTGACCTTGAACTTGTGATCCCTCTGACTCAGCCTCCCAAGTCAATAGGATTTAAAGGTGTCTGCCACTGCACTTTGGACTTTCCCCCCCCCTAAATAATGAATTTGATTATGTTTATTTTGTAGCACCAGGAATTGAACCCAGGGCCCCATACATACTTGGTCACTTTGTTGCCCATTCTGCTCAAACTTGTGATTCTCCTGAGAAGGTGGTTTTGGTTTTTTCCTTTTCCCAAAAAGGGTCTTGCTGTGTTACCCAGACTGGTCTTGGCTCAAATGATCCTCCTGCCCAGTTTCCAGGTAGTGGGACTGCAGTCACATTCCACTATACCCAACTCTTTTACTTTATAATGTAGCTATGAGGACATGTGAAAATCATATACGCGTTTTGGTGTACAGTATAATTCAGTTGTATAGGTTTGACCTAGAAAATAAGAATTCATTGGAACTGGGTTGTGTTTTTGTAAGATTGAGCAAAGTATATTTTCTTCATAGAAATATATTTAGTAAGACTTTACATGTAATAAATTATTTTGCCAAATGAAGGAGTAATTGTCACTCTTCCCTACAGAGGAGTCCTGCAGTCACTCATTGAAAAACACTTCCCTGCTCCGGATAGAAAGAAACTTTATAGCTTGCTGGGAATTGATCTGACAGCTCCAAGTAATAACAGCTCACCAAGAGATAGTCCTTGTAAAGAAAGTAAATAAAGAAGCGGAAAGGTGAATTCTTTTCCTTAAATAGTTAAATGTTTAAGGTACTTAAATTTGAATATTTTGAAATAGCTGTGTTTTGGGATGAACTGCCTTCCTCCATCTGGCAAGGGTTTGTCAGTTTTCACTGGTGTGCTTCAGCAGTATTGAATGCAAAACTTAGATCTTGAACAATTGACTGGTTTTAGGCACTGTGGTTAAACACTTGGCCATGTATTATTTAACCCACCACAGTTCCTTAGGAAATTTGATCTTGTTTTTCCAGTTTTATAGACAGGAAAATAAAGCCCAAATAAGATAAATAGGTTCAGGAATGTTCACAGGTTTATATGGCTAATGAACAATGCATGTGGACCAAAATTGGGGACTCTCTATTGTCAGAACTGCCCTTTAATAAATAGAATCAGGTGAGGACTTTAAAGAACCTTTAGACAAGTCATGGTGGTGCACACCAGTAATCCCAGTGGCTCTGGATGCTGAGGCAGGAGGATTGCAAGTTCAAAGTCAGTCTCAGCAACTTAGTGAGGTGTTAAGCAACTTAGCTAGACCCTGTCTCTTAAAGGCTGGGAATGTGGCTCAGTGGTCAAGTGCCCCTGGGTTCAATCCCCCCAGTACATGGTGGTGGGGAGGCGGGTGGGAGTGGGATGTATTTGCCCCTGGGTTCAATCCCTGGTACCAAAACGATAAAGAGCCTTTAGTTGATTACTTTTTTTTTTTCCTTAAGTCATAGATGGACATAATACCTTTATTTTATTTGTTTGTTTTTATTTGTATGTGGTGCTGAGGATCAAACCTAGTACCTCACACATGCTAGGCAAGTGCTCTAACAGTGAGCTACAAGCTCAGCCCAGTTGTTACTTTTTGGGAATGTATTCACCCTTGTTTGTTGGACATTTGGTAATAATGGCAAATTCTAGTTTGTGTGTGGATGCTTTCTAAGCTGTTTGACGTTGAGAAATTAACGTCTCAGAATCTTTCTTTAAAACAGTGATACTGATACCAAGATTAAATGTGGTGCTCTAGCTCTTTCAAAGATCTGATGTTCATTCCTCAGCACTTCCAAAAGCAAACACGTGTGATGCTGTGTGTTCTAAACATAGTGTCTGACACTTTAACCTTATTTTATCCAATCTAGGACCTTCCCTTCCTTCCTCTGTTCCTTCCTTCCTTCTTTCCTTCTGCCCTTCCTTCCTTCCTTCCTTTTTTCTTCCCTCCTTCCCTTCCTTTTTTGCAGTAACTTTTTTTTATTTGTTCTTCTTTGGTATATATGACAGTATAGTGTATTTTGACATACATAGAGTATAACTTATTCTAATTAGAATCCCATTCTCGTGGTTGAACATGATGGGGAGTTTCACTGATTGTGTTTTCATATATGAACATAGGAAAGTTATATCTCATTCATTCTATTGTCTTTCCTATGTCCTTTCCCTTCCTTCCTTTCATTTTTCCATGTGTACTTCTTTTCTCCCTTCCTCCCATCCATCCATCCTATGGTGGGATTGGGGATGGAACCCAGGTACTCCACTACTGAGCTACATCCTTAGACTTCAAATTTAATTTTTATTTTGAGATGGTCTCAGTAAGTTGCTGAGGCTGACCTCAAACTTGACAATCCTCTTGCCTTAGCCTCCTGGGTCACTGGTATTATAGGCATGGGCTATCACATCTGGCTTCACATATCTAATATTCATGAAAATTAGTTGGACATTATGTTTAGTTGGCAATAGTTTTTATTTTAATGATACAAAAAGTAATGCTTCACCTTACAATCAGTGGCTTCTTAGGAAGGCTGAATGTTCATATTTCATTCCTGAATTGTGTTCTTACCATCTCATTAACATGAGAAATTTTTAACATTTTTAGTTTTGATTTGTTCCAGACACCTTTTCTGAGTATTGAATCAAACAGTTCAGCTGGGTGTGGTAGCACACACCTGTAATGCCAGGGACTTAGGAGGCTGAATTGGGAGGATAGCAAGTTCAAGGCCAGCCTCAGCAACTTAGAGAAACTATAAGCAACTGGTGAGACACTGTATCAAAATGAAATAAAAAGGGCTGGGGAATGTAGCTCAGTGGTAAAGCTCCCCTGGGTTCAGTCCCCAGTACTAAAATACATAAATAAAATAATTCAAAACAAGAGCTTGTTTACCTTTAAAAATGAGGTTTTATACATTGATTTTTTTTTTCTATGTATTCCATGACTGTGAACTTGTATTTATTATTTGGGCTCTTCCAACAGCCTCACAATTAATTTGTGACTGGACCAGAGATTCTGTCTTAAAGTCAGTTGTCCTGGATCTGTTTTGAAATATGTGCACTTTGTAAGCAGGTCTGGTCTGGAGCATGTACTTGGATATCTAATTTTTTTCTTGAGAGTAATTGAACATAATCTGTGTTGTTAGGGGAGTCCAGAAAGTCAGCCTTTGATTGCCAGTTTTCTTTGTAATTACGTATTTGCCTAAATGTTTTCTTTCTGCTCTTCTCATTTAAATTAACTCATTTAATGAGTGTGATGGCTTGGTCTTTAAAAACATATTTTGACTGACTTTCCTTTTGGGGTCTTGAGAGTAGGTGAAGAAATAGCTCGAGAAGCCAAAAAAGCACGAAAAGTCGGTGGCCTTACTGGTAGCAGTTCTGATGAGAGTGGGAGTGAGTCTGATGCCTCTGACAATGAAGAAAGTGACTACGAGAGCTCTAAAAACATGAGCTCTGGAGATGACGACGATTTCAATCCATTTAGAGACGAGTCTAGTGAGGATGATGAGGATGGTAAGTGTTTCTGTGTATCGGGTGTACCTGAAGGGATACTTAGGCTCCAGGGTATTTGACAGTGAAATATTAGCACCTTTTTTTTTTCTGTGCAGTACAAATAGTCACACAGTCCTAACCTTTGCTTGGTGGAAAACTCCTTTGGGAGGCTTGAGCCTTATTTATGGCAGATGATAATGTCAGTTTTGTACAGTTACTTTAATTGAACCTCAGAATGTGGGATGGTACTCTCTGTTGTATGATTGACCTGTCCTGGACACTGTAGTTGGTGATGACTCTGAAGTATTAGTTCACAAAATAAAAACATTCAACGGTGAGGGGTTTTCTTCTTTAAATATTGTGTGTTCAACAGATGATTTGACATCTTAACTTTCAGATCCCTGGTTAATCAGAAAAGATCACAAGAAAAACAAAGATAAGAAAAAGAAGAAGAGTATAGATCCAGATTCTATTCAAAGTGCCTTATTAGCATCAGGTCTTGGATCAAAACGACCTAGTTTTTCATCTACACCAGTTATCTCACCTGCTCCTAACAGTGCACCAGGTATCCACGGAGAAATGTGCTTTTTCTGTGAAATATGCTGTTTATTTATTGTGATACTAGGGATTGAAGTCAGGGCACTCAACCACTGAGCTGCATCCCCTTTCCTGTTTATTTTTTGTTTTGTCACAGGGACTCACAAAGTTGCCCAGGCTGCCCTCAATCTTGCCACCTTCTTGACTTTGCCTCGCCACTTGTTGGGATTATAGGTGTGCGCCACTATGCCTGGCTAAAATACGCTATTTTTGATTTTTGTGGAACTGTGGACTGAACTCTTGTCCCCATTTCTCATTTTCTATTTTGAGACAGGGTCTGGCTAAGTTGCCCAGGCTGACCTCAAACTTGATATCCTCCTGTCAGACTCCCGAACCACTGGAATTATAGTCGTGAACCACCACTCCCATCTTGAAATATGCTTTTTTTAATATATAGTCTTTCATATATATACATATATATATTTTTTCTAGTTATTTTCTAGTTGTTGATGGGCCTTTATTTATTTATATGTGGTGCTGAGAATCGAACCCAGTGCCTCACACATGCTAGGCAAGCACTCTACCACTGAGCCACAACCCCAGCCTGAATATGCTTTTAAATGAACAAGTTTTTAAACTTTGTACTGACTTTTTAAAAAAATGTTCTTTTAAATCTAGCTAACAGTAACACCAACAGTAACAGTAGCCTCATAACTAGTCAGGACGCTGTGGAAAGGGCCCAACAGATGAAGAAAGACCTACTGGATAAATTAGAAAAGCTAGCTGAAGACCTGCCTCCTAATACTCTGGATGAACTTATCGATGAACTTGGTGGTCCAGAGAACGTTGCTGAGGTAAATAAGTGGGACTTGGTCAGAACTATTTCTTTATTGGTAACACTGCAGCCACTTTTAAACCTTACAAGCCCTGTGGAGTGAATAGTGGTATAAGCATCACCACAACATAATCTGTCTAGTTTCCTCTGGTGGATCTTAGAACTCTCACTCTACTCTAGTTGTCCTGGAGCTGATAAAGTCTTGTTCCCGTATCCTCGTGTGTCTGCACCCTGGGTCTCAGTTGCTGTGCTGGTCTTACAGCTCCATGTGTCAGTTTTCCCAGGGACTGTGTTGCAGTATTTTGTGTTTCTCCTACCTAAGTTTGTTTAATGAAGGAGCTGCTGAGTTTCATGCCCCAGAGTTAAGTACCTTGGTCGTAATGTCATTGTTTTTCTCAGATGACTGGCCGCAAGGGTCGGGTTGTGAGCAATGATGATGGAAGCATATCTTATGAGTCAAGATCTGAACTTGATGTGCCTGTGGAGATACTAAATATCACAGAAAAACAAAGATTTATGGATGGAGATAAGGTATGCTTTTCTTAGATGCTTTGCAGGGAAAGGTAGAATTCCCTTATGTTAAGTGGTAGGGCTTTTTTTTTCCTATTAAAGTTATCTATTGTGTGTGCGTGTGTGTGTGTGTGTGTGTGTGTGTGTGTGTGTGTGTTTGTGGATTGAGCCTAGGACCTCCTGAATGCTAGGCAAGTGTTTTATCACTGTGCCACAACCCCTGTTCTCAAAGTGTTTTGTTAAAACTTCATAAAACTATGCCTGGTGTGGTGGTTCACACCTATGTAATGCCAGTTACTTGGCAGGCTAAGGCAGGAAATTGCAGGCTTGAGACCAGCCTGGGCAACTTAGTGAGACCCTATGTAAAAATAAAAGACATGCTGAGGATGTGTAACTCAGTGGCAGAGTGTTTGGATTGCATGTGTAAAGGCCCTGGATTCAGTCTGCAGTACTACATTAAAAAAGAAAAACCCCAAAACTATCAAGAGCCATGTCCAATTCTGTGCATAATACAGCAGACTCACTATATTCAATTATGACTAAATGACAATAAAAATGTGTAAAAAAGAATAATTAACTGTCATATAACTTCTGTCTCAAAGTTGTCTTCTCAAAGATAGGCATAGTAAGTAGTACACACCTGTGAGCCCAGTGACACAGGAGACTGAGAGTATCACAAGTTCAGGCCTCAACAACTGAGACCCTGCATCAAACTAAAAAGAACTGAAGATTTATCATTCCATGGAAGACTGCCGCTGGGTTGAGTCCCCAGTATTGCCTCAGTCTCTGGAGTTGTTGGGATTACAGGCCTATACCACCATGTCCAGTGTCTCCTACATTTAAACACGTTGTAGGACATTATATTTACAATCTACATCCGACTGGTACATGCCCACATGTTCACATTTAGCCATAAGGGAGACTAGGACAACTGACCATGATTCTATCTAGGCATTCTTGTACCCAGCTGAAACTGGTAGTCCTATTATTGAGGAAGGGAGAAAGTAGGACTTAATTAGGGCACTGCCCTGTTTGTACTTATACAAAGGTGATTTTTCTTTTCTTTATGTTTAATATAGAATATTGCTATCATCTCAGAAGCTGCCAGCTCAGGTATTTCATTACAAGCAGATCGGAGAGCCAAAAATCAAAGGCGAAGAGTTCATATGACTTTGGAGTTACCCTGGAGTGCTGATAGAGCAATTCAACAATTTGGTGAGTTCCTACACTGAATTTCACTAGGTGGATCCTGAGACTCATGGGGCAAATGTGTGCGTACAGGAAATTTTAGAATGTAAAATCTTGGAGTTTGCATTTAAGGTGTGCTGTATATACATTATGACATATAGTGCACCATGAATTCATCTGTTGTGTGTTTTAAAAGCTGTCTACTGGGCGTGGTGGTACACACCTGTAATCCCAGTGAATTGGGAGGCTGAGACAGGAGGATCACAAGTTCAAATGCCAATCTCAGCAATTTAGAAGGGCCTTCAGCAACTAAGTGAGAACCTGTCTCTAAATAATATATAAAAAGTGCTGGAGATGTGGCTCAGTGGTTGAGTGCCCCTGGGTTTAGTTTTGGACCCGTAGGATGTATGGTGTCTGTGTTAAAGCATCTGCTTCTTTCTTGTCCTTTCCAGTCCTCAGTGACTCTATTGATGTTAAATTATTACCACTTTCATTTTCATGTTCCTATGACTTGGTAATTTAAAATCAACAATTTTGAAAGAATCCAAAGTGCCTGTATATTAGCAACATTATGGTTACCTAAAACTAAGCAGTAATAATGCTTTGAGTATTTGAGTCTCACAACAGGTTCTCTTCTCTCATAAGGGGAAGTATTGATCTGAATATGCATTTCATTTGTCAATATTTTCACTTATGTACTTTTGGGGAGCTGTGGAAAATGTTAAAATTTCTTTGATTTTTTTTTTCTCTTGTTTAAGGATTTTTCAGTACAAGCTTAGTTTTGAATGCTAGGAAAAGATCTCAGAATATCTGTCTCTAGTGAACAGAATTAGTGATCTCTAAGAAAATGTCGTTACAGGAAGAACTCATAGATCAAATCAAGTTACTGCTCCCGAGTACGTCTTTTTGATTTCTGAGTTGGCAGGAGAACAAAGATTTGCATCTATTGTTGCTAAAAGACTTGAGAGTTTGGTAAGTTTTTGAGTGGTATATATGCGTGTAAAAGATAATCTCTGTTACCTGACTTCTAGTAAGGGGGTTAACCATACCTTGATTGGAAATTTTTGTGTTTTCCTAGGGGGCCCTTACACATGGTGACAGGCGAGCAACAGAATCTAGGGACCTGAGCAGGTTCAACTTTGATAATAAGGTACGTTTTAGCTTTCAGCATTTCTGAAAATTTGTGGAAATGTATGGTGTCTGCCAAAAGGGAAAGAGATTAGTGTTTAAAATTGAAAATGGAATGGATATAGCTCAGTGGTAGAGCACTTGCCTGGCAAGTGTGAGGCCATGGAGTCAGTGTTCAGTACTTCCATAAATAAATAAATAAAATTGAAAACTCTGCCTGCAGTTTTACTTTTGCTTTTATATTATGACTTCCTGTAAGACAGGATTTCAAATACATATTAAATCTTTGTGAGCTTGCTGCAATATAGTCATCTTTCCATTTCTGTTGGGAAATAGAAATCTAATAAATAGGAATGAATCAAATGTAACTTCCTGGAAGTAAAGGAAACTTTATTTCTTGAATACTCTGTTCATAAACTTGATCTTGGCAGTAGAAAAGGCATAACAAAGGGCCGGGATGTGGAGAGCATTTGCCTAGCATGTAGGAGGCACTGACTGTCATATCAAATACATAAAGATAATGGAGAACTTCTAATTTGGAATTTTTCAGTACAGTGATAGTTTATTCAGTTGATCATGTGGTTGAAAGTGTCAAGTACTGAAAGTGGTTAAGATGTTTTGGTTTTTATTGCAGTATGGAAGAAATGCTTTAGAAATTGTTATGAAATCCATTGTAAATTTGGACTCTCCTATGGTATCACCACCTCCAGACTATCCCGGAGAATTCTTTAAAGGTAATTTTAAAAAATATTGATAACAAAAGTCGTAACCATAAAAAGTACTTGTTGAAAGGTATATATTAAAATCTTTTCTAACATTATTTTTTTTAATTTTTATTTTTCTTTAAACATAACATAAACTTTGGAGAACTTCGTTTACTTTTTATGTTAAACATATTGGTTATAAGTAACTTCATTGTATGAAAGTGCTTTTGCTCTTGGCAGAATTTATTGCATGTTGTTCAAAACTAAACTTACCTGAAAAGGGTGGTTTTAAAAAAAAATAATATAAACCACTCTGCCAGATACCTTTTAAAATTGCATTTTAATGTTAAAAAAAATACCAACATAAACATTCTGAGGCAGGTTTGGTTGGGGACTGTAGATGAAATGACAAGCGTTAAAACTGAGCAATGAGCCTGGTGCGGTGGTGCTTGCCTCCCAGCGACTCGGGAGGCTGAGGCAGGAGAATCTTGAGTTCAAAGCCAGCCTTAGCAAAAGCGAGGCACTAAGGAACTCAGTGAGAACCTGTCTCTATTAGGGCTGGGGATGTGGCTCAGTGGTAAGGTGCCCCTGAGTTCAATCCCCAGTAAACCCCCACACCCCCACCCCCTGGAAAAAACAAAAAACTGAGTGATGAGCACATGTGGCTCATAGCATCTTCTTTTTGTATGTTTTGAAATTTTCATATTTAAAAAAATCCTTGATAGTGCTTTAGAAATTTTTCAATCCAAACTTTTTATGTATTTTCCCCACCCCATAAATATAAGTAGTCTAGGTTTTAGTAGGTTGGAAAACTATGAAAATATTTTGAAAAATAAGAGAGTACAAGGTAACTTAATTGTAGAATTGACATTTTTCACTAGAAAGTGCTTTCCAGTAAATCAGGACATATTAGTATGTATCCAAGTCTAGTGAAGCTGGGCACTATGATGGATAGGTGTAATTCCAGCTATCCAAGAGACTGAGGTGGGAGGTTCAAGGCCAGCCTTGCAACTTAGTGAGATCCTATCTCAAAATAAAAAACGAAAAATGAACTGTGGAGCCAGGCACAGTGGTGCACGCCTATAATCCCAGGAGCTCATGAGGCTGGGCAGGAGGATCCTGAGTTCATAGCCTAAGTGAGAGGTCCTAAGTGAGACCCTATCTCTCTAAATAAAATAGGACTGGGGATGTGGTTCAGTTGTTAAGTGCCCCTGAATTCAATTCCTGGTACAAAACGGGGGAGGCTATGGATATTGCTCAATGGTAAAACACCCCTGGGCTCAATTTGTAGTAACCCTTCCCCCAAAATGGTGAGTTAATACTCAGTCTTTAACCTTGAAGTTATAGAAGTTGACCTCACTCCATATCTCTTCACAGCTGGGGTTTCTTTTATTTACTCATTTTATTCATTTATTTTGTGGTACTGGGGATCAAATCTAGGTCCTCACACATGCCTTGGCAATAATGATTTGACAGTTTATTCACTTACTTATATTCAGATGGTTTCCTATTTTTGCTACCAGAAAAAGTGCTGAACTTACACAGCTATCCTTACATAATAGGTGATTTTTCCCCAGTTGGAGTGATTCCCAAAAGGAGAAGTCTGGGTCAAAATTGACCCTCTTCGCTTATATACTCTTATTCAGTAAGTTTGGGTTGGAACCTATATACTTTTTTTCTTTTGGTATTTGGTGTTTGGGTTTTCTTCTTTCTTTTACAGTACTGGTGTTTGAATCCAAGGCCTTGTGCATGCTAAGCTATGTGCCCTATCACTGAACTGTACTCCCAATCTATTTTTAAAAAATCTATAAACTCCTGTCTTAGTATCACAATTCAAGGTTTATTGACTGCATGTTATTTACCTTTTGCATAAGTTTGTCAGTAATGGTAACATCTGAAGAATTGTTATTAATTTATGCAATTATTTAATCAGTATTCTGCTAATTGTGCGAAATTGTTGAGATTCTGGGGGTGACATCTGATTAGAGAAAGGTCTCTACTGTATGGGATTGCTATTGGAAAAATATTTTAACAAAGGGCCAGAGGTATACACATTCAGTAGATCACTTGCTTAGCAAGCACAAGGTCCTGGGTTTGAACCCCAGTACCCCAGGAAAGAAAAAACAAGAATGAAGGTAATATATTATGAGGTTTGAATACTGTAGAATTTTGGAGTGACTAAAGACCTTTGGGGACTGTGAGTACCACTTAATTCATCTAGTTGGAATTTTGGAAGATACATAGATTGAAATTTCCCCCCTTCCCCCTGTCCTTGGAGATTGAACCCAGGATCTTCCATGTGCTAGGCCGATGCTCTATCACTAAGCAGCATCTCCAGCCTTTTCTGTTTTTGACAGCTCTTTTTCACTTGCCCAGGTTGGTCTCCAAGTTGTAATCCTCCTGCCTCAGCATCCCCAGTAGCTGGGATTTACAGGCATGTACCACCATGCCCAGATAAGCTGGATCTTAATGCTAGGACTTGATCTAGTTAGATTATTTAGGTAACAGCTCATTGAATCATTTGAATAAGGTTTATTACAAGTTTATTTTCTTATAGATGTTCGACAAGGACTGATAGGAGTCGGCCTGATCAATGTAGAAGATCGCTCGGGAATTCTTACTCTTGATAAAGGTAATATTGTTAACTTTGCATGTGCATGTAACTGTTCTATTAATGAAGCCCATTTTGTTTTATTTGGTTTTTGTCAACAGAAGAGGAAGCATCAAGTCAGTAGTTATGTTCTTTTGTTTGTTTTATTTTTGCACCTTCCTTGTGGTGCTGGGGATCAAACATGGGCCTCATGTATGCCAGGCAAATACTCTACCTCTGAGCCACACCCCCAGCCTGCATCAGTAGTTTTTTTTAATACATATTTTTTTAGTTGTAGTTGGACACAATACCTTTATTTTATTTTTATATGGTGCCAAGGATTGAACCCAGGGCCTCACATGTGCTAGGCGGTTGGGCTACCACCGAGCCACAACCCCAGCCCACATCAGTAGTTCTTAATCCAGCAATATTGACCACTCTGTGTGCTTTTGGTTACTATGGTTTATTCAAATGAAATAAAACTGCTCCAAGATCGAGTGAAGATTTAATGTTGGTGAATCAATATTCTTGTGTGCTAAATTGTGTTCATATTTTCCATTAGCAAAGTTGAAGATGGAAAAAGTCAATTTACCAACATCTCTTGAGTGTGTACTACACAGTTGTGCTAATGGCTAAAGGTAGAAATGAGCAAATTATAGCCCTATTGTAGGGACAGCATAAAAGTTGAGAGGGAAGATTTTTGAAGATAAAGTGAAACTTGAAGTTGATCTAGAGGATTAAGAAAAATTTTTAATTAATATTCAAATGCATGAACTTGTCCATGTAATCTTGTTGCAGATTATAATAACATAGGAAAATTCTTAAATAGAATTCTGGGCATGGAGGTGCATCAACAGAATGCATTGTTTCAGTATTTTGCGGACACACTTACTGCAGTTGTTCAAAATGCCAAAAAAAATGGAAGATATGATATGGGAATCCTAGGTAAGTGGGGAAATTTTGACATGTCACATGTGTCCTAATCAGTGTTCACTTAATATTTACAAGTTGTTTTTTCTCATTCAAGATCTTGGTTCTGGAGATGAAAAGGTGAGGAAAAGTGATGTTAAGAAGTTTCTGACGCCAGGATATTCAACCTCTGGCCACGTCGAATTATACACGGTAAGTCTGAAAAGTGCGTTCCTGTTCAAGGACGATTGTGCAGTGGGCATTTACAGAAGCTCATTTAATTTAAATCCTGTAATTTCTATTACAGATAAGTGTAGAGAGAGGAATGTCCTGGGAGGAAGCAACCAAAATTTGGGCGGAGCTGACAGGACCAGATGATGGCTTTTACTTATCACTGCAAGTATGACTTCTCCTTGGATTTTGGCTGCTCAGATGTGTGATTGTTTTTGCTAGCATCTGCCGCTTCCCTGTTTTGTGCATTTCTGGTTGTGTTTCCTGTCTATTGTGATGATTTATTCTTGTGATTATATGTTTATCCATTTTACATACTTTTTTACTTAATATATTTAGGGGGCATTACTACATGCAAGTTTATAATTTTTATATATTCTTAGTAAATCAAACCTTTTTAAAATAATACAACAATTTTCTATAATCTTCATAATGCTTCATGTGCCTTGGGGGGTTTGATTGTTGACCATCTGCTGCTAATTTAGAAGGACTTGTGGGAGTATTGCCTTGAGTTCCTGCCAGCTAATGAGTTTGTCTCTGCCCCTATACTTAAGAGACATGTTTCCACAGACAAAGTCATAGGTTCACAATTTTTTTTCCCTTGGGTATTTTAAATGTGCTACTATGTTCTGGGATAAAGGATTGTACTCAGAGTTTACTGATGCTCTGATTTTCTTTAATTTTTTAATTTGGTTCTTTTGCCTAAATGCCAAAAGGATTTTCTCTTTAAAATATAGTCATTTTGCTGGGCACAGTGGTGCACTCTTATAATCCTGGTGACTCGGGAGGCTTAGGCAGGAGGATCTCGAGTTCGAAGTCAGCCTCAGCAACTTATCATGGCCTTAAGCAAGTCAGCGAGATCCTGTCTCTAATAAAATATAAAAAAGGATTGGGGTTGTGGTTTAGTGGTTAAGCGCCTCTGGGTTCAATCCCTGGTACCAAAAAAATACACACACACACACACTAAACATACTATTTTTACTATGTTCTCAGGTATATGATATGCTCTTTCAGTAGTTTCAAATCTAATTTCAGAAAGTTTTATGAATTATATATTTTTTGAAACATTTTTTATATCTAATTTGACTTTCTCCCTTATTAGGACTTCTGCTGTTCATATTTTAGATGATCTTTAGTATTCATGATTTTCTCTGTTTCTTCTTTTTTTCCTAACAACTTTACTCACACGTGATTCATATACCATACAATTTACCCACTTAAATATATGATGGTATGACTTGGGGTATATTACATTAATTTTTTAAAATTGTGAAATATAACAAATTTATCATTTTAGTTTTTTTTTTTTTTGGGTGCTGGGGTTCGAACCCAGGGCCTTGTGCTTACAAGGCAAGCACTCTACCGACTGAGCTATCTCCCCAGCCCCCCATTTTAGTTATTTTTAAGGATCAAAATTAATTCAGTAGCATTAATTATAGTCACAGTATTTTGCAGCCATCACTAACCTCTTCCTACCCCCAAAACTTAATTATCCCAAACACATTAACTCCCCATTACCCTAGTCACGACCGTCTACTTTCTCTATGAATTTATCTGTTCTAGACAACTAATGTAAGTGGAATCGTACTACATTTGCCATTTTATGTCTGGCTTATTTCCCTTAGCATAATGTCTTCCAGGTTTATTCATCTTATAGCATGTATTGGAGCTTCTTTTCTTTTTGAATAGGCTGAATGATATTCCATTGGTTGTAAATTCACATTTTGGAAATATTTATGTAGTGACAGCTGTAAAGACCTGGATCAACTGCACTGGGACTGGTGGTGTAGCTCAGTGGTAGAGCACTATACCAGGTCTGGGTTGGATATGCAGTGCCAAAAATAAATAAATAAATAAATAACTGCATTAAAGGGACCATATACCTTCTGTCATAGACAGCGAAAGTCCCTTGACCATTCTGTAAAAGGCTGAGTTGATAGTAACTATATCAGGTTTTGAAGGCCATCTCTGGTCTACGTTGCATATCCTTTCTCTCTTTTTGACTTCTTTCCTTTCTCTTTCTCTTTATTCCCTTCCTTCTTTGGACCATACATAAACTTAGGAGCCTCAAGCTAGTGTTGGTCCACAGGTCTAGTTTGCTGGTTCCTGATTTAGAGTAGAACCCTCAAAGCATCTGGCTTCTAGTTTGTAGTTTGGGGTTTGAGGTTTTTTTTTTTTTATGTGAGATGGGGTCTCACTCTGTTGCTCAAGGTGACCTTGAACTCCTGGGCTCAAGTGATCCTCCTGCTGCAACCTCCTGAGTATCTGTAACTGGCTTGTTTGTTTATTTTTGAGCAGTGCTAGGGAAACTTTTTCATTGGCTTGTGGATTCACATGCATCTGTATGAATGTAGAGCCAGGTGTGGTGGTGCACACCTGTAATCCCAGCAACTGTCTTAAAATGAAAAAGAGAACTGGGTATGTAGCTCAGTGGTAAAGCCCTCTTAGTTTCAGTTCTTAATACGAAAATTTTTAAAAAATTAATGATTTTGAAAAAATCCTTATGTACTTTGTGCCCTTCCCTTTGTGGTAACATTTTGCAAGACTATAATATCAAAACTAGGATGTTAATAGTTAACCTATTTTATTCAGATTTCCCCCTAAATGCGGTTTTGATTAATTAGTTCAAATAGGGTGCTGTTATTGTTTTTAATTGAAATTATTGCCAGAATTTTACCATTGGTGAATTGAGTTGAAAGTTCTGATTTCTGGCTCCTTTTTAATGGAAGGATGTGGTATTTGGTCCTTGGTTTCCCACATGGCAGTAGGTTACTGGACCCCAGGAGCAGTGGTCCTAGGATTGGCAGCCATTTGTCTCTGAACTTCCACAGCATTAAGCAGACATGCTTTTTAATGTATATAATGTGTGCTACCCTTAAGCAACAGTGACTAGGTCTCTCTTATTTCCATTGTACCATGATGGTTTATTTTGGAATTGTAACTAGTTAGTATGACACTTATTAGGATGTTGCATGTCCTCTAAGGGAAAGTTGGTGTGTTTCACATCCTCTGATGAAAACTTGAAAGTATAGTTTTCACTTTAACCACTATTTTGTGACTTTACTGTAATTATATTTAAAAACTTGAACAGGTAAAAGACAAAGCATCGTTAATGTCCGTGAAGAAGAAAGTAAAATACTACCTTTTTATCATTGTAAGACTTGCCGTATCACAATAACTCATTGAGCACTGTTATACTGTGTGTAGGAGGTGGGGAAGCATTTGTGTTTTGAAACTTTACCTATATTTCCATCCTGGAGATTATTGCTTGGAAGTTCTATACCTTATTAAAGAAGAAATATTTCCTTTTCCTTCAAGTACCACTTATAAGTTTGACTTTACAAAGTCAAAAATATTAAGCTAGGACTGTATATGGTGCATACCTTTAATCTGAGCTGTTTGGAAGACTAGCCTGGGCAATTTATTGAGACCCTGCCTCAAAATGAGAAGGGCTGAGGTTGCAACCCTGTGGTGGAGCACGCCTGAGTTCAATCCCTAGTACTGCGGAAAAACCTTAAAAATAATGAATTACATATATCTCCCACTCAGGAGACCGAGTCAGGAGAATCAATTGAGCCCAGAAGTCCAAGGCCAGCCTGGGCAACACACTGAGACCCCATCTAGAAAATAATTAAAAAAGGGTGAAAATATAGACCTAATTTCCATCTCTCCTCCATTGTCTTCCTTTTCTGCATACCTCATCATGCTTAATTTGCTCAGCATTGTGGCTTTCTCCTGTCACAGCCTTGCTGTTTACAGAAAACTACATCATGCCTTGTCTCATTTCGCCTCAAAACCACCTGGGCACATTGATGGAGAGCACAAGGCTTTCTGGAGACATCTTGGAGGAGGTTGAATTTTACCGTAACTGAGAGAGCTTTTCAACACTTTTTATGAAACATTTAAAACATATAGCAGAAATGAAAAAATAAAAATTCCTGAGGTTCCCTAATGTGTAGCACCTATATTAAAAATAATAATCATTGTGTTACACTTGATCCCCCCCCCCCCCCCCGTCAGTCTGCTTGACTGTACAGAGAATAGAGGAGGCAAAACTGTCTGTATTGGACACTTATACTTTAAAACTTATTTCTAATATTTTTCTAGAGTATCATGACCTCCAGCCTATGTCTTTTAGTCAGAATTTTATAGCTGCCTCTCTGCTATGACCTTGTGTAAAGACTAAACATTACTGTGTTTTATTCTTTCTTTTTTCTTTTTTTTTTTTTTTTTTTTTTGGTACTGGAGATAGAACCCAGGGTCGCTTAACCACTGAGTCACATCCCTAGCCCTTTTTATTTTTTATTTTTTATTTTGAGATGGGGGTCTTACTAAGTTACTTAGACTGACCTCCAACTTGTGATCTTCCCGCCTCAGCTGCCCTAGTCCCTAGAATCACATGTTGTGGTTCTTTCTCAAAGTTTCATAGGCTTTTTTTGGTGTGTGGGTAGGTTACTGAGGAGTTTGAACTCAGGACGCTCTACCACTGGACTGCACACCAGCCCTTTTTTCCCCGCTAACTTTGGACAGGGTCTCACTAAGCTGCTGAGGCTCACCATGAACTTAAGGTCCTTCTGATTCAGCTTCCCAAGTTGCTGGTATTACAGGAGTGCACCACTATGCCTATCCAGGTGTTTGAATATTCTGAATGATTATATTTGGAGATACGTAACAAAAATGTGTTCTAAAGTCTATAGTATCAACTCTTTATGTTTTCTCATTTTTTTCCCCTTTCACTAGATAAGGAACAACAAGAAAACGGCAATCTTAGTTAAAGAAGTAAACCCTAAAAAGAAACTTTTCTTGGTTTATCGACCAAATACCGGGAAACAGCTCAAATTAGAAATTTATGCTGACTTAAAAAAGAAATATAAGAAGGTATTTTCTTATTTGTGTGTTGCACTCTGTAGTAATATTTGTTTTATGATACATTAAAATTATGTCAAGAATAACTATTTTCTAGACATAAAATTATTGTCAGTTTTTATTTGGTTACTGTTTAAAGGACAATTTCTAGGAAAATCTTGTTACACTGATATCCCAGTCTTAATGTTAAAGAGTAGAGATGTGTGAGATTGAGATTTCTTCATTAGTGCTTGATTTCCTTGTCAGTGTGGGACTACATTCCTTGTATCTTGCAATGATTTCTAGAAAATGCAAGTAACTGTTTTTCCTAACATTATGGTTAGTTTTTATTTTTAGTGTTCCCTTAAATTACTGTTCCTAGCCATTCTTATTTGAAATTCATTATCAGTAACTGTTTATAATAGCAAAAGTTTTGAATGGTATTCAAATTCAGCTAGTAACAGGGATTAGGTTGTCTGTATGAGATGATTCTTAGTTGGTCTGCCTTTGGAGTTAAAGACCAGATTAGACACTCAAAGCAATACTGTTCCAATGGAATTTTTGTTTTTTTTTTCATAGGTAGTCTCAGATGATGCCCTGGTGCACTGGTTAGATCAGTATAATTCATCTGCAGATACCTGTACTCATGCTTACTGGTTAGTATTTTCATGTTTCTTGCCATATTTTTAAAAAGAGCAATCAAGATTTAAACTTACCTTTTTCTTTACCAGTATTTCTTTATGCTTAAATTAACAAGTTAGCCTGATTGGTTTCATCAGGAATGCGTATTGGGCATTTGTGAACCAGACACTTTCTAGGTATCCCCCCTACTCTTCCTTGATGCTTTGTTATTTCCAACCAGCTCTTATTTAGCAGATGGTCTTAACTGTCATCCTTGGTGTTATAACTTGCTTTTTCTTCTCAGTTTCTTATTTTCTCCCTCCCTGTAAGTCTTCTTTCCTTTCTTTATTTTTATTTATTTTAAAACTTTACTGATGTTCCAACTCCAGGGAACTTCTAAACTTTTTTCCGGGAGCTGATCCCACTGGGCTCCCCAGCTCACATCTTTCAGTGTTCATTTCAGGGTCCATCAGAGTGTTTAAATACTCTGTAGTGTTTTATCTTACATTAAGTAGTACTTTTGTACCTGGCCCAGCCTATGAAAAGGAATGTAGGATCAAAGTGAATTGTAACCCAGAGTTTGTTGATTTTGTTTTGGTATGATGATTAAAGCCAGGCATGCTTTACCACTGACTTATATCACCAACCCTTTTTAATTTTGAGACAGGGTCTTACTAACTTGCCAAGACTGACCGTAAACTTGAAATTCTTCTGCCTCAGCCTCCCAGGTTGCTAGAATTGTAGGCATGCACCAGTGTGCCCAGCTTGTTTTGATTTTGACTCATGCAGGTAGATGAATTTTCTTCAGCGTGAACAGTGTTTTTGTTTTCATTTGAGAGTAATTAGAAGCAGTTAGAAATGAAAACTTAATAACTTTTAACATAAGATATTTTTAGAAGTTAACCTCTAAGCTAGGCATCATGGTGCACACCTGTAATCACAGCACTTGGGAGGCTGAGGCAGGAAGATCAGAAGTTCCAAGGCCAGCTGGGACATCTTACTAAGACCCTCAGCAACTTAGGGAGACCCTGTCTCAAAATAATTTAGAATGGGAATGTACCTTAGTGGTAAAGTGCCCCTGGGTTCAATGCCTAGTATCATAGTGAAAATTTTGTTTTAGATAAAAGTTAACCTCCAAAAGTTGTCTAAAACGTTTGCTTTGAGTGATAGAAAAAAATAAAAAAAAAAGGTGCCCATATATTCGTGCATGTCTATGTGCACATGTACTTGGGTGTATGTATATACTCCATGTATTAAATTCATCTTGATTCGATGCTGACCAGAAAGATTTCTGATGATAAATTGTGATAATAATTCTGACCATAAAATATTAGTATGTCTTCTTTTTTCTCTATTCTCTCTCCATGTAATCTGTTTTTTGTTTTGTTTGTTTACCGAGGCCTTTGCAATTAATTGGATTTAGAATAGTATATTGGCAATTTAACAGTGTAGAAATGACTGTTTAGAAATACTGTGTAGAAAACAGTATTACTACAATAGGATAGTAGATATGAAAGTGGCTAAAATGCTCTGATATCAAAACACGGTAAATCAGCCCTTTTACAGGTAGGCAGCCTCACAAATAGCTGTAGTCTTCAAATCAATAGTAATAAATTGGGAAGGATAATCCAGTATGCCAAAGATAGTTGTATATGATAAACTAAAGGCAAATGATGCTACATGACTTCCACTTAAAATTTGGATAGGCCTTGCAAACCCTTTTGTGAATGTATGTGTCTGTATATACGTAATTCCCCCCCTCCTATCTTTTCTAGGCGTGGCAATTGCAAAAAAGCAAGTTTGGGATTAGTTTGTGAAATTGGTCTTCGCTGCCGCACATATTATGTATTATGTGGTTCAGTACTTAGCGTGTGGACAAAAGTTGAAGGTGTTCTCGCATCCGTCAGTGGCACAAATGTGAAAATGCAAATAGTTCGGTTAAGAACAGAAGACGGACAACGGATTGTAGGTAAGCCTGATTTTTATTTTGTTTTAAGTTGTAGGGGGAAAAGCAGATTCTGCCTTTTTCTTGTTTTGCTTCTAACATGTTAGATCTATTCCAGATGTATTAAAATTTGTTCCAGCAGTGGATAGTGAACTTACAGGTCTTTGAACAGACATTTTAATCTGACTGTAGTTTCCATATGGTGATCCCTATGATGCTGCTCACAGCTCTTCTTGCTCCACTGCCTGCTGCTGCTGCTCTTTGGGTGGGCTCCTGTGGTAAAGACAGCCCAGGCTCTTGCCTAGGGCTCTGCATTGAGCCAGGTTGAGGCTGTGAAACTTTAAGCCACTGGCCACAGAGGATGTTCCAAATACTGCAGGAAACAAGGACAGACGAGTGGCTGCCCATCATTTGCTCAACTACAGATGTTCCATCAGGTGGACCAATTATGGCTTTTTGTTCTGGTGTCTCAGCAAGTGGACCAGTTATTGCTCTTCAATTTATAGCTACTGCCTTCTGTACAGTGGGTTTAATATTAATACCCTGTGTGCCAGAGTCATTCCATAAACTTGGCATACACACCTGCCAAGCCCTCAAGTTTAGTTTTGGTACTGGGGATTGAACCCAGGAGCAGTTTACATTGAGCTGCATTCCCAGTCCTTGAGACAGGGTCTTGCTAAGTTGATGTAGGACCTCACTAAGTTGCTGAGGCTGGCTTCAAACTTGTGATCCTCTTGCCTCTCAGTCTCCTGAGTCACTGGGATTACAGGTGTACTTCAGTGTAACCAGCTGAAGTTTTGGTTGTAGCAAGTTTTTTATTTTTTATTTTTTTTGGGTGCTGGGGATCGAACTCAGGGCCTTGTGCTTACAAGGCAAGCACTCTACCGACTGAGCTATCTCCCCAGCCCCTGTAGCAAGTTTTTATATGAATTAGTTGCCAGCATTTTAAAATCAAGAAGTTTCGTATAAATGCCTGATTTCCAGCTCTTTCTTGAAAGAGCTTATTTGGAACAAAGTTCACATTCCCATATAAAAAAATTTGAAGTTCTCATAACCAGGACCTATGATTTCCAGTTGTTCTTTACAGTGCCCTCTTCAAAGTTACCCGCTTGGGTGAGCAGTTGAGTTTGCAACTCCATTTTTATATCATTTTGTGTAATAGTACCTGGCAAAGAGGGTGGTGTTTTCATGCTTTTGCAGAGCCAGGATGATGGTGGGGAGAGAAGTACTGGACTTTGCTTTGCTGATCTTTTGTTAAAGAAGATGGTGTTAGGGGCCAGGTGCCGTGGCGCATACCTGTGATCCAGCAGCTTGGGAGGCTGTTTTGAGCGTGAGTTCAAAGCCAGCCTCAGCAACTTAGCAAGGTGCTAAGCAATTCAGCAAGACCCTGTCTCTAAATAAAATATTAAAAAAGGACTGGGGATGTTGCTCAGTGGTTAAGTACCCCTGGGTTCAATCCCTGGTACCAAAGGAAAAAAAGAAAAAGATGGTGAGATGGTGTTACACTAGACACATGAATATGCTTGGGTGCCTGTGGGAAACACTGCTGAGGAATCAGGTTACATCTTAATGGAGCATTGCAGTTTTTAGGTATTCATTTAATTTTTTTTGCAAAGTTTTTGTTCATTATGCTTAATATTATGCCTCATTTTGAATCTGCTGTGAAGCTGTAAAATATACTATGGTTTCTACTGGATGTCGTTTTTTAAATTCCTGTTGCTAATTGCAGGTTTAATCATTCCGGCAAATTGTGTATCTCCTCTTGTAAATCTCCTGTCAACTTCAGACCAGTCTCAACAGCTTGCAGTCCAACAAAAACAGTTATGGCAGCAGCATCACCCACAGAGCATCGCCAACTTGAGCAACGCATAAAGAAAAGATAGGTTTCAACACGGATGTATCTGAAATGCTGTGGGAGCATATCATTTGCATAAAAATCAGGGACAGTTTCCAAAGAATTATATATTTTTTTCAGTTGTGCTCTCTGTAGTTAATTTTTTGGGGAATAAGGACAACCTGGAATAGATAACAAAACTGAAAATCAGCAGTGCCGATGGTGGTACATGTGTCTTTCCTTTTGCTTCCTTTGGGACTTTTCGGTATGCTTTTACTTTGGGTGAGCAGAGGAGGATGTGTGTGTGTGTGTGTGTGTGTGTGTGTGTGTGTGTGTGTGTATGTGTATGTGTATGTGTGAGAGAGAGAGAGAGTCTGTGGATTTGTTAAAGGCTACAAACCACAATGAATTTAAATGCTTGGAACTTCCCAAACTGGCTCTACTTTTTTGTTACACAGTGCTCAGGGTTAACGCAGTGCATCCATGTCATTGCTGTGGGAGTTATCCCCAGATGCATGTGTTTCAAGTCTGTAATTATAGAAAATATATATTGGTTTCTTTTTCCAACTTAAACAATAGGTTTACTAAAGCATGAAATGAAAGGTTGCATTATCATGCATTCGGGTTCTTCTGTAGTTTTTGTTCTGACCGTGCATGTCTTTGAAGCATGCGTAAACAAGATTAACACAGGAGTCAAGTATCAGAGAGAAACATTTTTAGGTGTACAGCATTGGTCATTGCATTTTTATAGTGTTTATACCTGGGTATTGCTTCTAACCCCACAACCCCCCCCCCAATCTCCTCTTGCCCCAGGTTTCTTGTCAAGATAATGAGTACATACCTTTTTTTGTGATAAAACTCTGAAAAATTAATGTATTAATAGTATTCCTAATGTGTGCTGCAAAAATGGCTATAAGCTCCTTTTCCTAAAGTTACATTTTCCTTAACTTAAGGACAGTTTTAGAAAGAAGTACGATTGGCTTCCATCTTGCAAACAATCTTTTTTTCATTATCTGGATTTACTTTGTCACTCAAACAGGAAACCATACTTGAGTTGTGAACTAGACAATGAGGAAACACTTGAGGCTTCTGCTGTATGTGTTTTTGTTGTTGTTGTTGATGATGTTGTTGTCGTTACCCAGTAACTTGAATATGTTTAACATGTTGTAAGACATTGTAGAGTTTATTTCAAACTGTTAAAAATGGTAATGTACAAATGTGAATAGACACTTATCTATAACATGGGTAAGTTTTGTGTCGCCTATAATAGATGTTTATAAAAGCGAATGAGGGGACGTTGGTCTTTTTGTTTCCCCCCCTCCTTTTTTTGCTTGCACAGGTTGCACTATTGAAAAATTGAGATTGTATAAACCTGGTCAAAAGCTGCAAGATACCAATATCTTGTAGATGTTAAATAAAAAAGTTATTATACTAATGAAGTGGACTCTTGTTTAGGCCCTCACTGGGGACTTTTAGAAGTAGTCTGATGGGGCTCTGTAGAAGTTGGTATAGCCTCAGCATTCCAGGTAGATGTAGAGTCCGTTTAAAATTTACTGCTTCAATTTGAGGTATTGTTGAGGAAGCGGTAACATGACAATACTTTTGAAAATTGAATTGTTCCCTTTGTAGCTTTTTAAATTTCTGAGAGAATTGGGTGAGATGTGTGTTAAGTGATAGAAACTGATGGAACGTTTAGGGCTTCCATCCTCTTCTGTTTCTTTTAAGCCTGAGTTTGGTTAAGTTTACCCAATAAGGTTTTTTTTTTGGATTTATTTATTCTTAGTGCCTAAAAGAACAAATTGGGAATAACTTCTCTTGTTGGGCACATTTTGCCCAGTGGATGCAACTTTTATCCTCAGTCTAGTCCGTGTATCTCAGGCAGTGATCCATATGGATATCCATCAGTGCCCCTTGTCAGAGCCACTAGATCCAGCTGGCAACCATGAGCAGAGTTGTGTCCACCTTCAGTAGCACCTCCAAGTTAGTGCTTCTGTTTTTAAGCTGTTGATCTGGTCAGCACCCTTCAGCGTGTTAAGGTGAATGTGAACATGAACTGGGGAAGGGAGGCATGTCTAATCTCCCTCCCATGAGGCAAAATGCTGGGGTCAGGAAAGGTACTCTGAGGTCGTTGACTCTTCTCCCCTTTCTGGGTATGAGGGTGTCTGTTTCAGCAGGTCCTGTGTTTTTTATGGTGTTTTTAGAACAGCATCAGAAGAAAGATTCTTTAGCAGATACTTAAATGACGTTTTCCCTCATCCCTCCCCAGGTCATGCTGTCATGTTTGTTCTTAGAGTAGCCACCTTGATACAGAAGGGCCTAAGTAGGTTCTGTTCTTTGTAGAACCTCCTTTTTGTTGTTTATTTAAAAAATAAGATCCAGAAATAAGGCATCTGAAAGACTTTCAAAAGGTAACCAGTGTGGATGGTTGGGAGCTGGGTACCACACGCCCACACCTGTTGTGCATGTATAGCACCCAAAGGCTAGTGCCCACCCCCTCTGGAGGTGAACATCTGGCATCTTTACTGTTCTCCTACAAAAGTCAGCTAGTCTAAGTCAGCCACAAGCAAAGTCCCAGCATTCAAGGACATCTGTCAAAAATTAAGTCTTCACAACAGCTAATCTAATATAAAATAACATCCGTGTTTTGCAGGATCTAAATGCTACATGTGTACCCAGTTTGTTTAACCCAACGTGAGTCTATTTGGCCTCTCCAATGCCTTTTTTTCCTCTTTAGCAATATGATTCTGAGCATGCAGATTTGATTGTAAATCATCAGTGTTTCAGAGTTTACAGTGCTGATTATACTGAAAACCACTCCCTGAGTCCAGAGCTGCTCATTTGTTGTAGTTGGGGAAGTGGTGTCCCCTCACTCAGCAGCCTCCATCCTGCAAGTTCTTTCTGCAGTCTGGATAGCTGCATTATTCAGATAGGTTTTCAAAAGTGTTGAATTCATAGAAATATTAGCATATTAACAAAGTGTTTCTTTAAACAAAATTGGATCAAAAAGTAGGTGTGTTTAGCAGTTTTCCCTTTGCTACTAAATTGCAGATGCTCTTCTATATCTTCTCTTTACCTGTATATAAATTAGCAAGAACCAGCATCCAAAGCACTGTAGGGGAGAGAGAATGTATTTATTCTAACTCATTAGCACTTCAGAAACCTTTTTGAGTTGCAGCAATGAACCTTTTAGTTTTGAGTTTGCTCTATCTTTAAAAGTTCTAGATCACTAAACTTCAGGGGAATATAATGTTTTAGAGTCACAATTTTTTACTGTAGCCCCTGAGGCATCGATTGGCTGGTCTTCATATGATGCTCTATTAGAACAGCTTCTAACAGGGAAGAAAGGTGCCAGGACGCCACTTACAGTTGTGCGATGGGACCCACCTCCTCCTTCCACCCCCTCTCCATTTTAGCACGAGGGCAGAAAGCAGTAGAGGATTGCTGCATCTCACATTATAAAGGTAGGAACAGACGTTCCTTTCAGGTCCTTTTCTTGGTAAGATCTCAGAGGGAAGGACCTTACCCAGGTTCTCTCATTTTAAAAATATACCTGGGCCGTATTGGGTGGTTTCTAAGATGGTGCTATGAAGGCGCATTGTCGGGCTGGATCCAGATGAGGACTGTTGGGTTAGTTCAGGAGTTCCGAGTGCAGATAAAACCACTGTGATGGTGGGCATTTGTTGATGCCCCTCCTTGTGTCTGCGGTCTCCGGTCTCCGTGGCTAACACCACACCCACACACACTTGCGCATGCACATTTTGCTGCTAAAATGTAGCAAGCATTCCATATCATGGCTGCAGCTCAGCAAAACCATTTGCAGAACAATTCCTCATTCAAGGCCAGTTGTCCAATACAGATGTCATGTCCTTTAAGTGAAAGAGACATCTAGATGCCTGCAATCCAGCTTGTTAGCTAGTGTTTGTCTGAGTGTGTTGGTGATCTCTAGAGCCCGCCCTCTAATGTATGCTGTAATTATATATATGTACATACGTGTGTATATATAGAAATGAGTTCTTTTGAATTCTGAATGTAAATATTTCTTGTACATTGGGACCCTATCTGCTTGTTTTTCCCTCTCCCATCTTCACTCCTATTTATTCTTTTCTTGACTTCCCATATGGGGCATCTTAACCTTTTTTTTTAAATAATTTAGGAAAGTGTGGAAAACTTATTTTAGTTGGAATTGTTCCTATATTTTGGCATTTAGTTTCGAATTTTGCTATAGAATTCCTGTCTGGTCTGTGTTAATGTTTTTCAACATGCTTGTTTTGTATTTTTGTTACAGTTTTTACTGCGTGCAGTACATTGTGTTGGAGGAGTGCACTTGAGTGCCATTTCTGACACTGTCATCATGACTGGTTATGCTCATTCATGTTCTTTGGAGGCTGTAGTGAGCCTGATGTTTTCACATTTAAAAAAAAAAAAAATGCTTCCCAAAACTTGCTTGAAGCTCCTCTAACTTCTTCAGTGCATTTGGGGTCAAGCCAAACTCCAGGAAACCTGACTTTCCTCTGCCCTTGCAAATTTGCAGGCCTGCACCAAGTCCCAGAGCTCCAGCTTTCCACCTGATAGGAACATCTTTGCAGATTTGAAACTGTGGCTCATGGCCTGCTGCTGCTGCAGATTCCTTGTGTTTATTTAAAGAGGTTGGGGCTGGCTATATTTTTAAACCATGTAGAACAATCAGAAACATACTTCGCAACAAATGCAGGTAATCTGCTTTTGCTACAACCTGAGGATATCTTTAGCAGGTGGGAGACAAAGTCTGGTAGAAGGTTGACAGGTGACTTTAGAGAATGCACATTAAGGACATTAAGGAACAACTGTCCTCCCAAGGGGAGCGCCACCGGTGAAGGCTGCCGTAGCCTCCAGCACACAAGAGTTTCTTTTGTTTCTTTTGAAGGGCGGACCAGTGAGTCTCCTCAGCTGCTGCTCTCCCCTGTGTTGGGGACTTGGTTTTTTTTTTTTTTTTTTTAAAAAAAAAACCCAGGCAAGCTCTGTACACTGAACCACACCCCAATCCTGGGGACTCTACTGGGTTAGCCTCGAAGCTCGGGGCTGAGCTAGAGTAAGACGTTCTAATAGTGTTGGCGATAGGGAAGGCCCTGGGCTGGTTCACGGACACAGTGGCAGTCACCACCCAGGAAGCAAACATGGTGGAGGGTTTTGTTGTTTTTTGTTTTGTTTTTGCCGTGCTGGGGATTGAAGCCAGGGCCTTGTACATGCAAGGCAAGCACCCTACCAACTGAGCTATCTCTCCAGCCGCAAGCATTGGTTTTTTTATTTTCAGATTTTGCACCTTTAAGAAAACGTTCCTCTCTGATTTTCAGGAAAGATTGCTCTGAGCACTTTCTGGGCCTTTGGTTCATGAACAGGTTTCATTCATTACTATTTAGCTTGGTAGACAAGTTAACATTTTATGTTGTCTACATTTGGATGAGTCTTGTCAGGAATCGGGGCCTGTCACAGATCCTGCTAGCGCAAGTCCCCTTCTTAGAGCCCCCTTGCCTGGCCGCCTTCTCTGCCCCTAGCAGCAGTTGGCCTGTGTGGTTTGCAGCAGCAGTGTGGCAGGGTGTAGTTCGGCTAGATTACCGTCCCGCAGAGTTGATGGCAGTAAAGCTTTTGTTGCGATTCTGGCCTCCTCGGGGCTGAAGGTCAGTCTACAGGTTCCTTGGGGAGAAGTCACCTGGCTTTTTCACTTGCGACCTCCTAACCCAGACCCTGTCCTGAGGAGTCATCTCTGGCTACTGGGCACTGAGGGCCTTTCTCACTGGCAGTGCTTGTGGCACTGAAGAGGGTAAAGAAGCTTGAGTCTTCCTTCTGGCTCCCACTTGTGGGACAGAGAGAGCTTTGTTTCTACAGAGCACATTGCAGTCTCGCCACTATAAGGAAAAAATCATCCTGTTCATGGTTTATACTGAATTTGCAAACTACTGATATTATTTTTCACTAGCCACTTGTATCTACCATCAACCATGAGAGGTGGGAAGAGGTATGCTGTATCTCTGCAATAAAACTTTTGCCAGGTTCTACCTCCTTGAGCAAAGGATATTTTCTACGTAGGCGTAGATCTTCCTTCTTTACTAATCCGACATGGTGCATCTTGAGACGACAACTGGTGGAACCCAAAGACCAGAGGTGGATGTGAACTCTGGGTTGTCTTGTTCTGTTCTCTTCAGTCTCGCTTTTTGTATCACTGCTCTGTTCAGGAGTGTCTGTGTGAAGGGTACGCACTGTTCTCAGCAATGCTGCACTGCTGCCTTGGACTGTCCTGGGAACACGGTACCGAGTGTCCAGAATCGACTGTCCCCACCATTTTGATATGTAACTAAACATCCGTCTCATGCAATAAAAGTGTGTCGGCTGCATCTAGCAACAAGGTTTACTCTCGCAAGTAAAAAGATCAACTATGAAGCAACAAATTCTGTATTTAGGTTTTTGTTGTTTTTGTTTTTATCTTTTTTTTTTTGTAAAATTCTTAAATAAATTAAAAAAAATAAACGAATAAGCTTCTCTCTCACCTTTTGTTCTCTCTCTGCTTCTGTTGCCCTGGGTAGGTGCCACCTCACTCACCTAGAGAGCTCTTCTCCCTATGGGAGGTGAGGGCTTGTTTGTTGGCCTCTTGTTTAAAATGAGTTGTAGAAGACTTTCATTTAGGAGGCTCACAAGTTCAAGGCTAGCCTCAGAAACTTGGTGAGACCCTGTATCAGATTTTTAAAAAAGAAGGCAGGGGGTATGCTGGGATGTGGCTCAGTACTTAAGTAGTTAAGCACCTCTGGGTTCAGTCCCTAGACCAAAAAAATTTTTTTCTGGTGGTTATGAAAGTTAGGAGGAGAGTGCAGCAAGGGCCTGGGGCAGGGGACTTTGAGGAGGTGACTGACCATTGGGCCAACACCAGAAAGCTGCATGCCTCTGGGATGCAGGTGGGTAGACATGAGGGATGGGGGCCCAGCCCCCACCCCTGGAGGGGAAGTGAGAGAATTGGAAATGGATGGGAAGCACCACCATTTTACAGCCAGCAGCTCACTGTGGGGAGGGGGGAGTGTGTTGCGGGAGGTCCAAGAACTGTCACCTGTGGTTTACAGGGAGACAGACCCAGGCATCAGAGAGCCCACAGGGCTGGGGCCTGCTTCTGGCCAGGTAGTGTGGGCGGGGAGGAAAGGGCTGAGAGCCCCAGGATGGGGGTTAACAATGTTTAGAATGTGCCTAGTGCGGGTTTCTCTGTAGCGGTCTGCTTGAGAGAGTTGTGTTCAATTTGTAGCGTGAAATACTCAAGTGAATTTAAAACAAATTTGTGAATGGTGTTAGTATTTAGCGGAATTAAATTTGTCAAATATGTGGAACAGCTTAATTGAAGAACAATCAAAGGGAATGTTTTAAATTTAAACTAAAATTTGAGGGGCTGGGGAGATAGCTCAGTCGGTAGAGTGCTTGCTTTGTAAGCACAAGGCCCTGGGTTCGATCCCCAGCACCAAAAAACAAAACAAAAAAAAAAACTAAAATTTGACAAATACTTGTTGAGCTTGATGATTAAAAGGAAATTTATGTTTTAAATGTCTAACTTTTTTTTTTTTTAACCACTGGGGATTGAACCCAGGGGTGCTTTGCCACTGAGCTCCACTCCACTGCCAGCCCTTTGTGTTGTTCATTTGGAGACAAGTTCTCACTGAGTTGCTTAGGGCCTCGCTAAGTTGCTGAGGCTGGCCTTTAACTTGTAACCCTCCTTCCTCAGTAACCTTGATAAATTGAGTGTTGGCCAGGCAAGCTGGAACATGCCTGTAATCCCAGCAATTTAGGAGGCTGAGGCAGGAGGATGGGAAATTCAACTCCAGTCCGTGCAACTTAACCTGCCTAAAAACAAAGAAGTATGAGAATGTACCTCAGTGGTAAAGTGCCCCTGGGTTCAATCCCCAGTACCAAAATAAATAATAAATACAGTAAATTGAGTATGTATTTGAATAAGAAACAAGAGACCAAGGGGCTGGGATATAGCTCAGTCGGTAGGTTGAATCCCCAGCACGGCGAAGAAAAAAAAAAAAGAGACCAAAAGTCAGGTAGAGCCTCTGCTGTCCTCTGTGTTTTCTTGCTACAGTTTAATTTACTTTGACCTCTTTCTCTTCAGTGTTTTCTGTCTCCAAGTTGGGTGTCATCCTTGCCATGTGTCGCCCTGATCCTGGGCACCAGTGAAATCTGCTCCAGTCGTTGGGGCGGTGCCCCGGGCGTGGTGGGGTGTCCAGCAGCATCCCTGGTTTACGCCCATGGGATTTCACTAGTATTAATGCTCTTTCCCCAGTTTTGACAACCCAGAATATCTGTGGACATTGCCAGATATCCCATGAGGGGCAAAATCATCCTTGGGAACCACTGTCCGAGCAAATCAGCCATAAAAAGGCAAGAGCTTGTGTCTACGGGGTGTGTGTGTGTGTGTGTGTGTGTGTGGGTGTGCGCGCGTGCATGTTATGGAGGACAAATCCCATGAACAAAGGGCGCCACCCCCGAGATACAGAAAATACAAATGTTACCGGGCCGATGGCTTGGAATATGTACAATACCATTTCCATACGTATGAATATTTATCAGCTAGTCATTTGAGAGCGTGATGTAAAGAAGCCATCTGTGGAGGCCTTTATGGGGAGAAAGAAGCTAAAAGAAATGTGCAAAATGCTTATTTTTAGAGTCCGATTCTCTGCGAGTTGGCTTGGTCCTCTGAAAGCTGCCCACTCTGGTGTCAAGTGTATTACTGGGTTAGGAGAGGCAGTGCCCTGCCCTGGGACAACGCACTGTTGACTGAAGAGCCACCCGAGTAGCACACAAAGGTGGTGGCGAGGCCATGCTGAAATACGCGGTTTTACTTCTGAGATGGGTGGTTTGCCCGGGGAAGAGCTGCCAGGGCATGGCAACAGGACAGGCCGACGAGGTGCAGCAGAGACTGCGTTTCTCTGCACTGCTGCCCCCGCCCCTCACCCTGCCGACGTTCTGTTAGTCTGTTCATCTTTTCTTGGGGAACTTTATGGAGGGTACATTTTGGAGTCTCACAGAAGACAGGCTAATGTCTGTTCTTCTGTTTGGTTTCAGGTATGATTCGTTTTTGCAAAGATGAATGTAAGAGCCCTTGGTGGCTGGAAAAATCCGAACTCGGATAATTAACTAAATTCTAGGAAGTTAGTTGGACCCAGTGTCTCACATCTGTAATCCCAGCGACTTGGGAGGCTGAGGCAAGAGGATCCCATGTTGCAGGCCAGCCTGGGAGATTTAGCAAGACTCTGTCTCAAAAAAATAAATTTTAAAGGGGGGGATGTAGCTCCATAGTGAAGTGATCCTGGGTTCAACCCTCAGTGTAAAAAATTTTTTTTAAATGTAGGAAGTTAGGAAATTCAACAGCATTAACCTGCAGTCAAAAGTACTTAACAAGGACTGGGGATATGGCTTAGTTGGTAGAGTGCTTGCCTTGCAAGCACTAAGGCCCTGGGTTCAATCCCCAGCACCACAGGAAAAAAAAAAAAAAAAAAAAAAAGTACTTAACAAACACTGAAACCTTTTTCTTTTTTGAAGTGCTGGGGAACCCAGGGCCTGCACATGCTGGGCTGGGGACAGGCTAATGTCCTCACGTTTGCATATCCCATTTTTTGCTTTCTTCTCGGAGGAAATCAGTTTTAAGAAACCCTTGCCGGGCCCACCCCTTTAATCTTGGCAACTCTCATGGCTGAGACAGGAGGATTGAAAGTTCTAGGCCAGCCTCAGCAATTTAGGGAGACCCTGTCTCAAAAAGTAAAACAGGCTGGGGATGTGGCTCAGTGGCCGAGGCTCCCTGGTACCTCAAAACAAAACTCAAACTTGGATGTCTTAAATGATTGGCAAACAGTTGTCCATGGGTCACATCCTGTCCACCACCTGTTATTGCATGGCCTCGAAAGCTGAGAATGGCTTTTGCATTTTGAAATTGTTGGGGGGGGGGAAAGATGATTTTATAATGTGAAAATTATATGAAATTCAAATTTCAGTTTCATAAATAAAGTTTCATTGGAAGGCAGCCATGCCTGTTCTTTTCTGTATTGTCTCTGGCCACTTTAGAGCTACAGTGGCAGAGCTTTGTAGTTACAAAGGCTTCATGACTGACAAATAAATATTGTCTATCAGGCCCTTTACATGAAATGCTTGCTGGCTGGAGCCCACCCAGGGATGCAAAAAAAAAAAAGGTCTCAAAACAGAAGTGATGGCAGAAACAAAACTGAAAATTTGCAAATGTTCAGAGTCAACTGCTGATCAAAACAGATGGAAGCTGGGTTTGGTGGTACACACCTGTAATGCCAGCTACTGCAGAGACTGAGGCGGCAGGATCACAAATTCAAGACCAGTTTGGACAGCGAGACCCCATCTTAAAAAGAGTTGAGGATGTGATTCCTGGTAACGCGTGGGGGAGCGCTTGCAGGCATACACGTAGGTGCCCTGGATCGGTCCCCAGCACGTCAAAATACAAAAGCAAGCAAAAAGTCTCAAGTTGACACAAGGGGAGGTTTTATGTCCTGGGGGCATCGGAATTGCTGTGGTAACTGATCAGGGCACTTGTACTTTGTCAGGCCATCGAGCCGGTGGGTCTGGCCACTTACTTGACTGGTTTCTTAGGTCAGTGATCTTTTTTGGTCCAATTGGGGTTGGTCAGCAGGGCACTGTGGCACACATCTATAATTCCAGTGACCTGGGAGACAGGAGGATCGTAAGTTCAAGGCCAACTTCAGCAACTTAGCAAGAACCCTTAGCAACTTAGCATTCCCTGTCTCAAAAAATAAAAAGGGTTGAGGATGTGGTTCAGTGGTTAAGCACCCCTGGGTTCCATCCCCGGTACAAAAAGAAGAAAAGAGTCGCCTAGGTGAGTTTCCTATATTGATAATATTTAGTGGAGCCACTGGGAACGTTACTTCCCCTTTGATAGCTTTCAACTCTTAAGAGGAAGGGGGAAAAATCCCAATTCTTTTTGAAGCCTATTGAGATGAGTTGAATGATTTTGCCACCACAGATGTAGATGTGACCTTATTTGAAAAAAAGACGTAACCCACCGAAGGATTTCCAGATGAGATCAACCTGGGCTAGGGGGTCCCCTGAATCCAATGACAAGCGTTCGTAGAAGAGAAAAGTAGGGACTCCAGGGAAGAAGGCCGTGTGAGGGAAGGCAAGGCAGAGCCTGGAGTGAGGTGGCCACGCATCTAGACACCTGGGCCACCAGAGGGTTAAGAGGCAAAGAATCTTCCCACAGCCTTCAGAGACGTGTGGACTGCCAGCCCCTCAGTCAGACTTCTGGCTTCCACCACTGAGAACAATCGGTGGTGGTTGTAAGCTACTGTGGCAGTGGTGACTTCTTAGGACTGTCCTAGGAAGCTGGCATGTCTGATATGCAAAGGGAGTTTAACCAGGAAGAAGGGTGAGAGCTGGGTCCCTCCAGCAGAGGAGCTCTGTCTCCCTCCGGTCTCCCGGAGCACTTGAGGTCATTTATCGAATGTTCTCTGTGCCTAAGAAGCTCAGGCTCATGAAAGATACAGATCGGGTTGGGTACAATAGCAGGCATTGTAGGCTTGACAGAGGAACCAACCAGGAAAGGTTTTTTGGATATGGGAATATTTGATTTGGGCTTTGATGGATGAACAGGAGTTCTCCAAGTGGAGCACAAAGGCTCAGATGTGGGAATACACAAGTCCCAAGGTCGTAATGCAATCCAGCCTGGAGAATAAGAAATGAAGTCGGGTAAGGTGGTGACCCCAACATGGCAGAGGGAGAAGATAACTAAATATGGTGTCCTGGCTACAACTGATCTGTTTCCGTCTTTCTTTCCTCCCTTCTTTTCTCAGTACTGGGGATTGCATCCAAGGGCATTTTCCCACTGAGCTACACCCCCAGTCCTTTTTATTTTGAGACAGGGTCTTGCTAAGTTGTTGAGGCTGCCCTAGAACTTAGGATCTCTTGCCTCAGCCTCCCAAGTAACAGGGATCACAGGCACGTGCCACTGTGCCCGTTAGAATATGTTTCTGGACAATATGGGGACTGTCCTGCCCAACCACCCCTAGAATAGTGCCTGGCAGTAGATGCTTGGTGAACGGTGGTTCCCGAACAAAGAGGAAGACACACGCTCACTTCATTAGATGCAGAAAAGGCATTTTATAGAAGGCAACACCTTCTCGTGATAAAAATCAGCCAAAAACTAGGGATAGAAGGGAGCTTCATAAAGGACATGTATGAAGAGCCCACAGAAGACATTGTGCTAAATGACAAAAGTCAGTCATCCCCCATCAGGAACAAAAGATGTCTGCTCCCTCCAACGCATTTCTACTCAACGTCCTACCGGAGATTCTAGTGAGGACAGGACGGTTGGGCGAGAAGGAGAAACAAAAGGCATCCAACTGGAATCCAAGAAGGAAAACTGTCTCTGTCTGCAGATGACACAATCTTACACACAGAGAACCCCAAAGAGCTGGGTGTGAAGTTGCACACCTGTGATCCCAGCAACTCGGGAGACTGAGGCAGGAGGACGGCTAGTTTGAGGCCAGCCTCGGCACCTTAGCAAGACCTTGTTTTAAAATAAAAAATAAAAAGGCCTGGGGGAATGTAGTTCAATGGTAGAGCACCCCTGGGTTCAATCCCCAGAACCACAAAAAAGAAACTCCTGAAGATTCATGCACACACTATGAGAGCTAGAGAGTGACTTCAGGAAAGTTGTAGGATACAAGATCAGCACAAAAAAATCAGTTGTACTTCTATGCACAGCAGTGAACACAATCCTAAATGAAATTAGGAGGACAATTGCATTTATAATAGCATCAAAAATAATGCAATGCTAAGCCAGGCACCGTGATGCGTGCCTGAAGACTGAGCTCCCTGCGGGGATCACTTGAGCCCACAAGTTCCGGGCCAGCCTGGGCAACTATAGATCTGTCTCAACAAACAAACAAACACGCACACAAAGAAAAAGAGCCTTAGGAATAAATTTAACCAAAGAAATAAAAAGTTGTGTACACTGTAGAACATCATCAGAATTTTTAAAATTAAGATAAATCAATGGAAAGACACCCTGTGTTCATGGTTTGATACTACATAAGTGACTGGCGGTGTAGCTCAGTGGTACAGCACTTGCCTAGCATGCCTAAGGCCCTGGGTTTGACCCCTAACACTTCCCCTGGAAAAAAATATGAAGATAGCAACACTCCCTAAATTGAGACTGATTTAGTATAAGCCCTATCAAAACTCCAGTTGTCTCTTACTGCAGAAATGGACAACCTGGTTCTGAAACTCATGTGGAAATAAATGCAAGGAATCAAAGCTGGGTGCGGTGGCACATACCTGTAATCCCAGCCACTTGGAAGGCGGTGGCAGGAGGATCACGAGTTCAAGACCAGCCTCATAAACTTAGTGAAGCCCTAAGCAAAGCCATACCCTGTCTCAAAAAATAAAAAGGATTGGCGAGGGAGCTCAATGGTAAAGCAGTTCTGGGTTCAATCTCCAGTATCCCCTCTGCCAAAAAAATAAAAGGTAACTCATAGAATGGGAGAATAATCACATAAGAGTCTAGTATGGCTGGGCGTGGTGGTGCACATCTGTAATCCCAGCGGTTTGGGAGCTGAGGCAGGAGGATCTCAAGTTCAAAGCCAATCTCATCAATTTAGCAAGGTGCTTAGCAACTCAGCGGGACCCTGTCTCTAATAAAATATTGAAAAAGGGCCGGGGATGTGGCTCAGTGGTTGAGCACCCCTGGGTTCGACCGTACTACCAAAAAAAATTCCGGGGGGAGCAACGGATCAAAATAGACATTTCCCCAAGGAAGAATGAAAAGGGCCAGTAGGCACCTGAAAATATGCTCAGTGTCACTCTCACTAGGGAAACGGAAATCAAAGCCACAAGGAGATACCAGCTCTCACCTACTAGGTTACTTAAGATTAAAAAGATATTAGGAAGGATTGGTGCTGACATGGGGAAACTGGAACCCTCCAACACTGCTGGTAAGATTGTGAAAGGGCACAGCCTCTGAGGAATGCCACTCGGTAGTTTCTCAGAGAGTCAAAGATGCCAGGAGTGGTGTTGCACACCAGTGAGCCCAGCAACTGGAGTCTAAGGCAGGAGGATCACAAGATGGAGGCCAGTCTCGGTCATTTAGAGCTTGTCTCGAAAAATAAAAAGGGCAGGGGACTTAGCCCAATGATAGAGTGCCCCTGGGTTCAATCCTCTCTCTCTCTCTCTCTCTCTCTCTCTCTCTCTCACACACACACACACACACACACACACACACATTACCATATTGATTGGTTCCATTTCTCCGTCTCCAAAAGAACTGGAAACACGTTTACATCAAAACCTTTATACAAACGTTCATAGCAGTGGCGATGACTCAAATGTCAAGATTCATGGAGACACAAAAGGATGCGTCTATACAAAGGAATATTATTCAGTCATAAAAAGCAAGCGAAATACTGACACTTGCTACAATGTGGGTGAAAGTTGACAAGAAGACACTAAGTAGCTCCCCAGGAGGCCAACCTCACCACCTTGCTGCCGCCTTGTCTCTAGAGGTTCCTGAGAAGTTCCAGCACATTTTGCAAGCACTCACCTCAAATATCCACGGGTGGCGGAAAACAGCCTTTGCCATCACTGCCACTAAGGGCGTGGGGCAAAGACATGCTTGCGTGTTGAGGAAAGCAGACAGCGACCTCACCAAGAGGGCGGAGGACTCACTGAGAAGGAGGTTAAACGTGTGATCGCCATTATGCAGAATCTGCGACAGTACGAGATCCCACACTGGTTCCTCAACAGGCAGGAGGACGAAAAGGATAGAAAATACAGCTGGGTTCTGGCCGATGGTCTAGACAAGCTCCAGGAGGACCTGGAGTGACCAGAGAAGATTAGGGCCTACAGGGGGCAGTGTCACTTCAGGTGACTTCGTGTCCAAGGCCAGCACACCCAGACCACTGGGCACCATGGCCACACTGTGGGTGAGACAAAGAAGAAATGAGTCTATAGGCCTTTTCTGTTAATAAGTAGTTTAAACACCTAAAAAAAAAAAAAAAAAAAGACATTAAGTAAAAAAAGCAGATCATAAACCTGAGTGGTGCACACCACCTGTAATCCCAGTGACCAGGAGGCTGAGGCAGGAGGATCCCAAGTTCAAGGCCAGCCACAGCAACTTAGTGAAACTCCTGTCTCAAAATGAAAAATAAAAAGGGCTGGAGATGTAGTAGAGTGCCCCTGGATTCTATCCCCAGTACTGGGGGAAAAAAAAAGAAAAAGACACAAAAGGTCACTTATGTATGATTTTATTTCCATGAAATGTCCTGAAGAGGCAAATCCTGAGACAAAGCAAATTGGTGGTTCCCTAGGCTAAGGGCGTGGGGAGTGGGGAATGGGGCTACCCACTAGGTGTGGAAGTTCTTTTTGATGGATGGGCATGTCCCAGGACTAGAGGTGAAGGTTGTACAACTCTCAATATACTGAAATCCATGGGATTGTGTACTTCGAAAGGTTGTGTTTCATGGTAAATGAATTATATTGCAACTAGAAATAAAGGGAAATTTTTTTTTTTTTTTTTTTTAAGAGACCAGGACTTAAAGTGGGGGGGCAGGAATCATGGCAAAAAATATGAGATCATGGCTAGCTGAGGGCACCCATGAAAAGTCTGGGGAGCCACTGAGATCTGAATTCCCGCCCCAGGGAAGTGGAGGCCTGGACAGAGAGGTGGGGGGCAGAATTAGTACCTCCCGTGTCTGCTGAAGGACCCTCCTGCCACAGTCCAATATGGTGACCGAAAAGCCATGGTGGCCATCCAGAGCTTGGAACATGCTAGTCCATGCCAGTCTGGGTTAAGATGTCCCATGAAGGCAAAATGCACAGTTGGGGGTTTTGAAGACTTAATATGATAAAAAGAACGTCAAGTATCTTATTAATATTTTCTACATATTCGTTGTATACTGAACTCGTACTGTTCTGGATCACTTGCGTTAAACACAATATATTAAAATAAATTTCATGTTTCTTTTTGCTTCTGGAAATGCGACTTTAAGATTAAAATTTAAGATTGCCTATTGGCTGGTTTTAAATCTGTACTGACCAGTGCAGGAGGGGTGGCATTCATTGCTTCTTGAGGGGAAAAAAAAAAAAAAAATGTCCCTGAGCAGCCTTCCCTAGAGCTGGCCTCAAGTTGAGCAAGGGGTGCTGGATGAGCTGGGGAGGGGGTGTCACCTGCACCTTCAGCTCTAAAGGGAAGGAGGGGAGGCCTGGGCGGGTGTGCCTTCCTTCTTGGGCAAAGAGGTGGACGCCTTTGTCACCAGATCCAGAGATGATGTTTGAATGTGACTAATTAAAAAAATCTGCAAACCATGGCGATTCAAAACAACAGAAAAGGGTGGGCGTTTTATGTAATCCGACGAGCATTACTATTCAGGCCGAACTCCAACATGTAGTACCTTAGGGAGGATATTCGTCGGACCCTAAATACGTTTGCCGGTTGCGTTCCAGTCCCACCCGGGGACGGTGGGGGTGGGGTGGGGTGGAAGGAGGGTCAGAAAATGCAGCGCGAACTCCCGGGGAGCAGAAACTTGGCCAAGTTCGTTCCCTGTTCCCCGAGCGCCTAGAACGGTGCCTGGCATACAGCAGGCGCTCCCCGCAATGCTGGCACGAGTTATCGTGCAGGATTACGTAGACGCGAGGGCCGGTGATCCGGGGGAGGAGGCCTCCGGCTTTTGTCAGTCTCGGAGGAGCCCGCGGCCCCTAAGGGGTTAAACAGCACTGAACGCGGGCAGGACACGAAATGTATTCGGAATCAATGTCAAGAGCGGGCCCTTCCAGCCGGGGCACGGCCGGCCCCCGGCATCTGGAATAATCTGCGCGCTCGGGAGCAGACCAGTCGCCACCATTTTCTCCAGGTAATTTTCCACCCCTGCCCCCACAGTCCAAAAAAAAAGTACTTCTCGGCTCCCGCCGGCGACTCGGGAACGGCGCGGAGCGCGCGGGGCTCGGCGCCGGGGCAGCGGGGCGCGGGCCGCGCGCGCCGCCGGGACCCCAGCCCCCCAAACTTTGGCAAGTTGCGGGCGCCGAGCGCCGCCGGAGGCGCGGGGCGCGGCCGCGGGCGGAGCCGCCCCCTGACGCCGCGCCCCTCCCGGCCGGGCCGGCCCCGCTGGCTCGGCTCAAAGTTTGCGGCCGCCCCTGCGCCGCGCGCCCGATGTATGGGTGATATACTGCGGCGGTGTCAGGGTGAGGGACGGCCATATTTGCCGGTGCGGCCCGAGCCGTCAACAACAAAAAGTGCGCGGGTGCTCGGCGGGCGCTCGGACGGGCGCGGGGACGCGGGGGCCGCCGCGCCGCCGCCCGGCCTCGCCGCCGCCGCCGCCCTCGCGGCCTGGCCCGGCTGCGCCCGGCGCGCCCGCCGCCCGGGGGAATGTCGTACAAGCCGAACTTGGCCGCGCACATGCCCGCCGCCGCCCTCAACGCCGGTGAGTGAGCGCGCCGCGGCCGCGCCCCAAGTGCCGCCAAGTTGGGGGCCGGCGCGCGCGGCCCGGCCCGGCGTGCCTGGGGGGCCCGCGGCGGCCGGGGGCGCCGGGCGCCGGGTCCCGGCCGGGGCAGCGCCGCCGCCATGATCCCCGCGCCGCCAAAGTTGGCGGGTGCGCCGGGCGCTCGGCGGCCGCGGGGCCGGGCCGGGCCGGGCGGGCCGCGGGGACCCACGCCGGCGGGCGCGGGCGCGGGGCGCCGGGCGGGGGAGGCTTTCTCTCGGCTCCTTTTTCCTCCGGCTTCTGGGCGGCTCGGCGAGGGCCCCTGCCGGCGGGAGGCGGGAGCGGCCGGGCGCGGGGGGCGCGGGGCGCAGGCCGGCTGGGCGCGCGTGCGGGGGCGGCCAGGTGCGCGGCCGCGGGAGGGCGGCGGCGCGGGCGGCGGGGACGGTGGGCTCGCTGGGGGCGGTGGGCCGGGCCGCGGCCTGGGCGAGCGCCGAGGGAGGGAAGTTGGAGGAGAACCGCGGCTGCGGGGGCCTCGGGCGCTGGGGGCAGCGGTGGCCCCGGGTCTGCGCCCCGGAGCCTCCGCGTCCGCGCCCCGCAGGCCGCTCTGCAGAAGTCGGAGGGGCTCTCCTCTCCCTCCCGGGCCGGCGCCGAGCGCTCCCGGGAAACTCCTCCAGAAGTTGTCAGGCAGCTTCAGGCTGCGCCCCGGGGCTGGCCCCAGGGACCGAGGGCGCCCTGGGGAGCAGCGTGAAAGCGCGGTGTTCGGAGGCGCCCGGCTGCGTGCCCTCCCTGGCGCCCCTCCTCCGTAGACACTTGGCTGAAACTAAACTTAAAAAGCGAGGTGCGTTGCGGGTGGGGCATGCGGACAGGGCAAAGGGTCTGGAGGAGCCAGGGGCCTGACCCTGCTGGTCAAATACGCCACGCTGGCGGCTGGCTTCAAGTTCAGGCCTTGCCTGCAATCATTGGTTCCATCACTCCAAAAATCCCAAGAAAGACCCAAAAGGCAGGTGTGGGTTTCTTTTTCTTTCTTTTTTTTTTTTTTGGTAAGTTCTCAGGCGCTGACATTTGGGGCTGGGAAAGGGTTAAGCTCCAGGGTGCTAGTGAGGGAGAGTTGAATTGCTCACATGTGGGCTCTGAGCGCCCTCCGAACAGGCAGCCGCGCTTTCTCCTTAAACGGCCTCTCCCGCCGCCCTGGGGTCCGCAAACCTTACAAAGACAGGCTTCGTTGCCAGGTAGGATTTCCTGCAGGATTCTCCATCTGTGTCTGGGTGGGTGGTGCTGCCAGTCCGGACAGGGCCAGAGATCTCGGGCCTGTCATGGGGGATTTGGGTGAAGGCCCCAAACTGGGACCTTTGGGGCCTGGGGTTACAGTGACAGGCACCCACTGGACCCTGAAGCCCTCCCTGCCCCGGGCTAACTAGCAGCTCCGTGCGCCTTTTTCCTTCTCTCCTGTGGAGGAGTGCCAGGAGGAATGCAGAGACTCCCAGGGGTCTGGCGTTTTGGTGGGGGGCCACCCACCTCCTGGGGGACCCCTCTGCAGAAAGCCCACTCTCCCCTGCCATCTGCATCCAAGATGGACTCTCGCTGCCGCTCCTGCGGCTTCCCTGTCATCATTCCTCACGCCCTCCAGCCCTGCCTCCTGCTCACGGGTTGCCAAGCTGCGGCCTGGCCGGCGGTGGCAGTGGTGGAGTTAGACAAAGCCCCCGCCTCCCCCGCCCGAGAGCCCCCCCAGGCGCCCCAAGTGGCGGGAAGGCCGCCAGCTCCCCAGGCCCAGGCTGCTCTTTGTCTGGCGTGGGGGCGGGGAGCTGCGCCTGGCCCCAGGAGCTTCCTGGCCTCTGCCAAGCCCTCCCGGCTCCCTGCACACTGTGCTCATTGTCTGAGATGCGCTGCTCCACGGGCCTGTGCTGACGTGGAGCTGCCTCTCGGTGGCCTCCTCTGGCCAGGTCCCTGTGTCCGCAGGAAGGACTGGGCGTGAGTGGCACTCGGGGCCCTGGCACCAACTCTCCCGGGACCAGACACACCCCCAACACTGAATAAGGATCTGGCAAGGTAAATCAGGGTCCTTGCCTCTGCACCTGGGTGACAAGAAAGGGAGTCTCTGAGCCACTGCTCAACTCCTACAACTACAGTGGGGTGACTTATTCCTCTTCTCCCCCGCCCAAACCTAACCCCATCAAAATGTAGATTCTAGACCTTCAGTTGGGGAGCATTGCCTCAGACAGATGGAGAAACTGAGACCCAGAGAGGGAAGCACCTTGTCTGAGGTCACACAGCCATGGGTGGAGCAGCTGGGATGGGCCCCTAGTCCAGGGGAGGTGAGAAACTATGAAAAGAGCTCCAAGAGACAGGTGGCAGGAGGTGGTCCAGAGGCTTGGAGGATGTGCCAGCCCGCCTCCTGTGGGGCGCCGGCGTCTTTAACCACCCTGAAGTGCTGTGCAGTGACATGCCGCCCGTTACAGCTGCTTAGCCTTCCTGAGCCCAGACTGGTGTGATGGCCGGTCAGGACTGGAACCCAAACCTGGGACTGCGAAGCTGTACCACCAGAACACTCTCAGGCCACACCTGAGGGCTCCGGACGCTGGGGTTTGGCTGTTGTGGTCAGGGAACAGAAGGTCTCCACCCTGCCGGTGTGCTGGTGGCTGTGTGGCCACAGTGTCTGTGGATGGAGGTCATAGGTGTGCTTGCCTGTGTCCCCCTAGCACAGGAGTCTAAGCACCCCCACTTCAGAGGCGTGGACACTGGGCTTAGAGTGGGACAGTGCGGCTCAGGATCCAGACCCACACTTGGAGCAGAGACCTGGGGCCCCAGTGGGGAAATCAGGGCGGCAGACACCCACCTCGGAAGGCACCTCAGCTGCTGTCCCCAGCCTCTGGACAGAGGTACACACTGAGGGGCGCTAGCTTGCTGCTCCACCTCGTCTGTGGCTCGGAGCCTCTCTGCAGTTGGGGGCTTGGATCAGGGTTCTCAGGGCCCCTCCCAGCTCCCCAGCAGCCCGGGGCTCCTGAACCTCCTCCTGCCCCTCCCCTCGCCCATACCAAGTGAGCAGCTGGTCTGTTGGCTGGCCTGGCCCCAGCTGTCCATCCCAGGGGCCAAGTCCACGAACCCGCTGTGTGTGAGAGAGACACGTTTGGCTCAGGGGGCGACAGGCAGGCAGCTGCTGAGGAGGGCTAGGTAAATTCTCCATGGTTACCGCTGTCTGTAATTCTGTAGGACATCCTTTACCCGCTGATGGCCACTCGGACGCCATTATGGGTCCGCATGTTCCAGTATAGGCCTCCCCACCCCACATCCGGGAGCCGACATCCTTATCTTAGCTGGGCTCGGGACTGTACTTGGTCCCCAACTGCTGGCTACAGACAGCGTGCCCAGGTGTTGCATTCCGTGGGTGGGGCCCTGCCCTCCCCTCTTGGGGTGCAGAGCCCTGGGGGCCTAGGCTGTCAGGAGTCCTTCCTCTTTGGGGAGGAAATGACATTGGCTCAGAGTGGTTGAGGGGCTTGTCTGAGGCACACGAGGCTGAGATATTGAGTGCTGTTCCGGCGTGCAGGGCACCTGTCACCCCCGGGTTGGGCTCGGTTCCTTCGGGGCCTTCTGGTCTCTGTTACGTATTGTGCACAGAGACCAGGTACACAGGGACAGAAAGGCTTCCGTGTATGTGAGATCTTAGTCCTGGGGGACTCCGTGACGTGGCACTGGGTCACCAGCCTCTGGTGTGCAGGACCCAGGGACTGGCTGAGAAGGGTAGATTTCCTCTGTGGTGCCAGTCCCCGCGTGGTGGGAGGCTTGCGAGGCTGGGATGGGATTCTGTGCGGGGACCCTCAGTAGTCGAGGCTGCGTCAGGGATGTGGCCTTTGGAGGTCAAGAGCAGAGTTCTCTGCCCTGTGACGAGCAGAGACCACAGATGGTGGCCTGGGCGCCAGCGTCCTTGCCTGGGTGCTGCGAGCCAGGGCTGCAGCCGACCATTCTCTCCTCCCTCACAGCTGGAAGCATCCACCCGCCTTCCACCAGCATGGCAGCATCCTCGCAGTACCGCCAGCTGCTGAGCGACTATGGGCCGCCGTCCCTGGGCTACACGCAGGTAGGGCAGTGTGGGCGATGGCTTGGCCGGAGAGCCTTGGCCCTGGGAGACGTGCTCTGTGACGGGCAGACCGAGGCAGTGTCTTGGCCACCTCGCAGGGCCCTGGCTCGGCCACGGTCAGGATGAGGTGTCAGGATGGAGGGGCACCCAGGACTGAATTGCAGGGGACACTGAGGTTTGAGGAGGGGTGGGCACAGGGACGGTCCCACAGCTCATGAGTGCAGTTCTGCCAAGGCCACCACCCCACATCTCTGGTGGGTCCTGGCAAGAGAGGCCTGTACTTGGGTCAGAGGTGAGGCCGCTCATCAGGAGCTGGCGGTTACCAGCGTGGTCCCCGAGCGGGTGCTTCTGTCCCTGGTGGGACTGCCCCCTGCTACCTCAGGAGGTGGGGGGGCGGGCACCACTTCAGCCACACCCGCGGGACTTGGCGCCTGGGCAGGTTCCGGGCCCTCTCCCAGCCCTGGCCACCCACTGGAGGATTCTCTCCTGGGCCAGACCCCAGGCCGGGTTCCGGGGTCGCCACGGAGGCTGCACCTGACCGAGGCGGCCTCCCTGTCGCTGTGTGCGGCTCCCCAGCCATGCCCCGGCAGGCCCTCTTGTCCCAGGAGGAGAAGCAGGCCCGGGCCCGCGAGAGGGACCGCCTGAAGAAGCGGCGCCGGCGGGAGGACGGGCTGCGGCGCAGCCTGGAGCGGCAGCGCAACGCCCTGGCCATGCTGCGCCGGCGCCGGGAGGCGCGCGAGGCCAGGAGGCAGCTGCGCCAGGAGGCCGGGCGGCCAGGCCAGGCCTCGAGGCCTGGTGTTGAGGCCAGGGAGCAGAGGAGGCAAAAGCGGGAGGAGCAGACGAGGGCCTTGCAGAGGGAGCTGGCTGCCCTGGTGCCACCGGGGGCTGAGAAGGCCCAGGAGGAGTGGCCCGACCCAGGCGCCTCGCTCATCTGGGTGCTTGCTGGGGCGCTGGCTGGCGGTGGTTTGGAGAGAGACTTTCTGGCGGGTGGGCCCTGCCTGTGGTGAGGACGGGGAGATCTGACACATTTCGGGCCTTGCGTCTGGGTCTCGGGGTTGTCATCTCCACTTAACCCTGGGGTGACCTCCATCTCGCATTGCTGCGGACACTCAGCCCCCAGAGGCGCTGTCTGCTCGTGGTCCTGGGGAAACCCTGTGAATTCCTGGAGACGGCTGGTTCTTTTTTTCCTTTGGGGTGGAAAGGAGCTTTGGACACTGCGTGGTCTCCGAGTGGATGAAAATAGGAGGGTGGGGGTCAGTCTTCTCTGGCATTGTCCCTGCAGTCCTGGGAGCCCACGGCCAGGCTTTCCGTCCACTGATCCTGCCCCGGGCTGTGCCTGTGTGTGGCTGGGGCCCTAACATGGCCTTGGGGTCAGGTCCAATGCATCTGAAACCCTGCCCTTTTGATTCTAGGGAACTGGGAACAGCCAGGTGCCCCAGAGCAAGTACGCGGAGCTGCTGGCCATCATCGAGGAGCTGGGGAAGGAGATACGGCCCACCTACGCGGGGAGCAAGAGCGCCATGGAGAGGCTGAAGCGAGGTGAGCAGGGGAGGGGTCCCCACAGGCTGGTCCAGTCCCTGTATTGAAAGATGTTTTTAAAGCTGGATTTGGTGGCCCATGCTTGTAGTCCCAGCTTCTCAGGAGGCTATATGACCAGAGGATCACGTGAGTCCCCAGGAGGTTGAGGCCAGCTAGGGCAACATAGTGATATCCATCTCAATAAAAAACAAGCAAACAAACAAAAAACTGAAAGGTTTTCTTGGGAAAATGCTGGAGGGTGGAGAAGGGTCCCCTGCCCCACAGTCTGCTGTGCTGTGGTGGCACTGGGTGGGGCAGTGGGATGGGGGAGGGCCGGTGAAGACTGGAAGTTTCAGGGGGAGTTTACAGTGCACCCTCACTCTGGCATGCTGCTGGGGAGGCCCTGCCTGCTTCAGACCCTGACGCTCTGTGCACTGCCTGCTCTGTTCCCCTTGGGGATACCAGCAGGGAGCCAGGTGCAGCAGGCTCTTCCTGGGCAGTGTTGCACAGAGGTGGCTGGAGGTTGCTGGACGGCCTGGAATTCAGGGCTTCTAGTTGTCCATGCTGCCCTCTGCTGCCACATCTTTGGAGCAGGACCAAGGAAGTGGGTAGGTCTGTCTTCAGGTGTGGGGCACCTTTAGGTTCCTTAGTGAACAAGGAGAGAGGGAGGCCCGGAGGGTGATGTCACAGGAACAAGGGAGGAGGATGCGCAGTAGCTTGCCACCTCGTGACCTGAGGTGCAGGCAGGGAGAGGAGGATTTCTAGTTTAGAGAAGGCAGCTGTTCAGAGGAGCTAAGGCCCTTGATTCATTTATGCTCAGGAGGGATTTGTGGGTTCTTAAAAGGTTTGAAAAATGCGGGGAGTGGTGAGGCACACCAGTAATCCCAGCGACTTGGGAGGCTGAGGCAGGAGCCGTCCTAGTTCAAGGCCGAGGTCAGTGTCAGCAACCTAGCAAGACGCTGAATCAAAAATAAAAAGGACTAAGGATGTCGATCAGTGGTAAAGTGCCCCTGGGTTCAACCTCTGGTACCATCAGGGGGTAAAAAGGAGGTTAGAGAATCCGTTTGGGAGAAAAAGGGGAGAGGAGCATTCTGTGGTTGTAAACCTGTGGCCTCAGTGGGGACTGTGCTTGAGGTTATTTCCCGGCCACAGCAGGGCCAAGGCCACAGCAATGATCAAGACACTGCCCATGTTCCGGAGACCACTGTGAAGAGGTTGACTGAAGCTAGGTTGGGTACAGATGGGGATGGGCAGAGTCTGAGACCCTGGCTGCAGAGGGATTGGTGAGGGTCTTGGAGCCCACCCTGCCTGACCTGGAAGGCATGAGCGGGGCATCGCTCTCCTTCCAAGGCCTGCTGCGTGGCCGTCAGAGGAAGCTGGGTAGTCTGGTAACGGACTGCTGGTTTCCTGAATGGAGAGTCCTAGGAAGGCGCTAGACCCCAGAGCCTCATAGGCAGTTTGCAGTTTGCTTAAAACAAACAAAAAAAAAACAGTGACTGAGTCGACATGAGCTAATGTGGCTGTACCAAGCGACCACCACAGGACGTGTCCTGGGCAGGCTTGGTTCCCCAGTCACGAGGAGGACCTGGTGCTGCCCCCGAGCTGACAGCCGAGCCCACGCCAACCCAGGTTGTGTCACAGGGTGAAAAAGGGTACGGAAGGTGTGGAGGAGTTAGGAGCATTATTTTTTAATTAAAAACATTGTTTTGCATTACTAGGGACTGATCCTAGGCCTCACTCATGGTAGACGAGTGCTCCTATCACTGAGCTACATCCCCGGCATTTTATTATTTTTTTTTGAGATAGGGCCTCCCTAAGTTCCCCAGGCTGGCCTGGAATTTGTGACTCTTCTGCCTAAGTCTCCCAAGTGGCCAGGATCCTAGGCATCTGCCCCTGCACCCAGCAGAAGCACCGTTGATAGATTGGCAAACTGTACCATGAACTGAGAATGGTTCTTACAGTTTTTTTGGGTGCCAAAAAAAAGTGATTTTGGGACACATGAAAATTATATGAAATTCATAAATAAAGATTTCTTTGGACTGGCTGCTTTCACCCCACCACAGCCAAGTAGAATAGCAGTGGTGGAGCATGAAACCCCAGAAGCCGGGGACATCTGCTGTCTGTCGCTTACAGAGTTTCTGGACCTCTGAGGCAGATTGTAAGATCTCCAGGTGTGGACGCCTAGTCCGAGCTGCTGGTGATTTGGAGAGATGATCACAGTGACCTCTAAGTCATATACTAGACTAGAATTCTCCATGTCTGTTTAAGTGAGATCAGGATTTCATGAAGTTTAGTAGGAGCAGAAAGAAAGTCAGCCACCAAGCCACAGAGATACAAGGTAGTGGACTTCGTGTGCAGAGGGCTGCTCTTGTTCCTGGGGGAAGCTGTTGAACACCTGAGCAGGGTCCCCTTGTGCCCAAGGCTTGTGGGCTGGGGGTTTCTTCTTGCCTACTTGACACTGGCCCAGCCCTTTCTAGGATTTAGAATTTGAAGAAGCCACATTGGGTACAATGTAAAAGAACTTTCAGGTAGAGACACTTTTTTCTCCCAACCTCCAGCGGAATGTCCTGAAGGATATAGCTTGTTGGTGCCACCCTGAGTGCAGGGACAGCTTTGGCTAGGAGGGAGGGACTTTGAGAGGTGGGATGGGACTGTTAGTGTCCCTTAACAGCTCACATATTTGGGTTTTTTATTGGAGGGGGGTCTCAGTGTTACCCAAGCTGGTCTTGATCTCAGGGCCCACGTGATCTGCCTGCTCCACCCTCTAAGAATGGGGACCCGTAGGTGTCACCTCCATGCCTGGCTTTGGGTTGTTTGTGTGTAGTTTCTAAGTTCCTTTCCAGTCTGAGGTATTATTTTTATTTTTTGCGACATTGGCAAACCCAGTGCTGCGCACGTTAGGCACGTATTCTACCTCTGAGCTATATCCCAGCCCTTTTTTCTTTTTATTTTGAGGCAGGGTCTCACAAGTTGTCAAGGCTGGCCTTGAACTTGAACTTGTGATCCTCCTGCCCTAGGCTGCTGAGCATCTGGGATTACAGGTGTGAGCCACCATCCTGGGCACAGTCGGAGGTTTTTTTTTTCCCGGGGAGGGGGGTGGGTACCAGGGATTAAACCCCGGGGTGCTTCACAACTGAGCCACATCCCCAGCCATTTTTATTTTTTGAGACAGGGTCTCAATAACGTGCTGAGGCTGGCCTCAACTTGTGACAGTCTGAGAGTCTTATGGTGGAGCCCCTGTTCTGGAACGGGCTCTGCCTCTGGGTTCCTGACCAGGCCGACTCCCCACCTCCACGTGTCTTTCAGGCATCATCCACGCTCGAGGTCTGGTTCGGGAGTGCTTAGCTGAAACAGAGCGGAATGCCAGGTCCTAGCCGCCTTGTCTGCTGAGAGGGTCTCTCGACAGTGAGAGGTGACAGCTCATCTTCCCTGTTCAGATGAAACACTTGTTTTCAAAATGATAACAGTTTAGTTTTTTCTCCCAAGATTCACAATCTCAAAATATTGGGAAAATATTTCGAAGTTAATTAGGATTTGCATTTTACATAGTTAGGAATGACCCAGGTTTTTTTTTTTTTTTTTTTTTTTTTTTTTAAAGCATTGATTTAAAAGATGCATGTGAAGTTATTTTACTGCAAACTGTTGTTTGGCTCCAAGATACCAGTGTCCCTTTAATCTTTTGAATACTTTATGTCACCCAAATTGTTCTTTGTTCCTTTTCATAAGCTCAGTTGATCCCAAGGACTTTGTTTTAATGCATCCCTGACCGCCTGCTTCACTTAGCTGGTCCCATGTGCCATACAGTGTAGATTCTGCTTAATGGCACTTTTTTTGCTTAAGCATTTGCATGACTCTTAGTGCTTTGAAGTCAATTTTAAGAGTGCACAAGTTATAAATACAGAAGAAAGAGCAACCTGCCAAATCTAACAAGGACCCCGAAAATTTTCATACTAAGACTGTATGTAGATTTCAGTTCTGTGTTTATTGTAAGTTGATCAAAATATCTGGAAGAAAATGACTAAAACTGTTTGCATCTTTGTATGTATTTATTACTTGATGTAATAAAGCTTATTTTCATTAACAGTGTGTATTAAGATGTGTATTCCTTAAATTGCTAAGTGCTGTTGTAAAGCAGTTCAGGGGCTGGGGAGATAGCTCAGTCGGTAGAGTGCTTGCCTTATAAGCACAAGGCCGTTGGTTTGATTCTCTCGTGAAAGATCAGAGATAAACCTGTCGAGGACATTTTCCAACCTGGTCCAGAAATGTTTTATGTCATGATGTCCTTAGCGCAGCTGGTTGGAGAAAGGATGTGTTTGCTTAAGTCACAGGTAGGGATGATTAAGTTGCATTGTGGGTGCATTGGAAGTGCAGTTAACTTAGTGTGAAAGAAAATAAGACAAAAGAGCAGCAGTGTCATTGGCATGGCAAATGGGCCCCTTCCCGCCATCCTCCTTAGCTTCCAGGGTGTTACGAGTGCCACCGACGCCGCTTCTCTTGGATGTGGTCAGAAAGCTCAAGTCGGCTGTTTGGGTGGGTGCTTGCTGGGAGAAGGATCTGCTCTCGGGCCTGAGGAGCGACTCGGTGTGGTGGTTTCCAGCAGCGCTTCCCACAGGGGCTCAGCTCAGGTCTGCCCGCCTTGCTCAGGGCTAGACCAAGACAGGTGAGGAGTTTGCAGGCGTGAGGCAAGATCCCAGTCTTGGAAAGTCTGAAGGCTGGAGGGCCCGGGCTCTCGCAGGCAGGCTCCTCTGCACCTCCTCCGAGCACTGGCAAGAGGGCAAGGGAGGAGAGGTCAGCCTCCATTCCTCCTGGCGGTAGCTCCAAGCCTGCCCTCCCTGCTTCCTGGTTCTCGGCTCTCTGCTCAGGAGGCTGGGATGAACGGGGTCCCTGGCGCACCAGTGGGAGGTGTGGAGAGGCCTGCCCTGGTGTGTAAATGGGGCTGGGCCACTGGGTGGGCCGGCTGCACGGCCGGTGAAGGGGACTGTGTGTCTGGCAGGGGCCCCCTCGCCCAGTTATTTTCCCTACTTGCAAGTTATTAGCCATGGATATGAAGACTCCGGAGAACAACTAAGCCAAACCAAACAAAAACACCCTGCAAGGTCAAATCCAGCTTCAGTGATGCAAATCCACAAACACTTCAGGTTTTGGAACCGCATTCCTGACAGATCTACTTGCATGTCAACACGGAATGACATGTTTTTCTACATCAAGAGACATTACTTGGCAACATACAGTGTATTAGTGGGCAAGTAATTTGGGTAACTTAAACTTTCATCATTACTTTCTCTTGCTCTCAAACCAGCCTTAGGACAAATGACATCTTTTTTGTACCAGGGATGGAACCCAGGGTGCTGAGCCACATCCCTAGCCCTTTAAAAAAAAAAAAATTTTTAGAGACAGGTCTTGCTGAGTGACTCAGGGCCTCACAACCTTTCTGTCTCTGCCTCCTGAGCCATTGGGATTGTGGGCATGCACCACTGTGCCTGGCATAAATGATATATTTAATTTTTTTTTTAGTTGTCAGTGGACCTTTATTTTATTTATTTATATGTGGTGCTAAGAATCGAACCCAGTGCCTCACACATGCTAGGCACGTGCTCTACCATTGAACTACAACCCCAGCCCCATACCCAGCAATGCCAGTAAATGCTATTAATGTTTGGCTCAAGGTCAATAAAGTGGACCTTATTTATAATCCTTTCTCAAAATTTTAAATTTCTAAATTTTCTTTTGTAATAAAACAGACAATCACACAAGTCAATGGACAGCTTAAAGTAAGGTAAGAGGGTAAGTCAGGTATAGGAGGGACACTTTAGTTCCATGCTCTGGAGGCTGAGACAGGAGGATCACTTGAGTCTAGGAGTTTGGGGTCAGCCTTTCTTTGTTTCTCTCTCTTTTTGTGGTACTGAGGATTGAAATTGGGGCCCTGTGCTTTCTAAGCAAGTGCTCTACCTCTCAGCTACACCAGCAGCCCAAGACCCTGTCTTTGGAAAAAAAAGAAAAAGGGCTGAGGATGTAACTCAGCGGTAGGGTGCCCACCCAGCACGTGTGAGGCTGAGGTCAGTTGCCAGTGTGCCACCCACCACACGCACACTAGTAAGGAGTGACTTCTAACTACTGCCCAGGTTGGGAAACAACTCCCCCTGCCGTCCCAGGAGCCACACCAAAGGCCTCCTGCCCAAACTAGCCACTACCGTTTTATAGTGACAGCTTCCTTGTGTTTTAGTTTTATTCTCAAAGTGTACATCGACATTCACTATAGTTCAATCCAACATTTAGAAACTTGGGTGTCTGTTACGTCTGTGGAGATTGTTTCTTCAGAAGCTCCGTGCCAGTGCTGGTACCGGCCACCAGGGCAGCCTGCTGGTGGTCAGCTGGAGTCGGCGCTTACTTTCTCGGCAGGATTTTTACTTGATTCCCACAGTTGTTTCAACAGTTTCTTTTTTTCTAGAGTTTCCTTTGCTCTTTTTTTCCTTTCTTGCTTTTTCTTTGCTGCCTCTCGTTTCTCTTTGTAAATAGGGCTATTTTCGCCATGGTAGAAAACATCCACTTTCTCTTGTAGAATTTTCCGAGCGAGCTTTCTGTTGTGATCAACAGATCTTGTCTGGTGGCACTGCAAGAGATAACGTTCCATGATGTGAAAATCACAGGTGTCAAGAGATGGAGGACCTATGGAATAATCTCTGCCCCTTACGGTCTGGTGCAGGTGAGGGAGGCACAGCCCTGGCCAGGAGTGCCCATGAGTCAGTGACGGAGAAGAGCACATCCTTCCTGCCTCTGCCCCAGGACTGCCTCTGCTCACACCCCAGCTGGATTAGGGGATGGTCACTGTATCTGTTTTATGGTTGTGTTATCTTTTTTTTTCTTTTTGGTATGAGGGATTGAACCCAGGGTCACTTAACCACTGAGCCACATCCCCAGCCTTTCTTTCTTTCTTTTTTTTTGTATTTTATTAGAGATAGGGTCTCATTAAGTTGCTTAGGGCCTTCCTAAATTGCTAAGGCTGGCTTTGAACTTGCCATCCTTCTGTCTCAGCCTCCCTAGCCACTGGGATTACAGGCATGTGCCACTTTGCCTGGCAGTTGTGTTATTTTTGTTTGGAGGCAACGATAGCCTTCAAATAACTTAAGTTCCAAAGTAATTGTGAAACATTAACTGACGATCTGGCTGTGACCAGGGAGCAAACCTGTGCACCATTTGTCAGCTAAAGATTCCAACTAGCAGAGGAAAGCAGCACCTTTATTATTAGCCAATCACAACATTCCTTAGGTAAGAGCATTGTTATCATGGGCAAATGCCTTGGAAAGCTGGTTGACAGATGAGATGCTGTGAAACAGGGGTGAAAGGGTACCTGAGCAAGCCAGAGCCATATGCAATAGGAAGACTCAGCAAAGACCAATGGCACCAGGTTTCAGAATTTCATTACTTGTGAGTGACAGCTTTCCCAAGGAGGAAAAGTGATTGAGCTTCTAACTGGTATGCTCTTGGCCTAAGAAGTTGGCTGTGAAGTGCAGCTATTAGGAACATGGACCCTGGGTTTGCTCAGACCTTGGGAAGTTATGAAACCTCTCTCCTGAGCATGGGGTTGTGGAGACCGGAAGAGCTCATGTGTGTGTAGAGGTGCTTAGAAGAGTGTTTGCCACACGTTGCGTGTTGTGTAGACAGTATCCGGGAAGTCTCTCTGCTCTCTCTCTACTGTCCCTCGAGGCTGGTGCTATGCTGGGGCCCTCTAGTGACAGACGTGTGGTAAGGTGGTCTGGCAGCTCCACCACCACACCAGGAAACAGGCAGAGATTCAGAATGTGCTGAGAGCTGGTGATGCTCTAGATCAGGGATTCGCTATTGTTATAAAGGTGCACAAGGCAGCTGTGCACAGCACTGGTTCTTCTGAGGAGCAACACGATTGCTGGAAGGGCGTCACTGACATTAACCACAGTGGGGCCATCCATTAGCCAGCCCAGTCAGCTGAGGGCGGCCACAGCTAGCAGCCACCATGGCCAACTTGCTGCCCCTCAGAGACTCAAGGCCACCGCAGTGCCACAGGTCTCTGTGATCACCAGTAGCTGGAGTGGATTTGAAGGAATCGTGCTACCCAGGGACCTGCCTTTATCAGCCCCTCTTCACTTGGTTGAGATGCTGCTGCGTAGGCAGCCACCAAATCCCACCAGTGCTGTCTGCTAAATTCAAGAATGGCAGTAACACCTTGGCTCCAGAAGGTCCTGGAACCCAGCTTCTGAGGCTGCATGAGAACAGCCCAGGGCAGGGCAGACCTCCAGTGCCCCCTGCTGCCCCGCTGGCAGATGGTGGCCCCGGCCAGGATGCGATGCGCCTCAGCAGCCCACTGCACTGTGGCTGCGGGCCCTGGCTTCTCCTGCAGCCTCTACCTTGACGACGATGCCGGAGGGGATGTGCTTCAGCACCACGCAGTTGCTTGTTTTGTTGGTGGCTTGGCCCCCTGGACCGTGTCCTTTCACAAACTGCTCTTCAAGCTCATTCTCATCCAGGGGAAGCAGAGCAGGACAGTCCTTCTTGCCTGCCATCTGGACCACAGTGGCAGCTATTCCTGGGGACAGCAGCGTCAGCTTCTCCCCGAGCCCAAGTCCCCACGGCACTGTGCATATCCTGGTCAGTGATGCAGGGAGACGGAATAAACCCGAGATGCTCATAAGGACGTGACTGGGCTTGTTCAGGACCTGAAAGGGACAAGGAGAAAGGCTGGCTTTTCAGGAAGATGCCTTTGCTCTGAAGATGACAGCTTTTAATGCAATTCATATGACAACTGGTCCTAGCTGGGGTACGCAGCAAACCAGAGAAGACTGCATGGCACCCGTGTCCTCCCTGGTCCACCCGCCTGCTAACAAGTCTCTCCTCACCGCAGGCCAAAAATATCTTCCAAGCACCCAGAGGTGCTGTTTTCTCAGGAAGGAGAGGTTTGAGTGTGAAATTCAAAGGAACAGGGACACAATTTGATAAATAATTATTTAAATAGCACATGAGACAGGAATTAGGATCTTAGTCAAATGACAGTATTTAAACGTTTGTGAATCTGAAGTCAAAATGTAAGGACGACAGTATGAGTCTATTTTACAGCTGAGCTTAAACAGTCTGACCCAGTAAACTTCATTATCAATCAATGTCATGATTGTTGTTTTTTAATGTTTCTAGTTTCATGAATTTGAATAGGAACATCTGTTCCCCTGGACACACTGCCAAAAATGTGATCCAACTGGTCCTCATCGTTAGAACTACCAAATCAACCAGGTTTTATTACGGTGCCTGTTAGGTTGGAGACATCCTGCTCAGTGTAGCGAGAGATGCCGGATGAAAAAGAGGCAGCCTCATCTTCATGGAGCTTACCAGCTAGTTAGAGAAGATATTTTAAAATCAGACGGGTTTTGAGGTGCTGAGGACTGAACACAGGCCTAATTGTGCTAAGCACACGTTCTACCACTGAGCTTGTCCCCAACACTCTGAAAGTGGGAGAAGAAGAGGGTGGGGGAGAGGGAGAGATGCAGCTGTCTCAGGAGAGACATTTTCGGGGTAAAGAAGTAAGCAATATACATTATTCAAGGGAAGATGTTGGCCATCGTGAGAGTGAGAAGCTTTCTGGGTAAAGCAAGGAATACACATTCGAGAAGGAGGGCCTTCTCGAGAGGGAGAAAGAACCAACAATAAAATAAATAACTACTTGGGATACAGCATAAGATTGAAATGACTTAGCTGGCAAATGAACACAGCAGGGGATAACAGCTATGAGGAGGTGATGAATCCCAAAGGGCTTTGCTTTTTTCAAAGGGACAAAGGCAGAAAGATTTGAATGGTCTTCCATGTGAACAGGGAGTCACAGTTCTAGGCCTGTTTTCTTAATTGGAAAATGGATGAATTAGCCCTTCTCCACCTGTCCCACACAGACTTAAAAGAGACCAGCGAGCTGGGGACAGTGGCATATGCCTGTAATCCCAGCAGCTTGGGAGGCTGAGGCAGGAGGATCGTGAGCAATGGCGAGCATCGTAAGCAACTCACTGAGCCCGTCTCTAAATAAATACAAAATAGGGCTGGGGATGTGGCTCAGTGGTCAACTGCCCCTGACCCCTCCACCTGCCACTAAGAAAAAAAAAAAAAAAAAAAAAATACTAGAGAACAAGTGTCCTGGAGCCGCCTGCTGGTGCCTGCTGGATCGGAGACTGATTCTCCGGCTGGGCAGATGCTGGGAACTGCAAATGTCCCACTTGCTCACTGCATCTTCCTTGGGAAGCGCAGCTCTTCGCCACAGCTGCTGCTCTACCACCTGTAACCTTATGAAGGCTCAGCGACTGCTCTGTGACCAAGGCGGAGGCCACCTCCTAAGGGAACTGGACATCCAGCAGGTCACTGTCCCCTCTCCCCACACCACCAACGGTGCCTGCTGACATCCCTGAGTGCGCTGAGCTCTGACAGGCGCTGAGAGGATGCTTAGCGAAGACAGCGTGCCCCAGGTGTGTCTCCTGTTCCTGAGCGTCAGCACCATTGGCACTGAGATGCCACCAGCCGTCCTTAGAATGACAACACTTCTCCCCTTTACCTCTGCTGTTTCTAAGGGACTGTAATGAAACCTAACACGAGAACTTTTCAAACCTTAATGTGTGCTTGCTAGTTTTCAAATATATGACTTGGCAAAATGGGTTAAACACAAGTCTTCTGCTTTTTTTTTGATACCGGGGATTGAACTCAGGGGCACCCGACCTTTGAGCCACATCCCCAACCCTATTTTGTATCTTATTTAGAGACAGGGGCTCAGCGAGTTGCTGAGCACTTTGCCAAGTTGCTGAGGCTGGCTTTGATCCTCCTGCCTCAGCCTCCGGAGCTGCTGGGATTACAGGCGAGCGCCACTGTGCCCAGCAAGGCATGCTGTCCGTTCCAGTGGGTACGGACGAGGTAACCCATGGCTGTGGAAGACCGTGAGGGTGCCAACAAATGCGATGAAATGGGGCTTTGAGAACTGGTTTTGTTTAATGCGTGTGAAATTTTAGAAATATCCTCAAGAAAAGGTAGATGATAAAGCCTGACACTTGCTCCGCAATCTCTTCAACAAGTGGGGTCGGGTGGGCGAGTCCATGTCCACAGTGCCCCTCCCTCGTCTCTGCTTTCCATCTACAGAACAAAATTCCTTTGTGTGTCAGCAGCTTCCGGCCCAGAGAGGCTTCACTATGGAACGCGAGCCGGTGCCTCTCGGGTTTCTCTTCCGCTCATCTGTGAGCACTGGGAGGTGGTGCAGCGACAGAGGAAGAAGCCCAGACAGATCAGAGCCCCAGACAAAGCAGGCAGTGGAGAGCTCTCAGAGCTGCTTTGTCTGGTCCCAGTTCAGAGCTGACGGACACCTTGGAAGGTCTACCCAAATGAAGTTTAAGAAGGTCCTCAGTGTTTGGTTTAATGGTTACTCACTTTAATGGCTAAACAAAGCCAATCAGACAATTCTAGACCCTTCCAATATCTCCTGGAGCTTTGGCCCTATCCCAATGACCGCTAAAAATGACGGTCCCTTTTCCCAATGTCCAGAGCATATGGATTGGATTTCAGTTTTTGTGATACACAGAGCAACCTAAAGTTTTGGGGGAACAATAAAAAACAGCTCAAATTATAGTTCATCATGTCATTAAAAAAGAGAAAAAGAAAAATGGTAAAAAGAAGTGTGAGTAAGGAGAAACCAGTAGTCATGATGGCTCCGTCCTCCCCCTGGGAGCGAGGGCCCTGAGGCTGGCTCTGTCCCCACTTCCTTCCACTCTCCCTTCCTCTGATGGTAGCTTCCACTCTAATCAGCTGACCAAGTTTAGATTGAAGCCCCCTCACCGAGTCCATTTCAACTTGATCAAGTTCAGAGGCGCCAGATCTGCATACTTCACAAGAGGAAATGTTTTTATTTATTTGTCCAATAAATATTTTAAGCATGGGGCTGGAGCTGTGGCTCAGTGGTAGCACACTTTGCCTGCCACGTGCGAGGCACTGGGTTCAAATCTCAGCACCACATATAAATAAATAAAATAAATAAATAAATGAATAAAGGTCCAGTGACAACTAAAAAATATATATATGTTTATTTAAAAAATATTTTAAACATCTACTGAGTTTAAGGCATGGATCTCTCAGGGAGGCCAAGAAGCCTGTTCCATAAAAGACAAATTAAGACATCTATAAACACGATACATGCCGTAGCTCAGGACAGATAATGTGCCATTGAGTCCTAGTTCTCAAACTGTCATATGGCCTCAAACCACCTGGAGTGCTAAGCACCTGCCTCCATCGCTGGACCACGCAGCACACATTCCCTCCTCTAGCTCCACATCGATTCAGCCAGAGAAAGACATCCAGCTGCAGGGACAGCGGGCTCAACTCAGCAAGGAGCAGAGCCGACGGCGCGGTGTGACGTCAGCACTGGATGTAGGGGGCTAGGCTGTGCCACGGACAGCTGCACTGCTCTGGGGAGAGTGGGGAGGTGGTGCCTGCTGCTGCTTTTGTGTCCCTAAGACAGACAATGCTATTTGATCTGAATCAGTTTTCAGGAAAGCACAAGGTTTTGACCTCTGGACCTGTACATACTGTTTGCCTAAAATTCACTGCTTTAAGTATTCTTCTTAGAAAGGCAGAGCACTGGTTTCCCTCAGTCCCAACTTTCACACTGTATCGACCTGCAGAACCAATTGCAGGGGCTGCTGTGGGGACACCTGAAACAGGGTGCCTGAGGAGACGGTGTTTACAGCCAGTCTCATTGAACTTAATCGCTACACAGCCCGAGTCCTTCTAAATCCGACCCTGGTTCTCTAGGGGGTACAAGGCCTGAGAGTCTGCTGTTCTAGCCAGCACCGGGTGAGGCTGTTGCTGCAGATCCAGCGACTGCCCTCTGGGTGTAGAGGGGCTTTGAGCCGGGCTGCTGCATGCGTCCTGCTCTTAGGCCTGTGTGACTGAGGGAGCCCAAGGATGTTTGAGCTGGCCAGAAGGTGGAGGGAGTGTGGCAGGAGGTGGGGAAACCATCTAGATCAAAGAACTACAAGACTGATTTGAACTAGCAGAGGTGACGTGGCAATGCGGGATTGAGAAAGTGGGTCATCTGGAAAGAACACTAGAAATGTCACCTCTGTGGCATTAATGTTCTCGAATAGTATCACCCAACATAAAATATACTGCTAGCCACACATGAATTCTAAGTTTTCTAGTAATTACACTAAAAAACATAAAACTGATTAATATATTTAGTACACTGTATTAAGAGCATTATTTTGGGGGCTGGGGCTGAGGCTCAGTGGTAGAACGCTTGCTTGCCTAGCATGTGTGAGGCGCTGGGTTCAATTCTCAGCACTGCATATAAATAAATAAGTGAAATAAAGGTCCATCAACAACTTGAAAATATTTTTAAAAAGAATATTATTTCAATAGGTAATAAATAGCTGGGCACGGTGGCACTTGTCTGTAATCTCAGCAACTTGAGAGGCTGATGCAGGAGGATCACAAGTTTAAGGTCAGCCTCAGCAACTTAGTGAGAATCACAAATTTGAGGTCGGCCTCAGCAACTTAGTGAGACCCTTGTCTCAGAATCAGAAATGGTTGGGGATGTAGCTCAGTGGTAAAGCGTCCCTGGACTTGATACTCAGTACTAAAAAAAAAAAAAAAACCACCAAAGGGTAAATATTAAAAATTGAGATATTTCATTTTTGTCTTAAGTTTAGAAAGTCCGGGGGCAGTACTACAGCACATCTCAGCCTGGACTAACCACTCTTCCAGCGCTCACTAATCACGTGTGCCCGTGGCTGCTGTATTGTACAAGACAGATTCTGCTACTCAGTGTGGCGGAAGGAGGGGGGTAACACTGCCACGTGGAAACCCACCTGGAATGAAGACACTTGCGGGCACCCCAGACCTACAGAGAACCTGAACCTTAATGAGATTCCAGGCATTTGAGGCACTTAAGGTTTGACAAGCATTGTACTAGAACATGGGAATCAGCAAGTTCTGGTTGCCAGGGCACATACTTTTAAAAGCTATTGTTTGCCAGGTTCAGTGGCACACATCTAAAACCCTAGCAGTTCAGGAGGCTGAGGCAGGAGAACTGAAAGTTTGAGGCCAGCCTCAGCAACTAAGCAAGACCCTGTCTGAAAATAAAAAGGGCTGGGGACATAGCTCAGTGGTAGAGTACCCTCTGGGTTCAATCCCCAGTACAGGAAATACAAAAATAAACAAACAAAAAGCCCCCCAGCTATTGTTTATTTTAATAACATTTAAGGTTAGGGTAGAATTTCGGGAGTGCTGAGCAATTGCTTATTCAAGTAAGTCCTCTCTCCCTTTCCCCAATAAACCACAGGTCTCAAAACAAAGATCCAATAAATGATTAAGGACCAAACATGTCGAAAATGTCTTTTTCAAAAGGACAAGATGGGCTGCTGATGGCATAGAAGCTAAGTGAGAGGAGAATGATTTTCTGAGGAAAGCTTAATAATGATATTTCAAAAGTGTAGGCATTTTTGTTGTTGCTGCTCTCTTTTGCATCTGCAGTGCTGGGATCAAAATCAGAGCTCTGGGCCACGCTCTCCACTGAGCCACACCCCGGCCCTCAAGCGTTTTCTGACACCCCTAAACAGGAGTTAAAAGAAGTAGCCTTCCTCTATTTTCTGCATGTAGCTGATCCTCTTGTCCCAGAGCCCGCAGTCCTGAGGACTGACACTCCTCTCCAAAGGGAACCACTGGAGTCCTGCAGGACGGGCGGGGGCTTTCACACTGAGGATGAAGCCCCCTGCCCTTGTCAGCGTTCACAGAGAACTGTCTTCCCAACAAGTAGAGCACGACAGATCCAGCAGGAAAGGAAAGGAAGGGCTGTCATCTTTGATGTGGGGGCCCAGTGGAAAAGACCATGGCTCTGGGTCTGGCCTGAATGTAACAGGCTCACTGCTGCAGAGTTCAAGAGACAGCTAACCAAGTACGTAAAGTGAAACATCCAATTCGTATACCAACATCCTGGTCATTTTTTTTTTTTTTTAAACAGAAAACTTTAAAGAGAATTACACTTGTCCTATTTGTGTGCACCACTGTGATTTTCTTCTATTTATGGCATCTCACAGGAACCTTATAATTTATCAACTACACTTTTAAAATAAAACAGAAACACATAAAGGAGCAGCAATAACACTACCTTTTCTTCTAAAAGTCTCAAAGTCTGAAACCATTAATGATGCCTTGTATTCATTTAGTACTTAAATGTTTCAAAGCACTTTGAAATGCATTATTGGATTTGACACAAATGAAGAAAATAGGGAACATACGATATGTGGATTCTCTCAGGAAGACTTATCTTGGAAGATCATTAGTTTATCAATTTTTTAAAAAATTGGTTTTTAGTTGTAGAGAGACACAATACCTTTATTTAATTTATTTATTTGTATGTGGTGCTGAGGATGGAACCCAGTGCCTCACACATGCTAAGCAAGCGCTCTACCACTAAGCCACAATCCTAGCCCTGGTTTTCAATTTCTGAAACTAAGTTTACCCTTTCCTCACCTTCTCTACATAGGTTCTTTTACTAGTAAAATGTCTCCCTCTCTCTGTCCAGCATTCAATGTCTCAACTCAGTGATTAACTTACTGTTAACTTTGGCCGTGTTTCCTCATCTGTAAATTGGGGATAATACCATCTAGGGTGAGAACAAATCCTACATGTGGCCACAAATGTAAAGTTCTCAGTGCTCACTAAATGGTAGCACTTCGGCTCCCTAAACTGCAAAGCTGAAGAACCTCTGACGAACACACCACATAAGCTGTGGTCTTATGGCATAAACCCAGGCAAAAACCATCATTTCACGGGCTTTTCAGAGCTCGACTGAAAAGGCATCTAGAACAGTGACCTGCAAGTTATTTTATTTGGTTGGTTCAATTTAAGAAGTATTTGGAAACCACAAAATTGCAGAAGACAGTTATTTGGTGAGGTCATAATTCTGGTCCATGAACTCAGGTGTTAAGGGGATCATTATGATGCCAAAATACAGTCTGACTTCCTGGTAGGTTCCCACCGAAAGATAAGAACACTCGCAGCAAAGAAAGCCCTGGCTCAAACATAGTTGTCTTTAGGAATTATGGAATATGGAAAGAAGAAAGATTAAAAAAATTAAATGTAGGACTGGGGATGTAGCTTAATGGTAGACCAACTGCATAGCATGCTTGAGAAGCTGGGTAGGAGCCCAAGAACCACACAAAAAAATGAAAGTAAATCCAGGTCATTGCTCATGCTAGGCAAGCACTCTGTGAGTTATGTCCCCAGCCTCTTAAAATTTTTTTTGAGGGGTTGGGGAGATAACTCAGTCGGTAGAGTGCTTGCCTTGCATGCATAAGGCCCTGGGTTTGATCCCCAGCACCGCAAAAAAAAATTTTTTTTGAGGTAGGGTCTCCCTTAGGTGCCCAGGCTGGCTTCACACTTGCAGTCTTCCTGCCTTACCTTCTCAAGTAGCTGAGACCACTATGATGTGAGTCACCATGCCTGGCTTAAGATTTATTATTTCTCATTTTGTTGCTGGGAAGACCCCGCCCCCCACAACAAATTGTTTGGATATAAAAGTCAATGACAAAAAGTAACACCCTGTTAATGGAAAGGAAATACCTCAAGTCATCAGCGGCCCCTCCTGCTCAATAGCTGCTTGACTACTCAGAAGTGTTAATTTGAAGCTATCAAGACATACGTGAGGGCTGGGGATATAGCTCATTTGGTAGAGTGAGTGCCACCAAAAAAAAAAAAAAAAAAAAAAAAAAAAAAAAAAAAGAAAAAGAAAAAGACATACTTGAAAATTTGATGTTATTATAAAACCATAAGGTAATGGTACCATTATAAAAGTCATAAACTAGGGTTTACAAGTAGGGCAAGGTCCCTGGTAGGGAAGGTCATTTATATTAGACAAACGGTTATACTTAAGACATTACTTGAATTTTCTGAAGTCTCTGCTTTTACTTTCTTTAGACTTTAAAAACTGCCATTCTGGGCTGGGGTTGTAGCTCAGTGGTAGAGCACTCACCCAGCACATGTGAGGCACTGGGTTCGATCCTCAGGACCACATTAAAAAAATAAATAAATAAAGGTATTGGGTCCATCTATGACTAAAAAGTTTTTTTAAAAAACTGCCATTCTGGGGCTGGGGAGATAGCTAAGTCGGTAGAGTGCTTGCCTTGCAAGCACAAAGTCCTGGGTTTGATCCCCAGCACCACACCAAAAAAAAAAAAAACAAAAAACAAAAAACAAAAAAAAACTGCCATTCTTAGCTTGGTTTTTTAAAGAATTTCTTTCTTTGTTGATGGACCTTTATTTTATTCATTTCTTTATATGTGGTGCTGAGAATGGAACCCAACGCCTCACACATGCTAGGCAAGCGCTCTACCACTGAGCCACAACCTCAGTCCCCTTAGCTTGTTTATAAAGCTTTTAAAGACATTTCTTCATCCACTGCTAGCAATTTCTACTTAGAATTTTTTAAAATTAAGATCCTACTAAAGATGTATGGTTAAGCAATCTTGTCAAAATATATCACTGCATCATTTAACATGATAATAGTTTATTAGAATACTATATCCTGAACATATTAGCTTGAGAAATTCATGAATTAAAAAATGACATACAAGTCACCTAAAGTCGCACTGCCAAAAACAAAATGAAAAACACTCCCAAACTAAGAGAGTCTGTCTGATTTTGTAACCAAAAATAATGATCAACTACCTTCTTTGTGGTTAATAACTAATCACAAGTAATAACCTTTAGGGCTAATATTTTTCTTTTAGTGAAACAGACTCCTGGTTGCCTGGAACTGCCTCAGGAATTCACACTGCTCAGTTCTTCTGTGAGTACAAGATTCTACAGTGTCTCCCAGCCGAAATTGGTGACACCTTTTTTTTTTTTTTTTTTTTTTTGTGGACTTGAAATATGGTCACTGAAGAGAACCATGTGCGGGAATACTTTGATTTTGGTTAGAAATTACATGAGCATAATACTAATTGGTAGATTACCACCATGCGGGGTGGGTTTCCATTTATTTAAGCTTCTGATCTGACATACACAGATGAGGTTTTGGGTGGAAACTCTTTTACTGCTGAGAGTTACTGTTGAAAATAAGACGTATTCTAAGGAGGTGCAATGAGATAGTGGCCTCCAGGGACACTTGTCATTCCAAGGGGAAACCCATTCTCTGCATCCTGGCTTCTCAGTGCCATCTCTGGCACACTTAAGTGACAGTACCTGAGAACTATCTGGCTCAGGGCACCACACTGGGGGAAACCTACGCGCGGGAAGCACATTCGAGGCTAACGAGGTTGAAGAACGTGTGCTGGAGAGGACGTGCCAGCAGGGCTGGGGCGCACGGGGAGGAAAGCGGCTTTTCTGCGGTCTTCCAGGGAATGCTAGCAAGGGCAGTGCTGACTCCTACTGCGTGTCCTTCCTAGGACAGCACTTGCGGCGTGGCCTGAGCTCCGTCCGGAGCAAACGAGGATCGTCCCCTTTCCCTTCGGCCTCGGTGGAACTGCTCTCCTGCTCTCCCGCGCCCGTGCTGGAGGACCAGCAGGGCGACCCCAGCGGCTTGGGGTTAAAACGCGTGCAGGGGCCGGCTCCACCTTCTCGCCAGCAGGCCCCCAGGTAAGCTGGTTGCACGACAGGTCGCAGGACGGGAAAAGTTCAGGCGTCTCGGCTCCCAGGCCTCTCTAGAGCCCTGGAAAAGAGTGGGCAGCCATAGAGATGCCTGGGTTCTCCGCGGACGCTTACCTGGTCTTGGTACTCACCTCCCGCCGGAAGCGTTCAGTGAGAACCCGAACCACCGCAGACCCGGGAGCGCGCAAGTGCGCACGCGCTGTACGCCCGCCGCGGTGTTCCTCACCTGCCGGAGGCTCATTCCCACTAACTGCGCATGCGAGAAGCTGAGGCTTCTTTCCCGCGTGCAGTGATAGGTTCCCAGAGAGCCAATCAGAGGGGAGATCTTGACAGCAGCCCCACCCCTCGCGCCCCTAGCGTAGAACCTTCCCCTTTGGCGCGCAGTGCACGCCAGGGCAGTGGGTGACCGACGCGCGCACCGCGCTCAGCCGTCTCCGCCCCTTTTCGAACAGCCAATCGCGCGAGAGACGCCGGACGCGCGCACGTCCCCTGGAGTTTAACGGTCGCGAGAGGCTGCTCGGCCGACCCTGACTTCGGCAGGGGGAGCGGCAACCAGGTAAGGGGCAGCCCGCCTCGGGGGAGCTGCCGGCCGCGGGGAGCGGGGCACGAGATGTAGTGGACACCGTCGGAGCAGACCCCTAAGGGGCCGATGGGCTAGTGTGAGGGGAGACAACTGTCAGGAGACCACCCGGGCTGGAGCTCGCTGGCGTGTGGGGTTCTGCGGCGCTGCGTGCGCCTTTTCTAGACCTGGTGCCCTTGAGTGACACCCGCGCGGCCCAATGGCAGAGCGCCCTTTCCGAGGGGCGGGGGGCTTGTGGGTGGTTTTTTAAAATTTTGTTTTTGTTTTATTGACACCGTGCCTGGGTGGCCGTGGGGAGTCTCCGCGGCCGTTGCTGCCGCCGGCGCTTTTCCGTCGTCTCTGGTTTGACGCGGTAGCCGCCTCCAGTCGCAGTGATGCGGCGGCCGCCCTGCGGGGAGGACGCCGGGAGTGCCTGCGGATGCTCGGGGCCCCACCGAGCGCCCTTTTTCCCCCCTGCGCGGTTTTCTGGGGCGCGGGGCGGACGCGGCGAATTGCGTTGCTGGAAGGTGTAGAAACGCCCCTGTGCCTACGTCCGTCCCTGCCCAGGGTCTCCTTTGTAACCCCTGTGCATCAGGGGTCGGCCCCTCCCCGCCTGGTGCTGGCTTCCCCCGCGCCGCGCCGCAGCCCGGATTCCTGGTGGTTTTCCAGCGGGTTCCGCCGCGTCCCGTGGCCTCGGCGGGGAAGTCAGACGGGGCTGCGGATCGCCCCTCCCGGTGTAGAGCAGGGTGGCTGGAACCCGGCTGCGGAAGGCGCAGCCCTGATTTTTTCAATGCCCCGTCTGTCTTTGGTGGCGGGCAGAGCCCTGGGGAGACATCCAGTTAGCTGGGTCGGGTTACCCTTGGCCTTCGCACACCTGTCCCCGAAGGAGTCGTTTCCTTGATGAGCCGATAGGCTTTTGGTGTAGTGCTTTCTAAAACCGGGCCCTGGCAAGTGGGAGTCGAGAGGAAGCGGAATGCTGGGTTATCCGCCTCTGATGCACTCTCTCAAACTTTTCTTTTTGTGAGCAGCATAGGTTTCTTTTCTTTCTTTTTTTTTTTTCCCTTCCCCCTCTTTTGTCTTTTCCCCTTGCTTCCTCAATCCTTTTCAAATGCACGAATTCCCAAAGAAGGAGGCATATTGTTATAGCCAGCTTCAGTGAAAATTGAGTTGGCCGGACAAATAGTTTATTTTTAAAGAAATGATACATGCACAGAGTACAAAAAACTAAATAATGCAAGATTTGCTTCCAGCCAGTGGGGAGACAACCGTGTTAACAAGTTTGTCTCTTTTTTAATACTGAGCAGTTAACTTCTTATAGTCACTGTATAAATCAACAAGCATACTTGGTAGCATTTATTAAGTGAACAATGAAGGTAAGCATTCCAATTGTTACATAATAGAATTGTGTCTAGAACCTTGATGATTAATCACGAATTCTGAATGTTACTTGAAAAAGGTGAGGCTGTTTGTAAATTACCCTTAATGTAGATTTCTAAATTTGAGATCTATAATTCACATGCCACAAAATTCATCCTTTTCAGAATGTAAGTTTCAGTGGTTTTTGACATATTTGCAAGGCTGTAGAGCCATCACTAAATGCAAAACTTTTTATCACCCCAGAAAGAAACCCTGTACCTATTGCCATCACTCTCATTCTCTCCTTCTGGCAACCGCTTGCAAATGTTAATTTACTGTCTCTGTGAATTGGCCAATTTGAGTATTTCATATAACTGGAATCATACATTATGTGGTCTTTGTGACCGACCTAGCATGGTGTTTCATCCATGTTGTAGCATGTATCAGTATTTCATTCCTTCTTGAGACTGAATCATAACTCCACCATGTGAATGTGCCACTTGTGTTATCCGTGCCTCTGTTGATGGACATTTGGGTTGTTTCTATATTTTGGTCATTGTGAATATTGGTGCTGTCCTTAAAGTAAATCTTTATGAAAGGAGTGAAGGTTTCCAAAATCACGAAAAGACAGTTGCTAAGTTAGTGGCTTTTTATACTAGTATTTTTTCCCCATTCATTTTCAGACTCTCAAGAAGTTTAGGATATTTCACAGTTCTGAATGTTAGCAACTGAAAATGCCGGTAGACGATGAAGCATCTGAAGATGACCCGGATTCAGTTTCCACAAACAGTGAAAGAGCCTATATTTTCAAATAAGAGAGTATAACAATTTCTGTACACTATGGAGGAATTTGACTTGATGAAAACCTTACAAAAAGCTGTAGAATCTGATTTCAAAAATTCTCCCCATTCTCTTGGATTGAGCTTAATTACTAATAGGTAAGAATGGGATAGATATTTTTTAATATAAGAATGAACCAAAATGAGTTTATTTGCATAGTTAATCAATTTATCCAAATAGTGTCATAGTTGCTGATTTACATTTGTTAAAAAAAAAAAAAATCAGGAACTGTTCAGGCATAATTATTTAAGTTGAAAATAGTTTTAGTTCTTTTGTGTTTTTCATTTCTTCTAGAAAAATGTATTTTTGCATGTGGAACATTGTGAAAAAGAACTTATTTTGCTAACTGTAGTTCCTTTATGCTTATTTTATTTATTTATTTATTTTTTGCTTTTGGTAAATTACAAGAATATTTTTAAAAATTTTGTTGCCTGTTATTTCTGCATTTTTAAATTGATGGTATAACTAATGTTTTATATTGTAAAAATACCACACCAACCTGGAAAGTAGCAGTTAAAGGTTAATATTATGAACTAATCAAAAACAGATTCTGAGGTGACAAAATGGTCAACAAAATGCATTTTATTTTTAAGCTATTCCATAGTTGATTTTTTGTTTTTGTTTTGTTGTGTTGGGGATGGAATCTGGGGCTTTGTGCATGCTAAGCAGGCCCTCTATCCCTACCACTGAGCTGTATCCCCAGCCCAGTGTGGGGCTTTTTTGTTTGTTTGTTTGTTTGGTTTTGGTATTGGAGATTGAACCCAGGGGTACTTTACCACTGAACCACATTTCCAGCCTTTTAAATTTTTTTAAATTTTGAGGTAGGTCTTAGTTGCTGCTGAGGTTGGCCTTGAACTTGGGATCCTCCTGCCTCAGCTTCCTGGGTTGCTGGTGCCTGGCTGCCCAGTTTGTTTTGTTTTTTTGTTTCACAGTACTTGGAATTGAACCCAGGGCCTTGTACATGATTGACAAGTGTTCTAACACTGAACTGTACCCCTGCCCAGTTGGTTTGTTTTAATCAGACTATACTTAATTTACAGTCTGACAAGTTTGATTATTCGGTTTCTAAATTTACAGTAGCTTAGAAAACAACAAAGAGGCAGGACGTATTAGGCAATCAATTATAAAAAGCAGGTACATAGAAGAAAGCAAAGACACAGCAGTCTAGGACGTACCTATGAAGGAGTAATAGCTTTAAATACAGAGGTCTTGACAGAATGATGTATTATAAATAAGGTACTTTGATAATTTTCTGCCTGCCTTCTGAAGAATTTAAAGCAGTTTATAAGAATAATTAAAATGAGAAAGCATAAATTGAAGAAAGGTGAAGGGAAATTTTAAAAATCATGAGAAACCTGGGTGTGGTGGTACACATGCTCATCCCATTAATCTAATGACATGGGAGGCAGAGGCAGGAGGATCACAAGTTCAAGGCCAGCCTGGGCAACTTAGGGAGACCATATGTCAAAATCACATAAAAAGGGATGGGGTGTAGCTTGGTGGTAGTGCTTGCCTGGCATGCCGAAGACCCTGGGTTCAATCCCTAGTACTGCAGGGAAAAAAGGCATACAAGAGATGTCTGCTACGGTCGTCTGTCTACCTGCACTTGCTGAAGGTCGGCCATGTGTTTTGTTTGCTGATATCACTTGGTGGCCTCTCTGAAGTCCATTTCTGGAAGAAATTCCTTTTAGGATATAGAATTCGATTTGCCTGGAGGAACCTAAATGTGACTTTTCATGAAAATTTTGTAATTAAACTCCACTGCCTTTTCCTTGTGACTGGCAGTTAAATCCACCACATTGAAACTAGACTATTACAACTTTGTAAGTCCCTTATGAACAACATGTTATATTCTTCTTTCCCTTGAATTTTTAATATTTTCCCTGTCCTGTCCTAACTTTTTATTATTTTACTATTATTTTCCTCTCTCTCTCTCTCTAGCAAATTCTTTGTAAAACAAAGCAGGGTGTCAATCAATAAAATTAAAATGGTCTTTCAGTACCTAGATTAAAAAAAATTCAGTTATGAATTATGATTTGTGTGTTAGTAAAACAGATCTGAATTAAACTTAGGTTTGGAAAATCAGTCTTCCTGGAAAGAATCACTGTTATTTTACACAATGAATAGGCTAAATAAGTCCTGAATATTTACTGTTTATTTGCTTGGCACAACGTTTATTCAGAGATAGTGCAGCCATAAGCACCAGCTCATCACACCAATGAGGGATCTAGGTAGCAAGACTTGACTGTAATTCTGGGAGTTGAGAGAGAATCGCCACTACAGAGGGAAACCCTGTTCTTGAAGTAGGCTGAGACTGTGCTCTGGAACAATGAGCTCAGTGCTTGGAGACTCCTCAGTGCTGGGTAGCACAGACTCATTTCCTGCTGATCCCTTGGAGTGTTCTCCCTCTGCCCGAGAGGTCTTTCTGTTGCGTTCTTAAAAAAAATTATTAAGCACTGCCTGTCATTTTACTGATGTTTTCCTTTTGTGATCAGACTTAGGATCAGATTTTCAACAACTGAGGTACCAGTAGAAGAATTAAGTATCAGTGGTTTTGTATTACTGTGCTAAATCTTGGACTGCTGAATTATTCAACACTTTGATAGAATGAAGAAAACCATTTGAATTATTTATGTTTCAACAGAAGTAGTACAAATGGGGTATCCTCTTTCTCAGGGAAGACCAGACCGTCGGTCATTCAAGGTACAGCTGAATTCCTAAACTCCTTAACGCAAGAGCTACAGAACAGTGGAAAAACTGATTCGGAACTTTGGAAAAACTGTGAGGTATCTTCTTTTGTTTCATTTTGGTAATTTAAAAATAATTATATTTAAATGAACCTCTACTGAATTCCACGACTTTATATTCAAAAGAGCACAATACTTACTGCTAAAGTAGTCAAATATATTTGTTGGAGAACAATATTGAATGAATGTAAAAAAAGTGATCAAAAGTATTTTAAGGGTTCTCACAAAAAATAGAAGGGAGACCAGTAGAGGAAGGGGACGGAGAGGGAGTGGGGGAGGCCTGGGAAGTGCTGGGGAGCTAAATCACCACATTATGGGATGTCCACGTGGAATACGCCATGCTGAATACTGCTTTCATATATACTTACAGTGCACTAATTAATATAAAAATAGGGCTGGCAGTGTCTCTCAGTGGTGGAGCACTTGCTTGGCATGAATTCAATCCCCAATACTTCAAAAATAAAAAGTCAGTAACAATGATAATAATAGTAGAAGGAGATTAGTAGAGCTGAAAAAGTGGATTAGGGGAGGGAGGAAGGAGGGAAAGGGAAGGGAAAAAAGTATTTTTTAACAGTATATTAGTGTTGAGACATACTAGTTTGTATATTAAATGTGAACTAAAATACATTTGTTCAGAGAACTACCAAATTATTAAAATTGCTGTTGAGCACAATATTCTAAGTAATTTAAATGGAATTGTCCTCACTTTGGAAAATCTAAATCCACTTTGAAGTGTTTTGGCTGTTGCAATTATGAGTTAAAGCTTCTAGTTAATACCTTACCACAGTCAGCTGTTGTACTTTGTGTTATATTGTTTTTAGGTCAGCCTGTCTTAAATTCATAGGTTAAATTGTGATTAAAAAAATGTAACAGAGCCAGGCCCAGTAAACTGGCATGCACCTGTAAACCCAGATACTCCGGAAGCTGAAGTAGGAGGATCACAAGTTCAACATCAGCCTGGGCAATTTAGTGAGACCCTGTCTAAAAGAAAGGACTGGGGATATAGTGGTAAAGTCTCCCTGTATTCAATCCCAAGTACTACCAAAAAAAAGAGTAACTGTTACCCTGGGGGTATGTAATTCAGTGGTAGAGGGTTTGACTAGCATGTGTGAGGCCCTAGGTTCAGTCCCCAGTGTACACACACACACACACACACACACACACACACACACACGAGTAGAAAACTTGTGTTTAAGGCTCTGTGCCTAATAAGGTTGAACTCTACTGAAAAACAGGGACAGTCCATCTTGAGCACTATTCAATGAAACAATGTTACCCAGACCTTTGATTTATCCATACTGTAGGTTACATAAGAAAGGGGTAACCAGGCATACTCCTGTAATCTCAGCAATATGGGGGGCTGAGGCAGGAGGATTGCAAGTTTGAGGCTAGCCTGGGCAATTTAGTGAGATTCTGTTTCAAAATAAAAAAATAAAAAGGGTTGTAGGTATAGCTCAGTTGTAGAGTATTCCTGGGTTCAATGGGTAAAACTGCAGAGGGTGGCGGGGAGAGGGGAGAGTTGGTGGTACCTAAGCCTATTGTCCTTATAATTTTGCATTAAATATTTAAAAAAATTAATTTGCTTATAACTTTTATATTAAAATACTTATTAGAAAAGCCATTTCTCAGTGAAGGAATTTTTCTGTGAAGTAGTTTTTTTAACTACACTATTTTTTAATTTAATAGACTAGGTGGTTACAGCTGTTCAATTTGGTGGAGAAACAATGCCAACAACAGATAGTTGCTCAGCAGGAACAGTTCCACAACCAAATTCAAGTAAGTAGTCATTTATATTGATTTTCTTTACTTTTTTTTTTTTTTTTTTTTTTTTTTTTAGTATTTATAAGATTTGTAGCAAAACAATTTATACTTTACATCATTTTGTTTATAAACTACATCAATTTTGTTTATAAGTAAAGATTATGGCATCATGTTTAGAGTGATATATTGTGAAACATGGCCTTTTTATAACATGTATAAAATTGTGATGTTAATATGCTTTCTTACTCAATCTGTAACTTTTTGTTTCCAGCGTATACAAGAGGAGATCAGAAACTTGGTCAAATTGCAGATCAGTAATGGTTCTTGGGCTTCCAGTGATAGAAGTCCTTCAAGCAAACACCTGTCTTCAGAAAGTCAGATGGGTTTTTTTTCTGAAAATAGTGAAAGAAATGAATCTGTTATCAGTTTTCCTGAGTCTAAGGAGCCTGAGATGCAGCAGGAAATGTCCACGTCACAGCCAGACTGCAATGTGGACGGCAGCTCAGTGAGCAGTGGCTATGGCACCTTTTGCATCTCAGAACTGAACACCTGCAAATCCAAGGACCCCACAGAGCTCATGGAGCACCCAGGCCTTCCTGAGGGACAGTACTCCGCACCTGGCGTGCAGACAGATTCACCTGTGGATGGCGCAGGAAATGACAGTTTTTACACACAGACTCCTGAAGAGTTTTGTGAATCCTTAAAGGAAGATACTTTTCATGATGAATTTGAACATAATTTTCTAGGTGAAAATAAGATTTCTGAAGTATACAGTGGAAAAGCAGACAGGTAAGTAGAATTTCTCCATCATTCAAGAGGATTTTTACTTGTTTATTACATTTAGAATCTAGTATATACAGTTCCTCTTTATTGAAGTATAAGAGAATAAGATGTTTTTTGAACATGTATCAGTTTTACCATTAAATCAGTCTTATTTGTTGCATGCAGAAAATTGAAATAAAGCCTGCTATGTGCTAAGGACTTTTGATTTTTTTTCCATTTGCAATGTTTTAAGATTGTTAAATCTTAAGGTGGGAGACCTTGACAGAAAAATACCAAAAGTTTCTTGTTCACTATAAATTTGCTAAAAAATAGCAAATTATAATAAGTACATTAGTAGTGGGATTTTGTCACACATTTATGTGATTTGAAACCAAATCACAAGCATACTGTACATGTACATTATGCATTATGTACATGCATACTGTTTTTTAAAAAAATATTTATAGTTGTAAATGTACATAATAGCTTTATTTTATTTATTCTTATGTGGTGCTGAGGATCAAATCCAGTGCCTCACACATGCTAGGCAAGTGCTCTACCACTGAGCTACAACACTAGCTGAATACTTGATTTTGTTTTTTACATATATTTGAAGACTTTGTATATGGGAATGACATTTTAATTGACTCAGGACTTTTTTTTTTTTTTTTTTTTTTTTGGGTGCTGGGGATCGAACCCAGGGCCTTGTGCTTACAAGGCAAGCACTCTACCAACTGAGCTATCTCCCCAGCCCCGTCTCAGGACTTTTTAAAAAGGAAATTTTGACTGAATGTAAAACATAATTTGTATAATTTTGTAGTTTGTGCTAAATTTTCAGTTTAATATCTCTAATGGGTCAGCTAAAGGTACTTAGCCATAGCAATGCAAATCTTATTACTTTCCTCAAGTATAATTATTAGTCTGCCAATAAATTTGTTTTCTGTCCTTTTTTTTTTTTTTTTTCTGAACTTGGGTGCTGAACTACATTTCCAGTTCAGTTGTTTTGCTTTGTTTGTTTGTTTGTTTAATTTTGAGACAGGATCTCACTAAGTCACTGATCTCAAACTTGTAATCCTCCTGTGTAGCCTCCTGAGTTGCTGGGATTACAGATGTGTACCACTGTAGCCAGATAAATGTGCCCTGTTTTTTATTTTTTGGTGTTTTTTTTTTTTTTTCAGTACTAGGGAATGAACCCAGGGTACCTTTATTACTGGGCCACATCCTCAGTACTTTTTATTTTACTCTGGGATAGGGTCTCCCTAATTTGCTGAGGCTGACCTCAAACTTTTGATTCTCCTGCCTCAGCCTCCCAAGTTGCTGGGATTACAGTCATATCTAATAACTATACTTTCATAGTAGAGATATATTTAGTACTTGAAGTACGTGTTGGGGGTGTTTTAGTTTTTGTTATAGCCCATGGCTATGGGATTATATGTATTGTAAATCACTTTTAGTCTCTTTGCTTACTTTGCCTTTGGTAATAAGAAATTGAAAAAAGAAATTTAGGTGAATCAGTAAAAACCCATCATCTTTCCAGTATTAGAAAAACAACTCAAAGCTTTTCCCACTGAAGCAGTAGCAACTGTTTGCCCTTGTATGTGAAGGACAGCATCTAAAGAAATTCTTCTCGGCTTTCCCTTTTTTAATAGTAAATCCATAACATCATGGGCACAAAAGCTGAAGCAGAACCAACCCAAGAGAGCACATGTAGAAGATGGATGTCCAAGATCTAAGCCGGGGAGTGAGCAGAGCAAGAGACCTCCCGCCGAGAAGGTGGGTGCCGGTCCCCTCTCTGGCCCCTGAGCACCTGGGCCTGCCATGATATCCTTGTCACAATTTTTTTTCCCCCTTATCTTCTTAATTCGTTTAATTACACATCTTTCTTTTGTTATCTCAAAAGTTGGCACATAATGATTCCCTGTAAATATTGCTGGTTTAGTGGCCTGCAAATCAGAACTCATGAGGGATAAAACACTATAAACATGAACCATTTGTGAAGTCCTCTTTCTTTTTGTGTACTGCAGATGTTCACATTTAGCCTGAGTGATCTATTTAATGGTTTAATAAGACCCTTCAGTGATGGGGTGCTTGTCTAATACATTTGAGGCCCTGGGTTTGGTCACCAGCACCACAAACAAACAGCAGAAAAACTTCAAGTAATTCATATTACTATTAAGTTGTAGGAAGTAGTACTATATGTATTGAGGAATTTAAGATGCCTTTATAAATATATTGAAACTTGGACAATTACAAATTTATAATCCAAATTATAAGAATTAAATGTTGACAGACATCATTACCCTATATACATGTATGATTACATGAATGGTACAAATCTACATGGTGTACAACCATAGAAACGAAATGATGTACCCCGTTTGTGTACAGTGAATCAAAATGCAGACTGTAAAAAAAAAAAACATAAATAAATAATAATAATAAAAAAAGAATTCAATGTTGAAATGCAGTGTGGCCCTTTTGCCAACTTAGCTCATTAAAGAGTTCCAGAACTGGAGTAAGTTTCAGTACTTTGGTATAGTCTTCTTTGGTCTCAATCGTCATTGACCAGCATTGCTTACTGTAATACATTGAAATTGCACAGTCAGGTCTTTCTGGAACCTTATCCCTTTAGAAGTTGGTTGTTGGCTGTGTCTTTTTTTTTTTGCAGTGCTGGGGATCGAACCCAGGGCCTTGTGCTTGTAAGACAAGCACTCTACCAACTGAGCTATCTCCCCAGCCCCCGGCTGTGTCTTAATTTTATCTTAAACATAGTCTTTCCATCATCCTAGGAAAAAGATCTGTGTTAAAGAAGTCATAAGAAGATAGTTCCCAGCCTTCGTAAGCAAGGCGCTACTTATTTCTTTCTCTTTACTGGTTTTTCCGTTTGGTGCTGGGGACGGAACCCAGGTCCTTGTGCGTGCTAAGCATCCCAAGTTCCCTTATTTCTTTTTTCAATGTGTAATATCTAGGCTTTCTAATATCACCCTTCTTTGAACTTTTTCATATTTATGTTGAGGAGGAGGGAAGTAAAGGCAGATAAAGCTGCATGAGCCATGAAAGCTTTCGTAGCCTAGAAAAGCCCTTTGGTGCTCCCTGGCAGTTCTGTTTTTTGACCCATATGCTGTCCAGAATGGGCTGTCCTTGTGTGCTATGATAGTGTGCAAACATCTGGAGACCGGGATGAAAATTGCTGTTGTTGTCGTACGTTGGCATAAAGGGAGACTGTTCTCCAAGGCAGTTTCTTCTGTTTTTTTTTTTTTTTTTTTTTTTTTTTTTTTTAAAGGCTGAGACTGAAGCTTCATCTTTAAAGATTTTATTTTATTAATATTTTTGGTGCTGGGGATTGAACCCATGGCCTCATGCATGTTACATACCTACTCTACTGCTGAGCAACACCCCCAACCCCGAGACTTTTTCCCTTTGGGTTATGTATTTGGTGGATTCAGTGGTTTTTCTGTTATGTTTTGTGATTGAATCTCAGTCTATATTTGCCATAGCCCAGTGGTTCCCAAACCTTACTGCACCTTAGAACCACCCGAGGAGAGAGAAAAACGTACTTATCCTGGCCCCCAGTCTCAGAGTCCTGGCGGCCTTGGTGTGGTCTGTGACCTGTGTTTGAGGGGTTTTAAAAGCTCCTCAGCTGATTCCTACGTGCAGTAGAGTTTGGGAGCAGCAGGCCGCCCTTGCTTTCCTCCTCAGTTCAAGGGTGAATCAGACCAGCTGCCACTGCCTGGCAAACTGCTCAGAAATGCCCTTCTGGAAGCATCTTCTGCCCCTGGCAATCTGCAGGGCAGCTGGGAAGCTGGGAAGGGGTGATGGTCCCTTCTGATTTTTTTCCTTTTCTTTGGTCATCTCCTGTGCATGTTTAATTTTTCCTTTTTTAGGTGAATGATATATTTGGTATTGAATTATTTGGGGGGAATCAAGGTTCTTTAATATTTCTGAACTTTAAATGATTTCGAGGTGTGCTGGTTGGTAAATCAGACACCACACTTGAAATGCATTCTTCCTATGTAGTTCTGGCTTCTCAGACAAGGGCACTTTCCTCTGGATCCTCTTTCCCCATTGTTTTCAGTTTCATTCTAAAGGGAAATGCTTATCAGAATTCTCTTCTGATCTAGTTTTTTTTGTTTGTTTGTTTTTGCACAGTGCTGGTTTATTTTGGGTAAGAGCTGCTTTGAAGTACATCTTTAAATTTTAATGTCGTTTAGCAATAAGCATCCTCTAGAGCTCAAGTTGTTGTTTCCTTGTCCTTTGTCTTGCTCAGATGTGACTGCCATTTCCCAGGCTGCAGGGCTTCTGGGTGTTTCTCTAGTGGGCCTCTTGGCTTGCTGAGCTGATTTCCAGCTCAGCTCCGACTGGCCTCTTGGGCTAAGAGGGTTTATGGTTTAGAAGGGCTTTCCATTGCACCACACTTTCCTTTTCCTCCAGAGCAGGACCTGTTTTTTTCAGGTGCCTTGTGTGCTGGGAGTGGGCAGGCCACTGTGTGAAGGAGCCCTGCACCCGCTGTGCCCATGCAGCGCACTGAAGCTGGCACCTCAGGGCAGTGGGAACTGTTAGATTTGGGCTTCTCCAGCCACCTTGCCTGGTCCTTTAAGTACTGACACAAATTCAAACAGGTAGGAGTTTTAAGAAAGGAAGAGATGACTTAGGAATTTCTCCCTTGAACAAAAGAAGCTGAATGGTCCCTTTCAGGCTGGTGTGATTAACCCCTTCCTATAGATGAAGTGCCACCATCTCAGTTACTCTTGGGCCTGCAGTGACTGTATGAGGAGTCTAAGCAGAGACAACGTAAAGACTTATAGGGGGGCTGGGGAGATAGCTCAGTCGGTAGTGTGCTTGCCTTGTAAGCACAAGGCCCTGGGTTCGATCCCCAGCACCCAAAAAAAAAGACTTATAGGGCCGGGCAGAGTCAGAGGATCCCTGGGGTGTGCTGGGAGTGAGGTGAGCTGGTGGATTTCACCACCTGGAGAGATTGTTCAGTTGCAGGAGGGTCAGCTGGTCAGCTCAGTGGGGATGTCAGCCTCTGGAACCCATGTTTCATTTTTCTGTAGTTACGAAGCAAAACTAAGGATGCAAGAAAAAAGGTATTTTAACAGGATGCAGAGAATTCTTACGTGATATTTACCTATGTAACAACATTTTAAATTTGAAAACCTCTGCGATTCAAGGATAAGGTTGTTTTGCTGTGACCTCAGGGAGTCAATAAACTAGGACTGCAAGGTGGAAGCTGTTGAAAGATGCCTTTCTACCTAATGAATACTGTCCAGAAGTAGTGGAGACAAGTTCAGGCTGTACTTCTAAATTCCAGCATTATCACTTGATAAAAATGTGGAGTTGCTAGGCACAGTGGTACACACCTGTAATCCCAGTGACTTGGGAGGCTTAGACAGAAGGATCACAAGTTTGAGGCCAACCTCAGTAACTTAGTGAGGCCTTGACTGAAAAAATAAAAGGGCTGGGAATGTAGCTCAGTGGTAAAGTGCCCCTGGGTGCAGTCCCCCATACCTAAAATAAAAACTAAAAATAACTTTTTAACAGGAATGAAAACTTTAATGATGGAGGAACTGATAGACAAACTTCTAGGGACTAGGTGTGGTGGTTGGTGGTGTATACCTGTAATCCCAGCAACTAGAAAGATTGAGGCGGGGGATTGCAAGTTTGAGGCTAGTTTCAGCAATTTAGCGAGACTTTCAGCAACTTAGCAAAACCTTGTTTCAAAATAAAAAGGGTTGGGGATGTAGCTATGTGGTAAAGCACCCCTGGGTTCAACCCCCAGTACCCACCCACAAAAGAAAAAAAAAGGTTCCATAAAAATATCTCTGTTACATATCTCTGTTTGGAAACAGATTTCTGTGACAATGTCACAGATATTGTAAAGAGAAGTTAATTCACTATTTTTATTGGGATGGATGATAATAAGCATTTTCAGCTTCTTTGGGTAGCAACCAATTGTGTATAAGTCCTCCTCTACTATTTAAGGTTCATGTGATTGATTTGTGATTTTCCGAGTTAATTTGATTTACTGTATTGTAATAAATTCTTAAGGTTTTTGAACATTAATTTTTATACTGTAGTTTCAGGCACCTCAGGTTTCTCTTGGAAGCAGATGGCAGGGATAAACACATTTCTGTTCTGAACTCATCAGACTCCAGTTTTCCCTTTCTGCAGGGCAAGAGGCCCTCAACTGTGGGTCCTCTCGCTTTGTGCTTTTATAACCAGGGGGAGCGGGGCTTCTGCCTCGTTGACCCTCTGCCTGGGTGTGGGTCTGGGACATGTGTGCGGTGACCTTAGTGCCCAGTTGTCTTCTCTCCTGAATTGCAGTCTGACTTTACTGCCGCGCACCCACGTGCTTTTTACCTCACTAAACCAGACGAAGACCCAAACTCGTGGATGTCGGACTCAGGAACAGGTATGGAGCTTTAAGTTTTGGCTTTTTTCCCCGGGAAGTTTCTGGTTTGTGGGTTTAGTTGTTGGCAGCCCGCTGCATTTCACACTCCAGGGTGGTAGTGCACGTGGGATCTGAGTGTGGTTGCTGTGAAGGCGCCGTGTGTCATGGTGTCCCTGGGAGCCATCAGTTTCTTACTTGCCTTAGTGAGTTCCGTCAGGACAGAGGGAAGAGGTACTTTTTCAAAGATTTCAAATGGCTGCAAAAATCATCTCTGCCTTTTTAAGTTGCTCCAAAACGGTTGAGTAAACTCAAGGCCCCCATGAGCCGTCCTTTGCACTCTTGGGTAAGCTGTCCTGGTCTGAATGGCAGACAACTCTGCGTAGCTCTTCTAGTCTTTTGTGTTAGGGTCCCTCCTTTTCCCCTTGTTCTTCAGAGCCCGCATCCACCTCATCAGGATGGATTAGCGGATTAGCGTGCCTCGCAGGTATCCCGGGACCCCAGCCCGTCTCACCCCTTCCCCGCTGCCACCCGAGGAGCCCGCCCCTGGTTTCTGCAAGCTTCCTAACAGCCCCTGCTTCCACCCTCGCCTGTCCACCCTTCAGCCTGTCCTCAGCACAGAAGTCAAAGGGACCTTTTTAGAAGATAAGTCAGGGCTTGTGACTCCTCTGCTCTGAGCCCTGCAGTGGGCCCTGTTTCCTCAGGAGAACAGCCTGGCCTCACCGCCTGCGGGCTCTCTGCCCTCCCTTTCCACCATGCCTGCTCTGGCGCCCACCGCGTTCTCCTCTCAGGGCTTTCTCATCAGCCGTTTCCTCTGCTGAAAGTGCTCTTCCCTCCTTGTGGGGAGACTACCTGGAGTGGAGAAAATGGCCACGTCTCTAGTAATTGTTAGCCTCTCACCGAGCCAACCCTGATCACCCTAAGAAAATAGTCCTGACCTGGGGAGGAGAGCTAGTAGAGTGCTTGCCTGTCAAACACACGGCCCTGGGTTCAGTCCCCAGCACCACAAAAACAAACAGCAAACAAACAAAAACAAACAGTCCTGCCTCCTCCCCATGTCCCCTTTTATCCTGCTGGGAAATTTGGCACTGAGTGCTTGCCATCTTGCAGCCTGATGCGTCCTGCACGGTTCCCTCATTCCTGTCCCACTCCTCCTGCCTCCCCAACCTGGCACAGTTTTAAAATGTGTTTTAAGTTGCATTCATTCATTTGCCTTTTAATAATATTTGTTTTAATATTTGCATCATTAAGTCAGGATTCTGACGTGGTAAGGCATTTATGTGACTCTATAAGAATTTTAGCTTGCTTTCCCCAGATAGCCAAAAGCCAGTTCCTTGCTATTTTTCATTTTCCTTAGATAGTAGCAGTTATCCTAGAAAGCACTTTTGCTTTCTCCTCACTCCTTGCTGTTCTGTGTTTGTCACATCAGGACTGACCTACTGGAAGCTGGAGGAGAAGGACATGTATCGCTGTCTGCCTCAATGTCTGGAGAAGATGTTTGTACCCTGCACAGATGGTTCACCGAACCAGGTAACGAACACATGTGTGTGTATCTTTTGTGACTGTAGTTAAGTTCTCCATTGTAAATTCTGTATTACAGTCATACTCACTTGCTTACAAGTTCTGCCTGACATACATTGCCTTAGAATGGTTACTTAAAAATGGAATTAAAAATGCCTCTTAGTGCTGCGAATCTAAATGAAATGCTTTCGTGCCAGTCTTCAGTTAGTAGCTTCTTCCCTTTTCTAAGACCTCCTGATGTTGATTTTCTGTTCTGTCACTTCTCTCCCTGATCCATGTGTACCACAATTATGAGCAAATTAATTTCCTGTATTTTCTTTGAATAAGAAAATACTTATTTTCTTTCTGTAAACATCTTGTTTACTTCAGAGCAACCAAATAAATAATAATACCATCTAGTATTTGTGTGCTGATGTACATATTTCACTTTTGTATTTTGATCAGGTATTGAGAGACAGTAGACTGGGAAAAGGAGAGAGAATTTAAGAAGCTGATGGTGATGTAAAAAAGAGCGACATATAGGAACAGACAGAATAGTGGGGACCCCATAGTACTTACAAGCATCAGACTCACAGAGAGTGATGGAACTAACGTCCCAAACTTCAGGAAAGAAACAGAGACAGATGAGCACCAGAGTTAAATGAATTTGGGGGGGAGGTGAGATTGTCAGGGGAGCTTAACAAACTTTGCAATTACAGGGCTCACTGTTACCTGAACAGTAAATGAATACTATTAATTGACTCTCGGATGCCATCAATTCTAAGACTTTGAGCAGGTGTTGTGGCACATGCCTATAATCCCAGTGACTCAGGAGGATAGGTCAGCCTCAGTGACTAAGCACGGCCCTAAGCAACTTAGCGAGACCCTTTCTCAAAATAAAATAAGATGACCTGGGGATGTGGCTCAGTGCTAAGTGTCCCTGGGTTCAATCCCTAGTACCGAAAAAGAATTTTTTTCCATTTCATATTTTATCCAAATACAAACATCACTGGTTAGACCAATACAGTGCTTTTTGTTTGTCTTTCTCTTTTGTTTTTGTGGCATGGGGAATGGAACCAGGGTTTGGCACATGTTAGGCAAGTGCTTTGTTGCTGAGCTACACCCTCCCCAATCCCATGCTTCTTATCACTTAGAATCTGTATGTTGTTCTGTGGAAAGAGCTTTTAGACTAAACATGTATTTTCATCATGTAACTCTTTGCATACTTAAAAAAGAAAAACATAAATGAAATAAAATTGGCTAAATTCCTCACCTGCAGGGGCTCAACACTTCCCTTTTCAACTCAGTGTCTGTTTCCGTTTCTGCATATCATCCTGCCACCAAGGGTGATTCAGTGAGTGAAATGATGATTCAGCATTTCTTTGTCTTTTTATCTCTGGTATTGAGAATTAGACCCTCGGGTGCTTTACCACTGAGCTACATCCCCAGCCATTTTAATTTTTATTTATTTATGTATTTTTTTAGGGGTAGTGGGGATTGAACTCAGGGGTGCTCACTGATCCACACCCCCAGCCCTTTTCTGTATTTTATTCAGAGACAAGTCTCACTGAGGTGATTAGCACCTCGCCCTTGCTGAGGCTGGCTTTGAACTTTCTCCTGCCTCGGCCTCCCATGTGGCATGTGCCACCGCACCCGGCTTGTTTTTATTTTTTATTTTGAGACAGGGACTCGCTAATTTGCTGAGGCCGGACCCAAACTTTCAATCCTCCTGCCTCCCAAGGTGCTGAAATTATCGGTGTGTGTGCCACCACACCCAGTGGCTCAGCATTTCTTTAAAAAAAAGTACAGAAAGGTCTTGGTGCTGAGTTTTTACCTGTAGAAATGGCTTGCTTTTGATTCCCAGAGAGAAAACATTGCTTAAAATGGGTGATTACCCTTCCCTTAAATATTGATTATCAGAAATTCTGTTGTAGTCTCCAGATTTTTCTTCTGTGCTGCTAAGACCTGTTCAAGAAATTTTGATGGTTTTGATGTTTGCTTATGAGCAGGCAGTGACAATTATGTCATAACTGTTACTTGGCTTAAAGCAATTGAAAGATGCCATTAATTACAAGAGGTATTCTCACTTCAGAGATACTCAAATAGGAAAGAAAAGAATATCATAAAAGTAGTGAAGAATGACACTTTATTGTCACGAGCTACAAGTGTGAGTGCCAGCCGTTCATTCAGGCCACTAGGTAGGGACTCTTTGGGCTGCAACCATAACCAGAGTGCTGCTACTTGTCGTAAGGTTTAGGACTTACAAAGGGCCTTAAGGTCATTCAGTAGAATTCCAAAACAGGATTATGGGAATTGTACATTTTAAGATTTTAGTTTTTAACAAATTAATATTTTCAGTGCATATATAAAAAGTATAATTGTCCTGTTCACAAGCTAATTATAGGTTTTATTCAAAAATATTAATTCATCATAAGACAGGTGTGATGGCACACACACCTATGGTCCCAGATACTTGGGAGGCTTAGGCGGAGGATTGGTGAGCCCAGGAGTTTGAGACCAGCCTGGGCAACATAAAAAAAGAAATGCTTCATGGTGTCTGCAGGCTTTGCAGTTCTGGAAGTGGGACACAAGCTTAAAGCTATTTGATGACTATCCTTTTGGTATATTTCTTATTGAATCTACAGTCTCATTTGAGATAATGTTCACAGTTTAAATTTGAGGCCCAGGTTTAATTGGTACCCCTGTCACAACCTATGAGGGAGTCTTACCTTGAAATACTACAAGCCCAAAGCTTTAATATTTGAAGCTTATACTAACTGTGACAGTTCCAGCATAGCAAAGCCCTGATTTTAAGCTTTAGAAATTAGTGTTGAATCTTATTTTATTAATTTTAAAAGTTTATTTTTATTGGGCAACTTCTTTCTTATTTTCTTTTTTGTTGCCAATTCTTTTTTTAAAAAATGACTATAACTAAGTAGATGAGGAACTTTGTCTCTTGATACTCATTCCCCAAGTCACATGAAATTAATTTGGTCAGAAGTTTTCTTGTCCTGCTTCATTCATTCATTGTGAGGTTTTCTTCTTACCTGAAAACTTGGTTCTTATTTTAAGTGGGAGGAGTGTTGTAGTCAGTTCTGTATTGTGCTGTGACAAAATAAGTAAGATGAGCAACTTAAGGGAGGAAAGGCTTATTTTGGCTCCTGGTTTCAGAGGTTTGTCTGTGAGTGCTTGGCTGTGCTGCCTTGGGGCCTGTGGTGAGGCTGCATGTAGTGGTGGGAGCTTGTGGCAAAGAGTGCTGCCCACCTCATGGATGCCAGGGGGACGCAGAGGAAAGGGAAGGGTCCAGGGTCCCAACATCCCAAGTGCCCAACCCCCGACCTGACTCTTTCTGTCAGGCCTCATCTCCCCATAGTGCTGTCAGCGGGGGACCATCTTGCAACACAGGAGCCTTTGGGGAAATTCAGAATTCAGACTGTAACAGGAATTACCAAGAGGTTTTCTTTTTAGGAAGTATTCATAGGCTGCTAAATAATTGAGGTTCAAATTATCCTCTTGGTACTCATTGTTAGGAGATAAGGAATTTTTTCTTTCTGAAGGAGACTTAGAATAGGAGATTCAGCTTCCAAACTTGTATTATTAATCTGACCATCTAGATTTTCAATTTATTTTAAAATCTTTCAAAAAAATTTTTATGGTGCTGATCTTGATGTCAGTAAATTCTTTTCATTGTTGATGATACCATTTAAATAATTTTGTTTCATATCTTTAAGTCTAATACTAGTAATGAGATGAAGCTCCGATCACTGAAGGATATTTATCATAAAAAGCAAAGGGAAAACAAGCAGTTACCTGAGAGGAATCTCACTTCTGCTTCCAACCCAAATCATCTACCAGAGGTAAAGTTGTCAACATTCTGCTGAGTGAGAATGAAAGATGCTTCTGACGCTGACTTTTATCATGAGCTTCCTTTTCCCTAGGAGATGTAAAGCCTACTCATTAAAAGCAAGCAGAGCCCCGAGTGCCAAGGAGAAACCTGGTTGTCTGTCTTATTTCTAGGTCCTTACTCTAGATCCGACGTTGCATATGAAGCCAAATCAGCAGATTTCAGGGATTCAACCACGTGACTTTTTGAATGCTCTTGATGACAGAATATCCTTTTCACCAGACTCTGTTCTGGAACCAAGTGTGTCTAGTCACTCTGACATCGACTCATTTTCACAAGCAAGCAATATCACTTCTCAGTTATCTGGGTTCCCCAAATATCCTTCAAATGCAAAAGCTTCACCAATGGACTCTTGGAAGAATCATGCATTCCAAAGCGAAAGTAGGACCAGTTCCACGTTTCCTTCGGTGTACACTATTACTAGTAATAATATCTCGGTCAACACTGTAGATGAAGAGAACACTGTCATGGTAGCGTCGGCCTCGGTCAGTCAGGCCCAGCTTCCAGGTACAGCCAACAGTGTCCCAGAATGCATTTCATTGACTTCCCTGGAAGATCCCGTGATATTGTCTAAGTATGTATTTCAGTGATGGCTTGTAATATTAATAGATTTTCTGTGATGTCTGATTGAATGATGAGAATGATTTTTATTGAACCTTAGTAATGTTTAAAATTTTAAAGAGATATAGCATTTTTAAGATAAATCATCTAAATCATCACTTCATTGTCAGCTTTTTGGGGGTTAGAGACAAGCTGCTGACACACCCAGTCAACAAAAGCTTGTTAGAAGATTTTTATGTCTGGAGGATGCTAAGTACACAGAGTGTCTGCTTGTTTCCTGGGGGTGTGCAAAGGAATAGGCTGCACTTTGCCCATGAGAATGAGTGTGCTCTTGGTTTCTCCTGTGGAAGGAGAGGAGGGATGTGCTTTCTCAGTCACATGCTTCACTCTCACCAGCAGGATTAGGCAGAACCTGAAGGAGAAGCATGCTCGGCACATAGCTGATCTTCGAGCTTATTACGAGTCAGAAATAAATAGTTTGAAACAGAAGCTGGAGGCAAAAGAAATTTCTGCAGTTGAAGAGTGGAAGAAAACCAATCAAATTCTTGTGGACAGGTAAAACTTAGAGTTTAACTATGAAGTTAGTGTTTCTCCAACTTGGATGTATTGCTTCCACCTAAATATAGTATATTGGGATAATAAACATTTTGAAAACATGTACTTTGGATTCAGAATTTTAACAGAGAGACACATTTGCTACATATTCAGATCAACCTTTTACAGTACTCTAGTAACGGATATGAAGCAGTGTGAATCAAATGGGGAAAGTACTGAAACTAGTGGCCTTTGTGTTTGTAGTGTCATTTATGGGAAAATCAGTAGTACAGAGTCCCTGATAAGAAGACTGTGACTTACGGGGCTGCTGTGTGGCTCAGTGGTAGAGTCTTGCTTAACATGCATGAGGCCCTGGGTTCTGTCCCCAGGACTGCAACAACGACACGGAGAGATGGAAGGAAGAAAAGGAAAGAAGAATTCTAGGACATGTCTTGTGACAGTCCTAACCTGTTTTTTAGATTCAGACATGAAAATATTATAGTTCTGTGGGGCTAATTATCCTATTCAAAACCACTACAGAAATGCCAGGGAGAATGGTCACACGTTAGGTATATCTTTACCCCTATTGTAGAGAGACTCATTTACGGAATTTGATGCTTTAACTAGCATTAGTGGCAGTGCTTGCAATATACTTAGAATTAAGTGGGACTTAGATTGAGGTCTGGGTGGCAGCACAGAACTCCTCGAAGGCATAAAAAGACAAAGCCTCTTAAAAGGGTTAGGAGCAAACTTTGACCTTGTCAGTTAACAGTTAAACTTTCAAAATTTCAGAAGAACTAGCATTTATATGAAATGACTGCTGGCTGCTAAGGTAGTTAACATAGCTGTCTTATTCCTGCTTCTATAGCTTCCATTTTGCCTTTGGTGATTGGGGTGCAATGGTGGGGAGAAGTAATTTGAGAAGAGTCAGCAGGGGAAATAAAAGGGGGAGCCAGGCTTAGGGTTTTTTAGCACCAGAAAAAGAGAATATAGCAGGTTAGGAGAAGTTGGTATTTGTTTTGTTTATGAAGCAGGCAGAGATGGCTTCAGGTATTTCCTGGTGGAAAAGAGAAGCGTGAGGCCCCTGAGTGGGCTTGTGAGGTTACAGACAAGTGTCGAGGAAGGCGCCCAGTGAGCCAAGGCTGCTTGGACTGGCCTTCTGTCCAGCCAGCAGTGAGCACATGCAGGTGGAGAGGCTGGAAGCCAGTGTGTGCTGTGCTGTGACTGGCAGCCTTCGGGTGCTGGAGCAGAGGGTGACGATGGCATGCGAGTAAATGCACTGTTTGCTTCCACTTCCCAAAAAGGATTTGGTCTGGTCCACAGTATGAAGCTGCATATTAACAGGGGATGGCAGAAACCAAAAGAGAGGTCGCTGTCATTTAGAGTTGGAGAAAGGATTGCCCCAAGATGAAAAACTGCTTTCGGCATGCACCCCAGCTTTTCCCAAACTTAAAACCCTAAACTGCAGAAATCCACTGGTGCTGCAAACAGGGTCCTGTGTTGCAGGCCGGCTGTGATACCAGATATTGTGTCACGCAGTTGCCATCCTGGGGACAACGATCTCTAGCATGGCAGAGTCAGTGAGGTAATAAAAATAGTAGAGTACCGTTAATACACACTTGACTATTTAAATGGTTTTTCTTACAAGAACAGTCTTATCGGGAGGGGGTATAGCTCAGTGATAGAGCCCCTGCCTATATGTGCGAGACTCTGGGATCAATCCCCAGCAATACCCCCTAAGCCCCGCCCCAAAAGAACTGTCTTTTCAGTTTTTCATCTTTGAAATAGTGAGAAGCATGAACTCTGAAGCCTGACTGTTTGGCTTAGAATCCCAGCAAAGGGGCTGGGAATGGAGCTCAGTGGTAGAGCATAGGCTTTGCACCCGTGAGGCCCTGAGTTCCATCCTCAGCACTGCAAAAAAAAAAGGTTCACTGAGGCCCCTTGCGCCTGTGAGACCTTTAGCTAGGAACCCACCGTCTCTGACTTTGTTTTCTTATCTGTAAAGTGGGACTGATAATAATCATAAGATTGTGAGAATAGATGTAACATGTTTAATATAGACCTGGTGTATAATCAGTAATAAAAATCAAAGTGGTGACTGAATTCTGAATATCTTGTTATTTTGAGGTTCTGTGATAATTTACAAAGGAAGTTGTTATAAAAAAATACATTCATGCTACATTTGAAGTAGTACAGAAGGATGTAATAAGAGAGAAATCTCACTGGGTGCAGTGCCACGTGCCTGTAGTCCCAGCAACTCTGGAGGCTGAGACAGGAGAATCTCAAGTTGGAGGGCAGCCTCAGCCATTTAGTGAGATCCTGTCTCATAATTAAACATTTAGGGCTGGGGATATAGCTCAGTTGGTAGAGTGCTTGCCTTGAAAGCACAAGGCCCTGGGTTCAATTCCCCAGCACCGTGAAAAAAAAAAAAAAAAAAAAAAAAAAAAAAAAAAAAAATATATATATATATATATATATATATATATATATAATTAAACATTTAAAGAAAGGTCTGGGGATGTAGGTCAGTGGTAGAGCATCCCTGGGTTCAATCCCCAGGAACAACAAAAAAAAAAAAAAAAAAAAAAGGAAGGAAGGTCAGCTTCCCTATTCCAACCCCTGGTAAGCTATTTTGTATCTTTTTCTTTCTTTCTCCCTCTCCCCCATCTTTTTTCCTTCCTTTCCTGTCCTGTCCTGTCCTTTGCATTCGTTCTAGAATTTAACCCAGGGGTGCTCTACTACTGAGCCACATCCTCAGTCCTTTTTATTTTTTATTTGGGGACAAGGTCTTGTTTAGGGCCTCGCTAAATTGTTGAGACTTGTTTTGAACTTGGAATCTTCCTGCCTCAGCTTCCTGAGTCGCTGGAATTACAGATGTGCACCACTGTGCCTGACTTATGAAGCCTTCTTGCTTGTAAATCATATACAATGGAATTTACCCTTTTGAAGTGAACAGTTCAGTGGCCTAAGTGTGTTCACGTTGCACAACCATTACCATCGTCCATCTCCACGACTGTTTTCATTTTGTAAAACTCAAACTGTATTCTTTATTTTTATTTTTATTTTTTGGTGCTGGGAATTTGACCCCAGGGCCTCATGCATGCCAGGCAAGCCCTTTACCACTGAGCCACATCCCAGCCTCAGACTGTGCTCTTTAATAGCAACTCCCTGTTCCCCGTCCCCAGTCCCTGACAACTGCCATCTGCATTCTCCCTTTGAATTTGAGTACTGACGTAACTGGAGTCGTGCAGCGTTTGTCCTTTTGATCTTGACGTTCTTCTCTTACCGTGATCTTTTCAAGGTTCACCCGTGTTGCACACGTGTCAGTTTCTTTTCCTTTTTAACATTCCAAGTATGAATACGATTTTGTTCAACTGCTTATCTGTTGGAGGATGCTTGGTTGCTTCCACCTTTTAGCTGTTGTGCATAGTGCTGCTGTGAGCACGAGGGTATGCATACCTGTTTGTACCTTGCTTTGTTCTTTTTTTGTGTGCTGGGACTGAACTCAGGCCTCATGCCTGCTAAGTATGCACTGTACCACTGAGCTACATCTTGACCCCATTTGGTATATTTTTAGGGATCCTATTTTTATTTTTGCCTGTTATTTTCTTCAGATCCTAGAGCATCATTAGAGTCTTTAGGATATATTTTACTACATTGGCATCCTGGATCTTAGGTAACATTGGAGAATTCATCTTATATTACATATTGGTGGATCAAATTTATGTAATACTTTTTAAGGGAAATGTTTTTATCTTCTAATTGAAACTCAACTTATGTTTTTTAGATGTGGACAATTAGATAGTGCTTTGAATGAAGCTACTGGTCGTGTGAGAACACTTGAAAATAAGAATAACTTGTTGGAAATAGAAGTGGTAAGTACTCTTTTTCCTCACGATTGTTCTAGTGACTTAATGTTAAAAAACCTTGTTATTAACTGAATTCAAGACATATGAATACTTTTATGATAACCCTGCTTACCTGTATCTTTTCCTTAAGAATCGCTTATTAGCCAGGCACAGTGGCACATGCCTGTAATCCCAGAGGCTTGGGAAGCTGAGGCAGGAAGATTGCAGGTTCAGAGCCCGCCTCAGCAAATTACTGCGGCCTTATGCAACTCAGTGAGACCCTGTTTCTTTCTTTCTTTCTTTTTTTTTTTTTTTTTTTTTTTTGTGGTGCTCGGGATTGAACCCAGGGCCTTGTGCATGCGAGGCAAGCAACCTACCAACTGAGCTATATTCCCAGTCTGACACCCTTTTTCTAAATAAAATACAAAAAAAGGGCTGGGGATGTGGATTAGTAGTTGAGTGCCGGGTTCAATCCCTTGTACCAAAAAAATAAATAAATAAATAAAATCACTTTTTGTATTTTGAATACTGCTTTACCCTTTAAAATTTATTTTTAAATTGGGATATAAGTTGCATACCATAAAACACATTCTTTCAAAATACACAGTTCAGTGGTTTAGTATATTCAGAGTTGAAGAACCATCACCACAATTAGTCATAGAGCATCCTTAGCCCCTGCAGGCTGTCCTAGCTCCTGGCAACAGTGGCTCTGCTGTTTCTGTGGACTTGCCTGTTCTGACACAGGTGGTAGAATCTTGGGCTTTCGTGTCTGCCTCCTTTGATTCAGGCTCACCCGTGTTCTGGCATATGTGTCAGGACTTCATTCCTTTTTATATTTAATCAATTTTCCATTGTATGGGTGCATCATATTTTGTTTATCCATTCATCATGTGACAGATACTTAGATTCTTTTCCCCTTTTGGCTATTGCAAGTGAAATTGCTATAAATGTTTGTGTATGAGAGTTGTGTGTGTGATGTGTATGTGTGTATGTGTGCTGGACATTGAAGATTGAATCCAGGACTTTGAGCATGCTAAGCACCTACCTCACCACTGAACTACACTCCCAGCCCTGTGGACAAGATTCTATGTGCATATTTTTATTTATTTATTTATTTTTTAATATGTAACAAGGAGTACCTAAACTTTACTCTTAAATTATATTTTGTCCTCCTGTATTACTCCTGTTTTATTCTTTTGTACATAAGTTTATAAACAATTTGTGTAGGTCTGAGCACGGTGGCACATGCCTGTAATCCCAGTGATCAGGAGGATCACAAGTGTAAAGCCAGTCTCAGTAACTCAGAATGGCCCTAAGCAACTTGATGAGACCCTGTCTCCAAATAAAAAGGGCTGGGGATGTAGTTCAGTGGTTAAACCCGTCTGGGTTCATTCCCTGGAACCATAAAAAGAAGGAAAATTGTGTGGAAAATGCTTGTTCTCTGTATTGTTTCTGTCTCCCCGCCCCCATTTTTGTTTGGTACGAGGGATTGAACCCAGGGGGTCCCAGGGGTTCTTTTTTTAATTTATTTTTATTTTTTTATTTATTTATTTTTTTGCGGTACTGGGGATCGAACTCAGGGCCTTGGGCATGCAAGGCAAGCACTCTACCAACTGAGCTATATCCCCAGCCCTATCTTGTTTCTTCATAATCTTTTGTTTTGAGATGGGGTCTCTCTGTGTTGTTCAGGCTTGTCTCAAATTCCTGGGCTCAAGTGATCCTCCTGCCTCAGCCTCCTGTGTAGCCAGGCCTACAGGCATGTGCTGAGTACTTTGCTGCCTGACACAGAGTGGGTATTCCAGAAATAATTGTTGAATGAATATTAATGTGCATTTTGAGTTTGTTTTCATGTGTGACAGTAGGGTATGAAATCCTTCCCCCAAATGTTAACGACTGGGCAACACATTCCAGCTGTGCTTGCAGAAAGATCTCTCTGGTGGCTGTGGCAGTTTGCTCAGTAAGGTGCTCCAGAGGCACTACTGTCACTTAGTGAGTCCTTAGCGTCAGACATTAGCTTTCTGTTTTTACCTTGTGATAATTTTACAAGTAGAGTAATACTTTCTGGTCTGTTCATTCCAGAGTATAAAAATACTGTTTATTTCCATTCGTATGTTTTGAATTTCTTATATTTTAATGCATGGGCATAATTTACTAGCTGCTATGGAGACATCTATTTTTTTCATTTAAAATAATTTTTCTTGGTCTTTATTTTGTAGAATGACTTGAGAGAACGCTTTAGTGCAGCTAGCAGTGCCTCCAAAATTTTGCAGGAACGAATTGAAGAAATGAGAACGAGCAATAAAGAAAAAGACAATACCATCATTCGACTAAAATCTAGGCTGCAGGATTTAGAAGAAGCATTTGAGAATGCTTACAAACTTTCAGATGATAAAGAAGCTAGACTAAAACAAGAAAACAAGATGTTTCAAGATGTGAGTAACAAAAAATGGTAACTTAATTACATGGTTGGCTAAAAGTGGCTTATTTAAGTCTTGTACTGAACAAGCTGTTATTAGGACTTTTTCCAAGTTTATTTTGTTTTGGGTACCCTGGCTGTCGCTGCAGGTTCAGGTCTTCCTGAGGAGGTGGCTGGGGTCTTGGCCTGCAGTAGGAAGCCAGAACTCTAGACTGCTGGCCTCGCTCCCACACTGTCTCTCGCAGACCAACATTTGCGCTATCATGACATCTGTCTGGCAGAGTAAATTACTGTGCCAGATTTAGAACAAGTTCAATCAAAGTTTTTCACTTTGACTTAATTTCATTTAAAATTTAGATTCATTGGCCTGTGACTGCAGCTCAGTGGCAGAGCACTGGCTTGGAGCACTGAGGCCCCAGATTCAGTTCCTAGGGCTGCAGAAAACTACCCACCCCCAGGTGTATTCATTTAACTTCCATACTGGATTGTTTCAGGTTGTATCTTTTTCTTGTTTTTCTTAATGTCTTTTTTCAGATTATTATGGTACATAAGTAATCTCACTACCTGATAAGTTTAGTTGTGCCTCTTGCTCCTTGGTTTTTAAAATTTATTTTCATGAACGTGATACTTGTAAATGGTTACTCAAATCTCAGATGAAACCAGGGCCTGGGGTATAGTTACTCAAATTACTTCTATCAGTTCAAATTAATGTGTTGCTTTCTAAGTTTCAGGCACTGTCCAGTGACTTCCAGGGTTGCTGTTGGGAAGACAGTGCCACTCTGATCAGCCAGCTGCTCTTGTGACAGCCTTTCCTCCACAAGAGACCTCTAGGGTCTCCACTTCCTACCCTGTTTTTGGAAGTTCCACAATGATGTGCTTTGGTGTTTGTTTCATTATTTTGCTGAGCACCTTGAGGAAATTTTCTAGATTTTTTTTCTTCTGTTCTCTCCTATTAGGTGTTGGCTCTCGGACTGATTCTCTAATTTTAAAATCTTTTCTCTGATATTTGCTTCTTTTTTTAAAATAACTTCTTTGCTTTCCAATTTTTTTCTGCAACTTTATCTTTCTTTTCTGTTTAAATTTTTAACTTTTGCAATCCCTTGTCCTTCTTTCCTGTCAGCTCTTGAACTTCCAACTGTGTTTCATGGATGCAACATCTTTGGTCTCAGTGAGGATGTCATTGTTGTTTTAATTTACTTTTCTTTCCAGCATCACCTTCTAGTTCCTCTCATTTCCTTTATCCCTTTTGGTTTTTTGAATGTTTGAGGTTTTTCTATCTGGTAGTGCTCTTTGTTAAGACTGAAGCATGAAGGACCATCAGAAGGCAGCTTTGTGTCCCTGGGCAGGGCTGATGAACTCATGAGCATCGTCCCAGGGGCTGGAGCATGGAATGGAATGTTTTGTTGTGGGGCGAGGGTTGGGGAGCTTGTCTCTGTTCTTGTAGGTCTGTTCTCTTGGGCACGTCAGTCTCCTTGACCTTCCCTGCCAGTCTTTCTGGGAGGGAGCACAGCCTGGACACTGTTGTGCAGGAGAGCTGGGCCAATGGGAAGGCTTCAGGACGAGGACTTCTTGCTTTTGTCTTTCCACACGGTGTGCCTTATCCTTGCTCGCTGGATGCCTAGTGTCCTTAAACCTGGAGCTCACTGGGGTAATCACCTGACTTCACAGAATACCCACCATGGCCACTCCCCCTGCCCCAGCATCCCAAGCCTTGACTGCTTAAAAATTTTTTTTTTTGTAGTTACAGTCATAGATAGCATTCCTTTTATTTTATTTGCTTATTTTTGTATACAGTGCTAAGTATTGAACCCTGTGCCTCACATGTATTGGGCAGGTGCTCTGGTACTGAGCTACAGCCACAGCCCCGCTGGCTGCTTTTAAATCCCAAGGCTTCCCAGAGCTCTGTGGCCTGAGTTCATTTGCCTCACGTTAGCATCCTCATCTGGAGACACTTGTATTTCAGTTTTCCCTGCTCCATTTCCTAAAATTTCAGTATCTTATGTACTCATACTCTCTTTCCATTCTCTTTATCCTTCTGACCCTATAGTTTAAAAACTTTATTTTAGAACAGTTTTAGATATGTTTAGAAGATTGCAGAGGGTGCCCATATACCCCACAGCCAGTCTTTCCCGTTAAGAGCAGGTTAGTCTGGTACGTTTGCCACAATTAATAAATCAATATCAATATATCTGTGGTGAGTGAACTTTGTAGTTTATTCAGATTTCCTTAGTTTTTACCTAGTATTTTTTTTTTTTTTTTTTTTTTTTTTGCGGTGCTGGGGATTGAACCCAGGGCCTTGTGCTTATGAGGCAAGCACTCTACCAGCTGAGCTATCTCCCCAGCCCTTTACTTAGTATTCTTTAGAACACTATTTCGTGTGTGGTCATTGTGTCTCCTTAGGCTTCTCTTGGCTGTGGTAGTTTCTGAGACCTTCCTTGGAGTCGGTGACCTTGACAGTATTGTGGAGCGCTAAGGGATTTTGTAGAATGTCTGTTGGGATTTTTCTGATGCGTTTTTGATCACTAGCCTGGAGTGATGAATTGTTGGGAGGAAGCCACAGAGCTGGAGTGCCATCCCAGCACATTTGTCAGTGAGCTCCGTGTGTGTTTCATTCCTTTACTGACATTTTAGTAAGATTTTCTGGGGGAGTGGATATAAGCACTCTGATTAGAACTTCACATGGTTTTGATTATTACTATTCTTATTCATGTGTATTAATAGTATAATTCTAAGGTGTGTGAGTACATGAGCTCCTTATTTTTAAAACCCTTTGTATTTCTTACTTTACATACTTGCAAACACAGAAAGTTGCAAAAATTGTACAAAAAATTTTCATATATCTTCATTCACCCAGATTCCCCAAAAGTTAACATTTTATAATATGTGGTTTATCACTATTTGCATATAGTTTTTTTTTTTTTCCTAAATGATTTGAGAGTAAGTTGATGATATAATGAGTTTTATCTCTAAATATTTCAGGGTGTATTTCCTGGAAACTAGGACAGTCTCATATAAAGGCTTCGTATATACCTAATTATTTTATAGAACTGCTTTCCAGTCTGGTAGTCATTAGCCACATGTGAGTATTTAAATTGATCAAGATTAAATTAAATTTAAAACTTAATTTGCCACTTGTATTAGCCATATTTCAGGTGCTTAGTTAATAAGTTTCTTAGGAGGAAACAAAAGTGCAAAAATCACCTTTTTCTTATCAAACTTTAGCCTGCTAGTTTTAGCTTTCCTTGAGGACCTTGCCTGAAACAAGTAGCACACGTGGCGGTTTTTCTGATTGTTACTCCTGATGCACTTGACTGAACCGAGGAGCTCTCCTTTTCCTTTACTTATTTCTATGAAGTTGCAGATTCGCAGGTTATTTCATTCAGTGACCGTTCTTTTTTGCTCCCGTTGTCTCAAGTTTGGACACTGGACAGCAGGAGACACTTCACGCCGTCTGAGCCTCTAGCTTCCCGTCATTCTATACTTTTTGGCCTAGTGAGATGCTCTGGGCTCATCTCGCACTTTTCCACTCGTTTTCCATGGAACCCTGGTTCCTTTTAGTGGAAAATGGCGTGTATGCTAAGACCTGGCACCAGGTACATGTTCTTTGTTACTCCTGGGATGTCACTGAAGAATAGCTGTAATTTTTTTTCCAGTACTGGATATTGAACCTGGGGCCTCCGCACGTGCCCTACCCGAGCTACACCTCTAGCCCCCTCCCCCCACTTTTTTGGGGTACTGAGAATTGAACCCTGGGGTGCTTTACCACTGAGCCTCAATCCCCAAACCTTTTATTTATTTATTTATTTATTTATTTACTTTTTAAATATTTTTTTAGTTGTCAATGGACCTTCATTTCACTTAAGTTATATGTGGTGCTGAGAATTGAACCCAGTGCCTCACACATGCTAGGCAAGCGCTCTACCCCTGAGCTGCAAACCAGCCCCTTATTTTTTATTTTGAGGCAGGGTCTCACTGAGTTTCTGATGGCTTTGTTAATATGCCAAGGCTGGCCTCAAACTTGCTGTCCTTCTGTCTCAGCCTCTCAAATCACTGGAATTACAGGTGTGTGCCATTGCACCCCAATCCTTTTTCTTTTTAAGTATCTTTAAAATTTTTTTTTTTTTTTTTAAATTTTGTGGTGCTGAGGATGGAACCCAGAATCTCATACATGCTAGGCAAGTGCTCTACCACTGAGTTACATATGTCCCAAGCCCATGATGTTGCACTTACCTCAAATGTTTCCAGCATACCGAAACATATAGAGAAAAATCCAATGACTACCCACTGACCAGCCTACTGGATGCAGCTGAAACAGCTCTCTTGCTTTGCTCCTGCCCTGGAGCCACCTGCTTTGCTAATTGTGCTATTTGCTTCGCACATTTCCTTAGGTTCCTATATGCATGTGTCTGTGAACAGTATGCACTAGTCATGTGTCATATTCTTAAATTACATGAGTTGCATAAACCCTTCTGCATCCTGTTTTTTCCCTTTCAGCTTTGTTTCTGAGATTTACTATATTGCTACATTTAGCTTTTATTTATTCATTTTTATTTAAACATTTATATTTGAAATATTTTAGGTACATTAAAAGGTATGAAGGATAAAATAAAAACATGTGTGAACCCACCACCCATCTTAAGGAATAAAGTACCAGATACGTTTGAAGTTCTTTGTATACCCTTTTCGGATTGCCTCTCCCTTCCTGGGAGTGACTGATGTAAATTATGTGACTGTCATCCCCATGTCTGTGCTCTGTCCTCACATGTACATGTATCCTTACCATGTTATTTCTTTGGCATATCCTAGAATATTTTATACTTGCTAACATTTGCTAATTGGCAACTCTTTTCTCTTGTAAGATTTATCCAGTGGCTCTGTGGAGTGGCACTAGTTCATTGCTTCTCATTCCTGTGTGACAGTCCATTATACCGGTCTTCTGCAGTTTGTTTTCTTGACACTGTTACTGCATGAAGAATGACTCTGCAATGAATATTCCTACACAGGGCTCTGTGTGTGTGTAGGTACTTCTCGGGTATTTTTCAGTTACCATAACTGCAAAGCAAATTATCCCAAAACCTCACATTCTGCTTATGAACTCTGGTCCAAGAACCTGGATGATGTGGCAGGGACAGCTTTTCTGCAATGTGTAGGACCTCAGCTGGAAACTCAGAGGTAGAGGCTGGCGTCTTCTGGCGTCAGGTGCCCATCATCTGAGGTTGCAGCTCCTCTCCCTGTGGGCTCGTTTGGGCTTCTTAGCAGCATAATGATTGAGAACCAGGCATCCCAAGAGGGTCCCAACTGCCATGTTGGCTTTTGTGCGCTTAGCCTTGGAAATCCTACAGCATTACTTGTGTCTTATTCTAATTTTTAAATGGTCTCAATATCCTGCATAGGGTCAAGGGGAAGGGAACTAGATACTGCCCCTTGATGGGACAGAGCAAGAGCCTGTGGGACTGGAAATACTGTGGTGGCCATTAGGGAAATACAGTCTGTCACAGAATCTCTTTCTGAGTGCAGTGGGTGGGACACTGAATATGAGCATTGTCATGCTTGCTAGATATTGCTAAGTTGTATTCAAAATGGTTGTACAGTTTATTCTCCAAGTAATAGGGTATGAGAATTCTTACTTTCTAGATTAATTCCAATGTTTATTATTGTCAAACCTCTACATTTTCGCTAATGTGATTAATACAAAATGGTTATATGTAGAATGGTTCTCTTCTTCTGGCCTGTGATTTGCTTTTGACTTTATTTGTGATTTTTTGATTTGTATTTTGTTTTTGTTTTTGTTTGTTTTAACCAGGGATTAAACCCATGGGTGCTTGACCACTGAGCCATATCTCCAGCCTGTTTTATTTATTTATTTTTTAATTTTGAGGCAGGGTCTCTCTAAGTTTCTTAGGGTCTTGCTAACTTACTGAGGCTGATTTTTGAACTTGAGATCCTCCTGCCTCAGCCTCCTGAGCCTCTGGGATTACCGGGATGTACCACAGTTTTTGACTTATTTGTGATATTTTTGTGGGGTACAAGTTTTTTGGTTTATACTGGAGATTGAACCAGGTACATGTCACAACTGAGCTATATCCCCAGTCCTTTTTATATTTTATTTTGACACAGTCGCTCACAAAGTTGCTGAGGCTGGTCTCAAACTTGTGATCCTCCTGCCTCAGCCTCCTGAGTTGCTAGGATTACAGATATATACTGCCACGGCTGGTGTGCATGCCTTCTCTTTTTCTTTATTATTTTTATCATTATTGTTACGACTTTTTACATCATCTGTTAGTTTTTCCCCCCTTCAGTACCACATTAGTATTTACTTTTTTATTTCTAAATAATGTTCTGATGTTATTTCTTGAGTTTTTAACATTACCTATAATCATGGTGGATGAAGATTTATCCTTCACACATCCTCTGGCTGAGCATAGGATTCTAGTGTGTGTTTTCTTCAGTTTGAAGACTTCATTCCAGTGTTTTGTGTTGTCTGTGAGATGATTGGTTCTCTTCACTCCCCATCCAAACCCATGGCTTTTTTCCCCCCTCCTATCCCACCTTCTTTTTTGGTTTAGAAGTTTTAAGCCTACAGAAAAATTGTAAGATTGATACAGTGAAAATGCCTGTATATTTTTTACCTAGGTCATAGTTATGAATATTTTATGTTTTCCTTTTGTCTTTAGAGATACAAACTTTTCTCTTGTGCTAAACTTTTTCCCTTTGGTGCTGGGACTTGAACCAAGTGTGTTCTACCACTGAGCTGCACCCAGCTTTAGAGTGAATTACAGACACTGTGATAGTTCACCCTCAGGCTCTTCCATAGGTATTTCCTAAGAGGCTGTTCTCCTCTATAATGTCAGTTTATCACTGATACAGTACTAGTATCTAATAAACTGTATTCGAATTTCCTCATTTATCTAAATAATGTTCTTCATAGTTGGGTTTTTTTTCTTTTTAATCTAGAATCCAATCAAGGTTCACACATTGTATTTAATAAGTATGTTTATTTTTTTCTTCTTCTGGAACATTTGTAATACCTGTATCCTTGATATTCTGAAATTTCCTAACAATATGCTTCAACAATATCCTTTGATACAGGATTTGTTTCACTCATTGTTTGGGGGCACATGTTCTTATTGTTCTACCTGGGTATTAATATCTTGCAGTTCTACAAAATTGGCTAGTGTTATTTTTCTGTTAATTTCCTACATCTGTGTTCTCTGGTCTCTATTTCTAGAACTTTTTTGGCAGGTATTGTATGTTCTTATGTTTTAGTTTTCTTTATAACCTCTTTGTTCCTTATGTTCTGGTCTTAATATTAAATTTACTTCTGGTTTTTTGTTTCTTAAGAGCTCTTCCTTTTTTTCTGAGTGCTCATTTTCATAGCTTTCTAGTCTTGTTTTACAAATGAACTGTTGTTGTTTCTGTAAGGGTATTAAATATGGCTTTCCTGGATTTTTTTTTTTTTTTTTTTAGGCTTAATCTTTTTTTTTTTTCTTTTTTTCTTTTTTTTCTTTTTTTGTGACTGGGGATTGAACTCAGAAGCACTTACCTACTGAGCCACATCCCCAGCCCTTTTTTGTATTTTATTTAGAGACAGGGTCTCACTGAGTTGCTTAGGACTTTGCTAAGTTGCTGAGGCTGGCTTTGAACTCATGATCCTTTTGCCTCAGCCTCCTGAGCTGCTGGGATTATAGGTGTGTGCCACTGTGCCTGGCTCTTTATTTCTTTTGAGTTAACCTTTCATTTGGATTTGAAGTCTTTGTTTGTTTGTAACTGGGGTTTGAACCCAGGGTGCTTAACCATTGAACTACATCCCCAGCCCCCTTTTTTATATTTTATTTAGAGATAGGGTCTTGCTGAGCTGCTTAAGGGCCTTGCTAAGTTGCTGAGGTGGACTTTAAACTTGTGATGCTGCTGCCTCAGCCTCCCAAGCCACTGGGATTCAGATGTGCACCACAGTGCCTGGCTGAAGTCTGTTTCATACTGAGTGCTTTTTCCAAGTGTTGGTTCTCTTCTACAGGTCCAGATTTAAAAGTGGGGCAGTAAAAAACTGTTGAGATACCTGGTATGTCATCACTTCCGGGCAGTCATAGAGGGATATCCCAACTCTGTTAAGAGACTGCCCCATATGAACATGGAAAGGTCTTTCTCTGGGCTTACTAGTTTTCCCAAAGAAAAGTCTTCCAGTCTCTCTTGGGACCTGTCAGCAGGCTCCTGCAGCAGTGGAAGGGAAGGAGTTGGGTTCTTGGACAGACTTATGTGGTCATTCTCTCTATCACTTTGCTTAATAACCCTTTGCCTTTATTTTTAGGTTCCTAAGTTCCATTATTTCTTGTTTAGTTTCTTCTGTGTCCTGTTATCTGTCTGCACAGTCTGTTGCTATATAGGACAGGGGAAGGGTCCTGAGATCTGACCAGAGTCAGCCCTCCAAATCCAAGGGTGCTGTGTCCACAGATTCACCCAGCTGCAAATTGAAAATATGCAGGAAAAACAATTGCATCTGTAGTGAACATATACATACCCTTTTTTTGGTCTGATTCACTAAGCAGTACAGATAACGATATTTATATTATATAGGCATTATAAGTGATATAGAGATGACTTAAAGTATACAGGAGGTTGTGTGTAGGTTCTAAGCAAATACTGTGCCATTTCACATAAGGGACTTGAGCATGATTAGGTTTTGGCATCCACAGGGTCTCCCCGTCTAGCACTTGAGGCTGAGGCCCTCCACCCTGCCCAGGCACTTTGGGTCTCTGTTTGATCTTCTAAAAGGTCTTTTATTGAAATCTCTGTTTTGTTTTCTCTTTGATTTCTTCATTGTTAAGTTAGTGGGATGTGAGGGTAAAGGGGAAATTCTGTGAGGAAATTCTTCTTTGGAGGCCTCACATGTCATTTTAAATAAATTAGTTAGCTGTGTTAAACTTTTGAAACTCTTTTTATTTTGCTTTTATTCTGTTGAACAAACAGCGAAGTACAATGTGCAACAATTCTAAGAAAGAACAGTGCAGAGGGGCCGGGCTTGTGGCTCAGTGGTAGAGCGCTTGCCTAGCATGTGTGAGGCACTGGGTATGGTCCTCAGCACCACATACAAAGGTATTGCATTCACCTACAACTAAAAAATATATATATTAAAAAAAGAACACTATAGATTCTACTATTGTAAAATACTTAAAAGGTGTTAACTGATATTGTTACTTTTGAAATAATTTCAAACTTAGAAACTCACAAGAAATATCAAGAATTGCCATGTTGCTGTTACCAGAATCACCAATTCTATGTAGTCCTCTGTCTGCACGGTGTTGGCATTTGGGAGGATCTGAGCTCTTTCGTTGTGCACTGTCCCTCAGTTGATGCTGTGACATTTGATTTTGTGACACAGTTCTTTGTTTTTCCTTGTAGCTCTTAGGAGAGTACGAGTCCCTTGGAAAAGAACATGGCCGAGTAAAGGTAAAGAGCGAGGCTGCCTGTGGGTGAGAGCCCTGTCCTGGGGACGAGGAGCTCCGACCTGTCTTCTCCTTCTCTCCTCCTCTCCTCACCCACAGCTGTTTGAACTGGACTACTTACTCTCTCTGGGTGGATACCCTGTTTTCAAATGTCTGCCCTACTTCATTCACAAATTTGTTATATTCACTAACAAACATTTATTGACTGACAGTTACGCTTGTGATGAGTTGAGGTGAAATGGTTTAGAAGAATATAAAGTACCATGTAGATGCAAATAGTTCTTAGTACTGTTTCCAACTGGGCAGGGTGGTGCATGTCTGTAATCCCAACTGTTGGGGGATAGAGGATGGTGACTGAGGCAGGAGGCTCACAAATTGGAGGCCAGCCTGGGCAACTTAGCAACAAGACCTTGTCGCAAAATAAAATAGAAAGGCCTGGGGTGTAGCTCAGTGGTAGAGTGCCCACCTAGCATGCATGATGGCCTGGGTTTGACCCCCAGTACCACCAAAAATCAAATCAAATAAATAAATACACGTATATTCACAGTTTACATATAGTTTTAATTTTTCAAAGCATTAGTTTTTTTGCGGTGGTATGAGTTTATTCATTACATCTGAAATCTTAGTTAGAGAGCTCTGTTTGGAATCTGCCTATTTGAATTCAGTGGAATCCCACAGTGGTACTGAAAGTAGAATGCAGGAGTTTCTATTGCCTGGGATGCAGGGCTGTGGGTAAGACCAGTGGCAGGGCCCACGCAGCTCCAGGCCCTCCATCCTGCCAAGGGCTCCAGGGATCCAGGGGTGGCTCACACTATATCTCAGACCATTGAAGGGATTTCTTTTACCCTTCTGCTAAGCTTTTAGTTAAGTTTGTGATTAAAATATGTCCATCTGGGTTGTTTCTCATTTGGCAAAGTATAACAGACTATCCTTGGCCTACTGGGCCTCTACGGTAGGCCACTCTTGCCCCTTCCTGTCTGTATTGGTGCACTCTGCCTCCAGCTACATCTCTATCCCTTTTTAATTTTTATTTTTTGTTTTATTTATTTTTGGTACTGGGGATTGAACCCAGGGGCACTTAACCACTGAACTTCATCCTCAGCCCTTTTTTGTATTTTATTTAGAGACAGGTTCTTGCTGAGTTGCTGAGGCTGGCTTTAAACTTGAGATCCTCCTGTCTCAGCCTCCCAAGGTCTCATTAAACCGTAGCGGTAGAGCTTGCAGAGACTGACATCATGAATATTTGCATAATTTGTAGCTAGTTGGTTTACCTTAGTTTTGTATTGTACATTTTAAAATAAAATGATACATCTGAATACTTCAGTTATCTGAATTTTCCCTTTGTTTTCATAGGATACATTAAATACAACCGAGAACAAATTGCTTGATGCACATACTCAGATTTCTGATTTGAAAAGGTAAAATACCTCTAGTTTTTCTGTCTGTCTGTCCTAAATCTTTTTTTTAATACCTTTATTTATTTATGTGGTGCTGAGGATCGAACCCAGTACCTCACACATGCTAGGCAAGTGCTTTACCACTGAGCTACAGCCCCAGTCTCTTTTATGTGTCTGTATTAAGAGTGATGAAAAGATTTTTTTTCTTCTTGAGGATTTTTAAGCAGTTTGAGAACTAGTTTATCCTACTCTTTTCCTGACATGGAAATACATTTGATTTTAGCTAAAGGAGATTGTAGGTGATTAGACCATATTGGTGGGCGTGTGTGCTTCCCCAGGCATCGCGTGCCTCCTCCACAGAGTGGAGCGCTAAGTGGCATTTAACCCTCTAGAGGAACTTGAGGGAGCAGTCCTGTTCACTGGGTTTGGTTTTTGTGGTACTGGGAATGGAACCCAGGGTTCTCTACTGGTAGACTGCATCCCAGCCCTTTTTATTTTCAGACAGGGTCTCACTAAGATGCTGAGGCCCATCTTGAATTAGTGATTCCCCTGTCTCAGGCTCCCGAGTTGCTGGGATTACAGGGGTATGCCACCATGCTCAGCTCACTGAATTATTTTTATGATCCTAAAAGAAAATGAAATTCTCATCCAATTTTTGTGGTGATAGACTTTCAGAAAGATCCAGTTTGGAGACTGTATTAATCTGATTTGCTTAATTAAATTGGAAAAGAGTCATAAATAATCCATATTGCAAATGATTAGTAATATCTAAGTTGGCTTTAGAGCATATTTTTACATTTATATTTGGGTATAAATAATGCCCCGTATTTAGAAATGTTGCTGCAGCTGAAGGACTTTTCACAGAGAACAGACAGCTGTCCAGAGCTCTCATCTGCTGGACTCTACTCTGAGTCATTCATTCCAGCGAGAGCTTCCTTATCAGATTAGGATAAGCATCAGCCCAAGAGCTGTTCTTTCTCAAGCCTTCTTTGCGTCAGGGTGGTTGAGAATTCAGGTTTAAAGACATACACAAAGTTTAAAAGTACAGAAGACAAGGATATCCTGGAAGTAACTGGTCAGAGTACTCTTCTGCTGGTAAACTGGAAATGGATTTTATTCTGAACAGGGTACAAATGAGACAGATTGCTTATAGGCCAAGAGTTGTGTGGGGTATTTTAACCTTGGCCTTTTTTAAAAATAAGAAAGTTGTTTTTGTTGTTGTTGGTACTGGGTATTGAACCCAGGGGCGCTTAACCACTGAACCACACCCCAGCCCCCCACTTTTTTAATGGTTTATTTTGAGACAAGGTCTCACTTAAGGCCTCACTAAGTTGCTGAGGCTCACTTTGATTTTGTGATCCTCCTGCCTATCTCCCAAGTTGCTGGGATTATAGGCGTGCACCACCACATCTGGCTTAGTAAGTTCTTTATAATACCTGTTTTCTGTTTTTGAAATTTAAGGCCGTTTCCATGTTTGTGAAACTGTTTCCTATTATACTTTGCATGCATGAATACATTTATATCACAAATGTTAGGATGCAGTTTATTTGCTATTTTAATTTATTTTTATTTAATTTATTATACCCTGCATGTTTTGATTTGTATAAATTTATATAAATTTTTTATTTGTTGTTCCTATTTATTTATTTATTTGAGCACTCGACCACTGAGTCACATCCCCAGCCCTATTTTATATTTTTATGTAGAGACAGAGCCTCACCGAATCTTTTAGTGCCTTGCTTTTGCTGCGGCTGACTTTGAGCTTGCCATCCTCCTGCCTCAGCCTCCTCAGGTGCTGGGATTACAGGTGTGCACTACTTCACCTGGCTTGTTGTTCCTTTTTTCTTTAGTTGTAGTATAATGAAATGCTCCTTTGAAGAGCCTTGTGTTCTTGTTTTTTTCTTTTTTTTCTCCGGATTTGTTCAGTTTTTAAAGTTTAATGATGGTGTTGTGGCTCAGTGGCAGAGCGCTTGCCTGGCATGTGTGAGGCACTGGGTTCCATCCTCAGCACCACATAAAAATAAATAAATAAAATAAAGGTTTAAAAAATACAAAACATTTAAAAAAAAGTTTAATGATGGTAATTTACCATGAAAAATGTTTATAGACAGGCAACCCTTTTGTAAACTTTTCCAAGAGGGACTGCTTCTTAAGTAACTTGTAGTTGAGCTCTATTTTCAGTTTGTTGAGATGTACTTATTTTATCCTATTGCTTTTGAATTAGGACCATCTCAAAACTTGAAGCTCAAGTGAAGCAAGTAGAGCATGAAAATATGTTAAGTCTTCGTCATAATTCTAAAACTCATGTGAGACCTTCACGTGCCAAGTAAGTTACTTAATCTTGGTAAAGCTAGAAGTAGGTGTACACTTCTATTTAAATGAGAAGCTCAGTTGTCTAAATCATGAGAGTCATGGTTGAAATCCTTACAGAACTTGGATCTGTATAAGCCAGGCTTGGTGGTATATGCTTATAATACCAATGACTTGGTCCTGTCTCAAAATGAAAAATAAGGACGACTAGGGATGTACTTAGTGGTAAAGTGCTACTTTACCGATCTCTAGAACGAAAGTTCAATCCCTGTACCAAAAAACAAACAAAAAACTTAGATGTGTATAAAAATTAATTATTGAATATTGTCAGGCATTTGTCAAAGTGAGGAAAGATAGAATCAAATTGGGAAGAAGGAAATTTGGAGTGTATTTTGTACTTGACTCTGTCTCACTTTGGGTCCTTAGGCAAATCACATTTTTCTGGAGTTCAGTTTTTTTTATCTGTAAAACTAAGGACACTGGGCTGAAATATCTCCGAAGGTCTTTTAGCTATAAAAATCCAAACATTTTATTCCTGTGTTATGAAGACGGAGTATGTGTTTTTCTTCTTAAGTTTTCTTAGTTCTTTCAGAATTAGCATTGCTGTAACCTCAGGGTATTATCTTTTCTATCCGCACCCCGGTGATATTAGGGATTGAACCTGGAACTTCATACAGCCTGGAAGCTGCATCCCCAGCCTTGAGCCTCTCAATTGCTGGGATTAATGTCCATTTGCTTTTTACTTTTTAAATATTCCTGCCATGAGGAGAGGATGGAGAGGACAAAGTAGAAGCAGGGAGGCTAGTCAGGCTACTGCGGCCTTAGGAGAGAGATGGTGTGACTCGGGGGAAACTGCGCTTGAGAGTCCTGGAGGTGGAATCCCCGGAACATGCTTGTGAATTGCCTGGCAAGGCTCAGAATAGCTCTTGATTTCTGTATTGAACACCTAAAGGTGCCATGTACTGAACAAGGGAAGGGAAGGCATCAGATACTGTGAATATTCTTGTTTGAGATTCACATGAACTCCAAGCAGACATCAAGTAGGCAATTACAAATTTAAGTTTGGAGCTCACAAGGCAGGTCTTAGGCTGGAATTGTGAATGTTGGAGCCATCTGTTTTTGGGTGCGGCAGCTACAGGATGGATAGGAGTTGAGTGTGTTTAGGGAAGAGTGAGCTCAGAACAGAACTCTGAAGGAGCCTGTTTTGATGCTGGGTAGAGGAGTTGGCAGAGGAATGAGAAAGAGCTGCTTGGAAACTGGGAAGACGGAAGCAGTCACTGGTTGGAGCGCTGCCAGAGGTGGAGCAGAGGGAGGATGGACAGGCTCTGCTGGGTCTGGGCACTGGAGGCTGCAGGTGACTTGGAGTTTGGAAGGAGTGACAGAAGTCGAAGCCCATTTGAAGTATATTAAAAGGTGAATTAAGACAATCTGAATGTCTCCCGGCTGGAATATATTCCTAGATAACAAGATACCTGTGATAGTGTGTAAGAGAGCAGGATTGGCAAACTGCAGTCTGCAGGCCAAATCCAGCCACCACCACCTGCTTTTACTTTGTAAGGTGTGAGCGAAGAATAGTTGGTACAGTTTTAAAAGTTTGAAAAAGATATTTCATGATATGTAAAAATTTTATGAAATTCAAATATCACTGTCTATAAATTTTTATTAGAGTATAAGCAAGGTTATTCATTTATTGATTGTCCCTCGCTGCTTTTGCACAACAGCAACAAGATTGAGTAGCTGTGACTTCTTTCTATTTGAGGTGCTAGGAGTCCAATGGAGGGTATCATGTGTGCTCGGTAATCACTCTACCACTGAACTGTACCCCCAGCCTAAAACAGGGTACCATTTTTATGGACGTTAGCATGTACAGTAGGTCTTCGTGTATCTTATAGCTTCATACAAATATAGTAGAATAACAATACATGCTGAGCACGCTTTTAGTATAAATGGTTTTTTAGGGGGAAGGGAAGAATGAGTTTGTAGGGGGTCTGTAGTGTCCCTCTCTGTTGTAAACATTTAAAGGGGCCAAGTGTGGATGCACGCCTGTTTTCCCAGCACTAAGATAAGGCAGAGGAATCTCAAGTTCAAGGCCAGCCTGGACACTTAGGGAAACCCTGTCTCAAAAATAAAATGATCGGGACTGGGGATGTAGCTCAAGGTAAAGCATTTGCCTACCATGTATGAGACCCTATGTGCAATCCCTATAACTGAAAAAAGAAAAAATCTAAAGGATATATAACAAAGAATCTAGATTTTAGAATGCTGGATGGTCACTGCATGAGTATTGCCTTATGTCTGTGTATGCTAGAAATATTTTTTTAAGTGAACAGGAACCAATAAAGAGTGAGTATTTAAGATACAAAAGAATTCTTATAGCCTAATAGGAAGAAGACAAACTTGAGTCTCAGTAAAAAAACGGTAAAAGAACATGAATAAGCAGTCCACAGAGAAAGAAACCTGAATGACTAACAGAAGCGAGGAGAAGCATACTGTGAGGCGCAGCGGGGAGGCTGCCAGCTGGGGTGGTAACAGGGTAGCGTCCTTGCCGTCGGACAGGCAGACGTAGCACCTAATCGTCCCAAAGTCTGTGAAGATGTGAGAAATAGGAACTCAGACTAGTGGTTGACTGGAAGTTGGTGCAGCTCATCTGGAGGGTGGTTTGACAACAGCCAGGAAGAATGAAGATGATGTGTACACCCCAGATCCCACATTTCCATTCTTAATTATTTACCTTAGGTCAGTTTGCGCATGTGTTAATTGTAGCCCTGTTGAGTGGTGATGTGTTAGAAACTACGCTGCCGTAGCCAGGAGAGAGGATGAAAAGCTCGCATTCAAACTGTAGATAAATGAGTAAAATGATAAAGCTATACATATAAACATGGATAAGCCCCAAACATAATGGTGAATAAAAAGAGTAGTGTTAAAAGAATGTATACAGTATGCCTTTATTTAAAAACAAATGCAAGTATATATATAAAGTCTTATGTCTTACAATGAAAAACAAATATGGCAAGATCTTGGCATCTGTTAAAACTGAGAGTGGGTAGGTGGGTGCTGGTTGTGTAGTAGTCTTTGTAATTTTCTAAGAGCGTTTGAGTATTTCTTAATTTAAACATTGAGAGGATCCAGGCGTGGTGGCACAAGCCTTTTATTCTAGTGACTCAGGAGCCTGAGGCAGGAGAATTGAAATGTCTAGACCAACCTGGGCAACTTAGTGAAAACCTGACTCAAAATAAACAAAAATAGAGGCTGGAGATGAAGCTTAGTGGCAGAGTGCCTGGTTCAGCCCCAGCCACTCGGTGGCAGTGCTGCTGGCGTGCCGAAGGCCCTGGGTTGGACTGAGCACGGACTGGGTGTTGATGCGTAAGCAGGTAAGAGGCGACTCCCGTCTTAGAAGGGTCGCTGTGAAAGGACGAAGAGGAAGAGGGAGTTCTTCTCTCAGCTCTGTTTTCTCTTTGAAGTTGGGCCTGAGGTTGTCAACTGTTGAGTGCTGGGAGCTTCCAGGAAGGTGGGGAAGGGGAGCAGCAGCTGGGAGGCCCGGCGCCCCCTGATTACAGAAGGGCATGTGGCCAGCATGTATCAGTTGTCCACTTGAGGTGGGATGGCCCATCTGCACAGTTGGGTGACTTTTCCAGCAAAGCTCAGCTGTGGAGGTGTGGACTAGAAGTGGGGTCACCCTTGTCAGCTGGGCTTAGGATTTTGCTGCCAGTCAGATGGTGTGATGGAAGGTGAGAGGGGCAGGAGTCAGGCCATGACTAATTACATGGACTCCAGAGCAGACAGAGAGGAGCAAGGGGTGGTGACTAGGAAGGGGTCAAAGGCTGGTGTCCGGCTGCTGTGGTGATGCCCAGGGCTGGGAGAGGAGTCCGGAGTGTTGGTGTTTTGGGGCATGATCTCTGGTGACGAGAGTCCAGTGATGTCCTCCATGGTGGACGACCAAGTAGAGTGTCAAACCACCGGACAGGGGTCAAGGACAGGTCCAGAGTCTGTGGAAGGCCTGGGGTTAACATGTAGTGGTGTGAACCTCAGGCAAGCAGGTTTTCGTGATTACCAGAGGCAGGCATTATCTAGAACCATGGTGCTCGGTACAGTTGTGCTAATGGCTAATGTGACTATTGAAATCAATTCAAAGTAACTTTTTTGGCGGGGGGGTTGCTGGGACGGAACCCTGGGCACGTTGCCACAGGCACATCCCCAGCCCTTCTTTTTTTTTTTTTTTTTTTTTTTTTTAATATTTTTTAGTTGTAGGTAGACATAATACCTTTATTTTATTTTTTTAATGTAGTGCTGAGGATCAAACCCAGGGTCTCACACATGCTGGGCAAGACTCTATCATTGAGCCACAACCCCATCCCCCCAGCCCTTCTATTTTGAGCTAGGGTCTGGCTAAGTTGGTGAGGCTGGCCTTGAACTTGAGATCCTCCTTCCTCAGCCTCCCAAGTCACTGAAATTGCAGGCATGTTGTACCACTGTGCCCAGCTAAAGTTAACATTTTAAATTGGCTCCTTGGTCTCACTGGCCACTCTTCAGGTGCTCAGTAGTGGCATGTGATTTGTGGATGCTGTATTGGACAGTACAGAAGAGAATATTTCTGGTTTTGCAGGAAATTCTATTGAACAGTATTGGTCTGAAGGAACAGGGGCAGCCCTGCTTCATCTCCTTACCCTGACTGCTGCAGGGGAATAGAGTCGGTGTTATGTGCTAGGAGGCAGCTGCGGGGCGGGGGCTGTTGAGAGCTGTGGGCACATGAATATTGACTGCAGTTCAGGACTGCGATTCAGGAATATGCAGGAATAACAGAAACTAAATCTTAAAACCATAAAATGGAATTGAAGCATCTAAAATACAGATTATTACATGTGGTTTTTAAGTCAATGTACAAATAACGTCAGTACTGCCCAAAAGCAGATTGACGTGTGCAGTCTAAGTTGAAGTGTGGTCTAAAGCCAAATGCAAACTTCTCAGCGTTTCTCATTCTGATAGCACACTGGCAACCTCAGATGTCAGCAGGCGGAAGTGGCTGATACCAGGCGCAGAGTATTCCATTTTCACTGGCCAGCCTCTGGACATCCAGGACAGGAAGGTGGATAATCAGCTGGAGGGAACCTATGTTCCTGGGTAAAATAACTGCCACAGGGCCCATTTACGAATGTTCTGTTTTCTTCGAGATTCAGTTGTCTTTTCATGTTCAGAAAGCTAAGAGTCATCCCTCTCCCAACCCCGTCCCTTTTGCAGGGGTGGGGATGGCACCCAGGGCTTGAGCATGCAAGGCAGGTGCTCCACCACTGAGCTACATCCCCAGCCCCAGAGCCAACTCTTTGGTTCTTTAATGTCTTAACTTGAATGACCTAGTTTTATTTTACTTTGCTGGGTTAATTTTTCTTCCCTGGCTCTGCAGAGCTTCCCTGAATGTGTTCAGGGACACAGTGTGGGCTTGCAGGTTCCAACAAGATAGTGACCCTTTCACCCTCCAGAGACCAGGCCCTATTAGCAAGCTCAGTCATGTCCCTATGTGCAGGATGTTGAAAGGATGGGATGCAGGGTGGACTCTGTGCAGGCTCAGTTCTAAGCCTTTTCACGTAAAGCCATCTCCGGTCGGTCACCTGAGGTCCTAGGACGGTGTGGAGATAGCTTGATCTGCTCCAGCATTTTAGAACGTTGGTTTCCCTAACTCTGGGGACAGCAAGGACAAGATCAGCGTGCAGCCAGCAGAGGCTTGGGGAGGCCTTCTTCAGGAGTGCGTCCACACACAGCCTGCCCTTGGCATTGGCCAGGGAGAGTGCTCATGTATCCTTTTTTTAATGAAGGCATTAATTCCATCATGAGGGCACCACTCTTGTGACCTCATCTAGCCCTACTTGCCTCCCTAAAAGCCTCACCCCCAAGTACTGTCACATACGGTTAGGGCTTCAACCTGTACATTCGGGGGTGAGGCAGATACATACATATGTTCGGTCCATGGCACTTACAATTACAATTATTATTTAAGGTATTATTCTCCTCCTGAAAAGGATTCTTCACCTGGAAATTCACCAACAAGCTTCTTAATTAAAAAACAAAGGGAGACTTCAGACACACCCATCATGAAAGCTTTAAAAGAACTTGATGAAGAAAAAATACTTAAAAATTGGGGGACACAGACAGAGAAAGAGGACACCTCAAGTAGTAAGTGTTTATTTTATTCCTTGTTTCATACAGATTGATAGATTTAAGTATTTTCCCTTCTCCCCCCATTTGTATTACCTTCTTTAAAATTAAATTCTTGAATTAGTGCACTGAAGTTTGATTTATATAACTGTTGCTTCAGCCCACTTCATAGATAATTGAATCCCCTACTTAATAATTTATCAGAGTCCTGACATAACATGTACTTTTTATATAAAGCAAATTGCATATGATGTTTTGATTATTAAAAAGGCTTAGGGGCATTCTTTTCTATCCCCCCTGCCACTGGTGGCACAAGGGATGGAACCCAGGGCCTCGTGCATGCTAGGCAGGTGCCCTCCCACTGAGCTATACCCGGCCCTAACATGACATTCTCAAGGATGCTTGAAAAATACCTACACAGGTTTGTCTTACATGCACTCACTAGAAAATTGTGTCAGACATGTAGTATTTGCAGAGTGAGTGTAGCATTTCCTCTTTTTTTCCCCTTTTGTAGTTACTGAGCAGCTGTAGGAAGGGCAAGAATATCTCAGTGCTGTCCGTTTTCACAGGTCCGGATCACGAGCACTTCTCTCTAGCTCCCTGGGCTTGCTGTTCTGGCCTGCCACATGCCTTCGTCTGTGGTGTTGCATCCTCCAGCAGTGTCTCCTAGTAAATAAATTAGTAACCTGCTTCCTAAAAATAAACTCCTGAAAATTCACCTTGAATGCCAATTGTAAACAGGAAGCCAGAATGAATTCAGTATTAACTCCTACGTTTTTCTTCATCAGTCCTTTTATATCATCATAATGTGGTGCATTTGCAAATAACTGTCACAACTGCAGTGGGGAAAAGAAGTGCTTTAGGAAGAGCATACGCTCTGTGGAGGGCTCTGTGTGACATCTGTGATAGAGGCAAGTAACTGAAACCAGATTTGATCTGATTTTTCTTTTTCCACATTTGTTTGCTACAGAATTAGTGAATTCTCGGCAAACTGAATCTTCAGTCAGTACAAATCCTTCCCCAGAGAAATGTGCTCAACAGAGACAAAAGAGACAGAATTCTGCCTCGCAAAGATCATCGTCTTTACCACCTTCGAATCGTAAATCCAGTACTCCAAGTAAGGGTTAGACGTGTGTTTCTTGGGCTGGAGAGAGTGACGTCTGAGCTGTGTATACTGTTTCCTAGTGACGGAATGCCTTGAGCACAGGGTGTCTAAACACAGTCGTCTTCAATAAGTAAAATTGACTGCACAGATACTGCCAGCATCACTTGGGAAATCTCAGTGTATTTAAGTGAGATATTTTTGTCCAGTAAATTGTTTGCAACTGATACCACTTCAAAGTTTTTGAGGTAGTAGACAATTATTAGACATTAATCCCAACAAATCAGTTCATGCTCATCTGAAAACAGAAGGTGCTTCTGACATATATGACCTCAGTTACTTGGCACCAGTCCTCTTCTCAGCCCCTTTCAGGTTTGTTTTAAAAGCGAGGCATTGAGTTTCTGCCCTGCTTTCCCCCTCACCCAGCTGGGGACTTGTCACCGTGCTGCAGGGGTGCTCCCTGTGCACTGCTCTCCTGTCTTACTTGCAGTCCACCTGGAAAACCAGTTCTGAGCCAGAGCACTGGTGCCGCACTCTGCTTTACTAAAGTGTCAGCAGGGGTTCCCTCTAGATGTCAGGGTTATGGGTTATTTATTTTTATTTTTTGTACTCTTGTTTATCTCTCAGGAAGTTTTACAATGAAATTCTTTTTAAAATTAGGAAAAAGTTGTCTGTTGAAAAACTGTTCTGCCAACATAATGCATATTAAAGGAAAAGAATATTTTTTCTTTGTTTTCTTCTATAGCAAAAAGAGAGATTATGTTAACACCAGTGACTGTGGCTTATAGTCCAAAGCGATCCCCTAAAGAAAATTTATCTCCAGGATTTAGTCATCTACTTAGTAAAAATGAAAGCAATCCAATTAGGTAAGTTCTCTGAAACTGGAATAGAACATATATTACTGATTTTTAAAATGTCAACTTATGCCTCCAGCTATCAGTAATTTTTCAGTCACCAATTGCGGCTCTGTGGGTTTAAATCATTTACATGAACATCATAGTAAAAATAAAGCACTACGATGTGAGAAAATAGTTCGTAAACATGTAAGCTTGCTACTGCTAGACTCTTAAGTACCACCTCAGCACCCAGTGCAGCTTTTGGGTGTAGAATGAGGGTTTTTTTGTCTTTCTGAAAAGATTTTAAGATACAGGGAAACTTTTGAACTGTTTGGGTAAGAAAGTGGGCTGCACAGGAGTGACCCCGGCACCAGACACAGATCTACCTGCTCCTGAGCAACTGTCTTCACCATGACAGGGACAGAACCTGGGGAGGAAGGACCTGCCCTTCTGGTCCTATACCCAGTTCTGCTGGGTCTTAGGAGGTCACTTACACACATCGAACCTCAGTTTCCTCTTTATAAAACGGTGATCATGACACCTGCCCTGCGTATTTAGCACTGTTGTAAAATGAGATGACATAGCTGGGCTCGGGGTGCATACCCTTAATCCCGGTGACTCGGGAAACCGAGGCAGGAAGAACTCACGTTCAGCAACCTAGAGAGTCCCTAAGCAACCTAGTGAGGCCCTGCCTCTAAATAACAAGAGTTGGGGATGTGGCTAAAGTGCCCTTGGGTTCAATCCTCAGTACCAGGAAAAAAAAAAAAAAAACCTGATGAAATTACATAATGTTTGGGTAAGTGTTTTAAGTCTCTAGTAAGTAAATATAATTTTGTGTTAGAAAATAATCATTTGAGGGCTGGGTTGTGGCTCAGTAGTAGAGTGCTTGCCTGGCGTGTGTGAGGCATTGGTTTTATTCTCAGCACCACATATAAATAAAGAAAATAAAGATCCATCAACAACTTAAAAAAAAAATGTATATATATATATATATATAAAAGAAAACAATCATTTGCAACAGGCATGGTGGTGCATGCCGTGGGCCCAGCTACTCAGGAGGCTGAGGTAGGTAAGTTCCAAGCCAGCCTCAGCAACTCAGCTAGACTCTGTCTCAAAATAAAAAATAAAAAGGGCTGGGATGTAGCTTGGTGGTAGAGCGTCCTTGGGTTCAATCCCCTATACCAAAAAAAAAAAGAAAAATGAAACATTCAATTTCAGGTTTAGAAAATCACATGACCAGCTTTTTTTAAAAAAGTTATATAAACATGTAAAATTATATAAACATTAACTGGGTGTCAGCTCACCTTTCTAGTGGAGACAGGGAAAATCAGTTCACATTTTTTTCTCACAAGTAACTTGCTTCATTCAATAGATTTGATATGCTTTTGGATGATTTAGATACTGTTCCTGTGTCCACATTACAACGAACCAATCCAAGAAAACAGCTCCAGTTTGTTCCTCTAGACGACTCAGAAGGTATCTTTTCCTACAAAATTATTATCAATGGTGGTAGTCATTTATTTTTTCAAGAGTCCAGTATCTTTTCAAATTCCAAATATTGTCTCATGTATCCTGTGCTCAAATATTTTTCTACTCCAGGGCCTCTAAAAATAAGCATTCGCCATGCTTCCTATTATTATGTCACTGCTATTATCCCCATTGAAAAGTTGGGAAACTGAGGTATGGGGTGTTAATGTTTAATGATTAGGGCTATACTGTCCAGTTACTCTCTTTGCTTTTAAACTTTATAATTTATAAGCAACTTAGACTTTGGATAATTTTTCTCCTTTTTTGTCATTGTTTTTAAGTTTGGAATAAGAAAATGTGTGTGAAATCACTGGGGTAGGCCCTCAGGATGTTAACTGCTCAGGGTTGGTTTATGTCTACTAGATGTGATGAGTTGTTTAGTTTTTAAACTTTGTTTTTTTGCTTTGAGTTTACTTGAAGTTCAGTTACTTTTATGTAACTTTTACTTAAGGTCACTTAGGGAAGTTTGAAAGTTGACAAAACTAAGGGCAAAGCTTTTAGAAATTCCTGGCAACAAAGCACTGAGTAATATGTATGTTAGCTATTGGGAAAATTGATAAGAAATTTCTTTCTTTTCTCACAGAAAAAAGATATTTAGAAAATGCCACTGGCAGTCATGATAATCTTAACTCTTGCTCTGAATCCTTGCCAAATGGAGTGAAGAACGCATCTGTGAGATCAGCCTGGGAGAAGAATAAGTCAGTTAGCTATGAACAGCGTAAGCCTGTTTCAGTAACACCACAGGGTAATGATTTTGAATATACGGCAAAAATTAGGACCCTAGCTGAAACGGAACGATTTTTTGATGAACTTACAAAAGAAAAGGACCAGGTAAAATGAACAAAGACATTTTAAAAAAATCTTTCTCTGAACTTGTTGCTTATGTCTAAGGACTAGTTAGAAGGGAATTATTGAGTCAGATCTGACCCAGGGAATCACCACAGGTACTAGAAGCACAACTGATGACAGAGCAAACTTACGTTAAGCCCAAGTGGACAAGAAAATACTAGGCGGAAATCTTTTTTCCTTCCATTCTATATCATAAACTTCTCCAGTAATTAGCATTCTCTTATTTTTATTTAAATGTTTTGTGTTAACAGATTGAGGCAGCACTAAGCCGAATGCCTTCTCCTGGAGGAAGAATCACTCTGCAGACCAGACGGAATCAGGTGGGAGTCTGGCTGACTGCACTAGGGCTTAGTGCTAGCTGGTGCTCCATTACCCACAGCACGCTGAGCAGGGGTTAAAACTTCTTGATGGGGGTGCTGGGGCTGTAGCTCAGTGGTAGAGCGCTTGCCTAGCATGTGTGAGGCACTGGGTTCGATTCTCAGCACCACATATAAATGAATAAATAAAAATAAAGGTCCATTGACAACTAAAAAATTACTTAAAAAAGAACTTCTTGGTGGTTATAGTCATTTTATAACTAACTGCATGCTAGCTTTCAGGAATGAAAACTGATTTTACCTTTAGGCTTAAGGAAAATGGTGTTCATGTCATTGTAACTTGAGAGCAAATGGCAGTGTGTTTGTGTTCTTCTTTTTTTTTTCAGTGTTGAAGATGGAACCCAGGGCCTCATGCATGCTAGGCAAGTGCCCTACCCCTGATCTACCTTCCCCAGTCCAGCCAGCACCCTTGAACAGATTTCACATTGCTAAGCTCATGCTCCTGTGTTAAATCTCATTTTCTGTTTGCCACCCTCACCTCTGCCCCATTTGCCATTTGTGGGTTTTTTTTTTTGAATATTTTTTTAGTTGTCAATGGACCTTTATTTTACTTATTTATATGCAGTGCTGAGAATTGAACCCAGTGCTTCACACATGCGAGGCAAGCGCTCTACCCCTGAGCCGCCACCCCAGCCCTGCCATTTGTTTCTGAACCCTTCCTGTGTGGTGAGCTTGGGAAAAGCGGCATTTTGCAGCTGGAATGACTGTGGAGGTTGGAAAGGAGAGAGATGTGATTCTGTGACTGGGCAGGAGATGGTGCTGGCAATGTGGCTTCTGCACGTCTTTCGGTTGCTTTTCAAAGAGAATTATGAAATGAGACTTGTAAAAATCTATCTTAGTAATGTTATATTCATGGCAGCAAGTGTATATCTCTTATGGCTTTCCAGTGCCTTCACTTCAGTCGAAGTTTATTTTCAGTCTGATCTATGATACCAGAAAGACCCAAAGAAAAACTTTTTTAGGGCCTATACCCTACCTTCCATTTTTATCTTTCATTTTTGTTATTGTTCTGAAATTTCTTATTAAATAGTTTATAAGAATCAATATATGAAACTCTTAAAATAGTAGGAAAGCAGAAGGAAAACCAGATACTCTTACTGTGAACCAATCTGAAATACTTAATAGATTTTTTTTTTTTTTTTGGGTGCTGGGGATCGAACCCAGGGCCTTGTGCTTACAAGGCAAGCACTCTACCAACTAAGCTATCTCCCCAGCCCTGAAATACTTAATAGATTTTTATGTAACGAACATTGTTATTTCTTTCTCTTAACAAAGTTTTAAAGGGCATTAGTTTCTGTGCATGCATGTCAGTGCTGCTTCCGTCCACTGAGAACACACGGCAGCAAAAAGGGTCTGAAGATGTTCACATAGGATTCACAAGTGAAAAAAAAAAGATGAGATGTTCAACTTCACTGATGAGTAAGAGTGATACACATTTAAACAAAGATGCATCTTTTTATTAGCAGGAAATTTTTAAAAATTATTTTTGTAGTTGTAGATGGATAGGATGACTTTATTTTATTGGCTTATTTTTGTGTGCAGTGCTAAATATCAAACCCAGTGCCACACACATGCTAGGCAAGCACTCGTGCCACTGAGCCACAGCCCCAGCCCGAAGCAGGAATTTTTAAAAATGACTTCTTAGAATGCAGAAGAGCTTGTTTCCATACACTGCAGGTAGAAGTAGAAGTTTTCACAAACTTTCTGGAGTACAACTTGACATATGTCCAAACCCTCAGAATTTTACATTTTTTCAAACCCAACACTTTTTTACTTCTGGGAATAATTCCTAAGGCAGTATTTACTGCAAAGAGATAACTCCAGTTGTGGTGGTGTATGCCTGTAATCCCAGCAACTGGGGAGGCTGAGGCAGGAGGATTACAAGTTCAGAGCCAGCCTCAGCCTTGGTGAGGCCCTGTCTCAAAACATAAAAAGGGTCTCAGATGTGCCTCAGTGGTAGAGTGCCCTTGGGTTCAATCCGTGGTACCCCACCCCCAAAGAAGAAGAAGAAGAAGAAGAAGAAATGTATTACAATCTTATTTATGGGATCCAAAATTACAAGCAACCTAAATTTCTATTAAAAATTTTAAAATTTCTGGTTATGTATATATTATATATATCGTGATGGAATATTGTACATTAATTTAAAAGGGTGTTGTAGGGGCTGGGGTTGTGGCTCGGTGGTAGAGTGCTTGCCTAACATACATGAGATGCTGGGTTTGATTCCCAGCACCACATATAAGTAAATAAATAACAAAAGAGCCATCAACTAAAAAATACTAATAAAAATAAAAGGGTGTTATAGAAATATATTTCATAACATGGCAAGAAAGTTCAGATGAAAAATATTTTGAAGTATTAGTTTGATTCTGTTTTTATTTTTCTTTTTAGAAAGTATGCATATTGGGGGTGGGGTGGGGGGAAGGAAAGATAATGGAATGAGGCAAACACCATTACCCTGTGTGCATGTATGACTATGCAAATGGTTGACTACTTTGTGTACAACCAGAGAAATGCAAAGTTGTGTCCTGTTTGTGTACAATGAATAAAAAAACATGTGCATATGTACAGAAAATGCATTCTAGGTGCTTAAACAATAGTTAAACCTATTTTTTTTTTTTTTTTTTTTAGTCTCATGGTTTTTTTCCTCTTTTTTTCTTTTATTCTCTTTTTTCTTTTCCTTTTTTGATACCATGGATTGAAGCCAGAATGCTTTTACACTGACTACATTTTTGTTAGTTTGTTTATTTTTATTTCTTTGGTGCTGAAGATTGAACCCAGGGCTCTTAACCACTGTGGAACATCCCCAGCCCTTTTTTGTAACTCATTAGAGACAGTCTCACTGAGTTGCTTAGGACCTTGCTAGGTTGCTGAGACTGTCTTTGAACTTGCCAGCCATCCTCCTGCCTCAGCCTCCTGAGCTGCTGGGATTTAATACAGGCGTGTGCCACTGTGCCCAGCTTTTTTTTTTTTTTCCCCCTTTTTAACTTAGAAATTTTTGTTTAAAGAAAGTTGTTTGATTTTGTGTAAGTGGGATCCAGCACTGATCCCATGTGCCCTTCCTTCTAGGAACCGTGTAAAGCACCTCCTAGGTTGCTCTTGTACTTTTCTCAGTTCGTCACAAAGCATTATCCCTTTCTGGTCAGTTCTCCTGCCGTTTCTGTAATTTCCATATACTGAGTGTGCCAGAGGTGTTGAGAATACTGTAAAGTGCAGCAGTTATTTTGAAGGGTTGAGAAAGCCGTTTCATATTGTTTAGTTTAAAAGAGATCAGTAAGATGATTTGTGTAGAAAGCAAAATAATCTGCATTTTAATGTTTATACTTGCTTTTTCGCTAAAAGAAAGGTCAATTTTGTGGTAATAATAGAACTAATGAATGTGATGCAGAATTCTCATTACACTTTCCCCATTATTTCCACCTAGGAAGCCTTGGAAGATCGTTTGGAAAGGATCAACCGAGAACTGGGCTCGGTCCGCATGACACTAAAGAAGTTTCATGTTTTGCGCACCTCTGCAAATCTTTGAGATTTGTAGCCATTAAATTTTGAGACACTTTGTTTGCACTAATGTATAATTATGCACTCAGAAGAGGCGAGCTATTTTGTACTGTTTCTAAGCCTTCAAACAGTAGTTTTTCAATCATGCTATTCTTACACTTGCTATTTTATACTTCAAATGGCCACATATTTTCAAGATATTTTTGTTATGCTCAGGAATCTCTTGTATATTTTACTATTTAAAAAGCATTATTTTTAAATAGTATGTCTTCAATTTATATCAAGAATAAGGAAATGTAAACAGGGCAGGCAGCTTGTTTCTAAACAAATAGTATTGTCCTTTTAAGATGAACTTTGCACCCCAATTTTATAAACTTGTTCTACATTGTAAATATAACTCATTTTTTATAAAAATAAATGCTTAACAGCTTCCATAATGAGAGACTAACACATGCTGAATACATTTTAGCAAACCTTGGTTGGATTTCAGTTGTGTGGAGGTTTATAAAAAATGATGATACAATTCCTATTTGAAACGTGTCTTAGAGTGAATATCAGAATAATATTAGCTTACTGGAAAGTTTTGAAAGCTACATAAATATTAGTCATTTTATTTCCCTAAAACTTTATTGTTTATAAGGAAATAAATAAACAGAGGGATGTAATTGTCTAATTTTGTCTTATATGTAGTACTTTGAAAAAGCAGGTGGAGAGTGGTAGGCCTCTGCTCCCTGTTCTAATGTGACTTGTGTCCCCCTGGACAAGAAAGAGACAGGTAAAGCTTTGATGAGACACAGTGACATACGCCAGCCATCTGTGTCGCCCTGCCAGGATCCAGCGCACCCTGGTTTCCTTACAGCACATGACTTCGGCTGCCAGTCAACACTCTTCCAGGCCTTTTCACCCCACACCCCCTCCACCCCTGCAAGTAGTCACTGTTTCAGGAACCTGAGGTTTGGACCAGTGCTCTGCCTGTTAGGGACAGGGAACGTGCAGACAGAGCCTGCGGCTGTTGCTTGACCTTGCTAGAGGGCTGCAGCCCCTGCCTGGGCAGTGCTTCCTGGCTCGGGCGCAGCCTGTGGGCAGCAGTGCTGCCCTGGTGCAGGAGCAGCAGCAGGTTAGGCTGGTGCTGCTTAACCACCCACTTTTTGCTGGCCAGTTGGACCCAGTGCCCAGGCATTCAAGCTTGGCATGTGTCGGTAAACACTTGTCCAAACTTTCAGAACGGATTCCCACTACAGTGCTCAGCTTCTAAGCTCTGGTTTGCTTTTGAGCTCTTAAAAATTTGTGCTTACGATGCACCAGGTTCATTCAGTTACTCCAGTAGGGCATCAGGCCTTCCCGCAGGATTATGGGTGGTGGCTGGCCACCTTCTACCCGCATCACCTGGCAGATCTCCAGGCCTGGGCCCACAGCCCTGCTCCCTTCTCTCTGTGGGGATTCTCAGCCAGGAAGAGGGACCTTGGAACAGAGTAGCTGAACATTTGTGCTCAGCTTTTGCAACCAGTTGAAGACTTTGAGCTAATCAGAATTACTGAACAGAATCAAGTGCCTTCCTTCTTCATTTTTTTTCTAGCTTTCTTTTCCTAATCTCTTAGTTAATAGTAAAGAAGTTCATTTTAATAGCTTGTGTGTAAACCTAGAAAAGGGGTTGACTTTACTGGTGATATTCCCTTTAGTGTGTTTGTATATATGACATTCAAAATTAACTTAAGCTGGGTGTGGTGGCACATGCCTGTAATCCCAGCAGCTTGGGAGGCTGAGGCAAGAAGGATGGTGAGTTTAAAGCCAGCCTCAGCAATTTAGTGAGTCCCTAAGTAACTGAGTGAGCCTGTGTATCAAAATAAAATATATATAAACCAAAAAAAGGGCTGGGGGTGTGGCTCAGTGGTTAAGCACCCCTGACTTCATCCCTGATATCCCCCCCAAAAAACACTAAAAAATTGCTAGGATATTTAATTGTCCCCTACTTTTTATTGTAAAGACTACTACATTCTTAAAAATAAGGAAGTTGTCATTTTAGAAGAGATGATAGTTTTATCTTGCCAAGGAGTTATCTTGAGTAGCCTATAATTGGCTTATTCCAAAAAAGGCATTAAACTCCATCAAAACATCTTCTGTGCCTCCGAGAAAGCATATGCTTTGATTTTTGAAGTGTGTAATAGATTGGAACTATCAGTTTACTTACTTAAAAAAAAAAAATAAGTTTTATTCTTTTTTCTCTTCATAGCTGTGAAGAAGGAAACCAAGGAAAATTCTTGCAGCTGTCTTTCCCTAGGTGATCCTTATCTTAGGGTCACTCGAGGGGACATGGTTGGGCCTGAAGGTGGGAAAGGTGGCAGTCGTAAAGAGCATCTATTACCCCAGGGAAATAAACTATTTTTGTTGCTGGGCTGTTTCAGTTAGTAAAAAACCAAAGTGAATCTTCCACTTCTGGTAAGTGCCTTCTAAAATGCAAATAGCAAGTCGGTTCCCCTGAGGCCCAGCTCTGCCCTTTCCTCCCCATACAGAGCTTGTCCACAGGGGCAGTCCTGAGGCAGTGCACAGCTGGGCACAGGGGTTGGAGAGGGACACTGGGAACCAGGCAGACCAGGGTCACCCTGGCTCAGGTCTGCCTTCCCTAGCTGTAAGTAATAGGATCCCTTCATTAACGGAGAGTCTGTCAGTGCCTAGTGCTTACTAAGTGTGCATTAATAGGACCTTTCAGATTCAGTATGAGTTAAGTGGGTATTTGAGGTGACAATTGCTTTTTTTCCTCTGATACTGGGAATTGAACCCAGTGCCTCACACATGCTAGGCAAGTGCTCTACCACTGAGCTACAACCACAACCCCAAAAAGAGGGTTTTGTTTTGTTTTGTTTTGCAGCACTGGGGATTAAACCAGTTGGCGCTCTATCACTGAGCTATATCCCCACCCAGCCCTTTTTATTGTTTTGAGGCAGGGTCTAAGTTGCTCAGGCTGGCCTCCAACTTTAGTACTCCTGCCTCAGTCTCCTGAGTCACTGGAGTAATTAAAAAAATAAAAAAATAAATAAATAAATAAATTAAAAATAAATGTACACCTACAGTCATTTAGGAATCATAAGGGTAAATCATTTAACTCTCATTAGTGAATTATGTAATCCCAATGACTCCACCACTTCTTTTAAAGATAGAGGGTTATATCCAAAGCAGTTAACCTAAAAAACCATCTTGAGTTGGCATTTCTGTTAAGTGGTCTAAGATCTTCTCTCCCTTTGCATAACACCGTGGGTTTTCTTGGAGATTAAAGGAGTCGTCCTCTGGTGTGAGTTCTGTTCTTTTTTCTTTTTTTTTTTTTAATGACTAAAAATTTAAAAATGGATAACCTATCAAGTGTTAGTTTAGACAGCACTTTGATCATAATAAAATCGGTGATTTGGGAATTTAGAAATAAATATAGACTTCCTATATAGAGTGCCAGTGTATAAAAGTAATTTTTCCTTCAAGTGGTCCATGAACAGACTTGTACAGGTGATGGGTGGCCTTGAACAGGACCACGTGAAGGAAGTGCCTGCCACTGGGCCCTTCAAGATTGGAGATGACCATTTGGAAATTGGTAACCAACCAGAAGGTTTCCCTTTTTAATCCAGAAAATCCAGGTGCTTTGGTGAATGCTACTTGAGTTCTGAACCTAGCATCTATATATATAATAAAATTAGACGTTTTCATAACTTTAATTTTTAGATAACAGTTTTCACTAAATTTTAATGTGCCACTTGCTCTGCATTCTTTGAGAACCAAGCTTTGAAAAATAAATGTAGCTGGGTAGACGGCTCACACCTGTAGTCCCAGCTACTTGGGAGGCGGGAGGATCACTTGAGCCCAGGAGTTCAAGACCAGCTTGGGCAACATAGTGCAACACAGTCTCCAAGAAAATAAATAAACAAATAAAAAGCTGGGCATGGTGGTGCAGGCCTATGACCTCAGCAGCTCAAGCGGCTGAGGCAGGAGGATCACAAGTTCAAAGCCAGCTTCAGCAACTTGGCAAGACCCTGTCTCTAAATAAAATATAAAAAGAGCTGGGGATGTGGCTCAGTGACTAAGCGTCCCTGGGTTCAATCTGTGGTACCAAAAACAAAACAAAACCCCAAAGTAAACCATAAATGAATTAAAAATATACACCTGGAGCCCTTTAGGAATTATAAGGGTAAATCATGTAACTGTCATGAGTGAATCATGTATGGTTATGAGACTTTGGGTCTGATTAAACCGATTATATTGCACAATTTTCCTGGAAATAATTTCCTGCCCTGCCAAGAGCTCTGTGGTTTGATAATGTATTAAAAATTATCAGTATTCCTAGGACCTGTGTTTCCAAGCCTTTCTCGTCTGATTTGTGCTTTATCTCAAATACCTCAGCTCTGAGGAATCAAGCCATAAATTTGCACTTGCTGGACATTGTGTACCATGTCATCACTATGACTACAGATTTCAAGGACAATTTATGTCTTTCATACATTTAACAGCTTCGCTGTAACTGACCAAGAATGTGGAAAAGTGCTTCCCATGTAGTGCCGCTGCTGGGTAGACAGACGCATGCTTGTTGCAGTTACTTCTAGTCAAAATGGGGAGTGAAGCGTCAAGCCCGTGGGATTGGGCATCGTGTCATTCTCACACAGGCATTCAATAAATATTTGTGGATATTAACTGTCTTGTGATATTCATACCATTACCTTTTTCTTTCCTTTTTTTCTTTTTTCTTTTGGTGGTACTGGGAATTCTTTACTACAGAGCTATAACCCCAGCTCTTTTGTATATTTTGAGTGGGTCTTGCTAGGTTACCAGAGCTGACCTTGAACTTACAATCCTGCTTCCACCTCCCTGTTGCTGGGGTTATAGGTGTGTGCCCCTGTGCCTGACGAAGATACAGTTTTTAAAGTCTCAGGCATATATAATCCTTGAAGTTACCTGGTTTGCGTATAGTCATCAAAATGCTACAGTGGGGACTGGGTGTAGTTCAGTAGTAAAGCATTTGCCTAGTGTATGTAAAGCCCCAGGTTTGATCCCCAGCACTGCACAAAAATAAAAATGCTACAACGCGTTGTAGCATAGTGGTGAAGTGCGTGCCTAACTGCAGGACCCTGGGTTCAGTTCCCAGTACTAGGGAACATTTTTAAATAAAATGCTCCAATGGTATACCATCTGAGAGCTCAGTTCCTACTGACGTCGAGCAGAGTCTCAAAGAGCCTCACTCTGGAGATGTGTGAATGCTTCAGAAATCTTTTTTGTTTGTTTGTTTTTGTTTGTTTGTTTTTTTTTTTTTTTTTGGGGTGCTGGGGATCGAACCCAGGGCCTCGTGCTTGCAAGGCAAGCACTCTACCGACTGAGCTATCTCCCTAGCCCCCCAGAAATCTTAATGCACCTTAGGGCAGACTGGTGGAGAGGAGGAGCTGAGGGGTCAGTATCTCATGGGTGGTCATGCAGTGCTGGCTCTCCTGGCCCTTTCAGGTTGCACTTCTGCCCAGAACCCCAGCGGATGAACAGCCTGTGTGGTGGCACTCCTTTGCTTTCTCTCAACAGATCTGGACCCTTTATTTTTATTTTTTTTTGGGGTGGGGATGGTGTTGGGAATTGAATCCATGGGCCCTTTACCACTGAACTGCATTTCCAGCCCTTTTTCTTTTTTGAGACAGGGTGTCACTAAGTTGCTTAGGGCCTCACTCATTTGCTGAGGCTGGCCTGGAACTTGCATCTCCCTGCCTCAGCCTTCTGAGTTCCCAATCACTGGGATTACAGGCATGGGCCCCTGTGGGGCCACCGTGCCCAGCTTGGACCTCTCTGTTTTTATCTGGCACCTGCCCTTCCAGGGAAGTACTCCACGTCTCTTCAGGTCACATAGGTGATCCTAAACGATGGGTCAACTATAAGACGTGCCCTAAGCTCCACGACTTCAGGTTTTGGCAAACAGGTCTGTCCTTGCTCAACCTAAGTGAACACTTCCTGTTTCCCTGTGAGTTTCGCCCGAGCACCCTCTTGGTCTCTTAATTTGCCAAGCGGAGAGGCCTGTCGGGATGGAACACCAGCGGGGAGTTGCCTCTGCGCCGCTTCCAGCTCCTCTCCGAGGTGGGGACGGGCGTCACGCACCCTCGCTGGCGATGGCTGCCCTGTCCCGAGGGCCGCCGGTGCCCGGGCCTGCTGGGGTCCCGGGGAGACCGGGCGCGAGTCTCGGTCCGCAGCCGGGCAGCAGGTTGGCCCTCGCCCGCCTCCGCCGGCCTGCCCCTGGCTCCCGGGGGCCCTCGCTGGCTGCGCCCGCCAACATCGGGCTCCGGGCGCGTCGTTTCTCAAAGGCGAGCAGCTCAGAGTTGCCGCTCCCGTGACCCTCGGGCGCCTCGGCGGGGCGCCCGGCCGGCGAGCCGGGCTCTTCCGGCGGCGGCCGGGCCCGGAGGGACGCCCGCGCCGCTCCCCCGCGCGGCCGGAGGAGGCGCCGCGCCGCGGCGAGTGGGGGAATGCGAGCCGGGCCGGCGCGCGCGGGCAGCGGCGGCTGAGGCGCGGCGGGCGCGGGGCGCGGAGCTGTCGGCCACGCGGCCCCCGGAGCAGCGGCGCCGGCACGCGCGCCGCCCGCCGCCCCGACGGCCCGGAGCATGCCCGCCGCCCGGCCGCTCGCCCGGGGCCAGCCGGCGGCGGGGGCGCGCGGGGCCGCGGGGCGCAGCCGGCCGGGCCGGGGCCGCGGGGCCCGCGCTGCCCGGGAGGCGGCGTGAGGCGGCGGCGGCCCAGCGCGGGGACCGAGGAGCGGCGGCCGCGGGCGGGTGAGTGTCCGCGGGGGCGGAGGGCGACCCGGCGGCCCGCGGGAGCCCGCCGCGCCGGGACCCAGGCCGGGCGGGCGGCGCGAGGCGGCGGAGGGCGTGGCGAGCGGGACCCGCGCCCCGGCGCGCCGCCGAGACCCCCGGCCGGGCCGCGGAGGGGCGATCCCCGCCCGGGGCAGGTGCGTGGCAGCCCCGGCAGGTGCGTGCGCGGTGCAGGCCCGGCTCCCGCCCCCGCGAAGGCGCGGGCCGGGCTGCAGGAGGCGGCGTCCGCAGCCGCCCTCGGTTGGTTTCCGCGGGCTTCGCCCTGGCTGGCCGGGTGGGCACGGAGGACCCCAGGATGAGGTGTGGCCCTGCCCATCCCGAGGCTCCTTTCCTGGCGTACTGGGAGGAGCCCGCTCGTCTTAGGGCCGGTAGTTTCCTCTTCCACCACTGCATCTTTCTTATCGGTGGCGGGGCTGCGGGGTGGCTTGGGGAGAGGGAAACTTTAGTGTCCCCCTTCCGCAGCGCGCACTGATCCCCACCCCCATCCTAAATGGACATCCCAAGTAAACACTGTGCCTGCCACACAGATGCCATTTCAAGGCAGGTCCTCTAGCGCTGTCCCCTTTCAAGGGACTTGCTGCTCCTGCATAGAAATCCTAGGCTCCTCCCCCACCCCCTCCTTATCTCTGAAACACTGTGGCCTACCTTCCTCCTCCCCGCCTGAATCTGGATTCTTCAGGAGCATCTTTCTTTGTCCACTGCCAGCTCCCTCCCCTGCTCCTGGGAGTCAGCAGAGCTGTTAGGGGAGCCATCTGGGGAAAAGGTAGTCAGTGCTCGCTTCCCTGAATCATCCCTGCCACCCAAGCCCGTCTCCCCTTGCTGCTTCGAACCCCCACTGCACTTTATCTCTGTGGCTTATCACCGTCTGCCTTATTTTACAGTTACTTTTGTGCCTGTCTTATCTCCCCCGCTGGACTGTGGGCTCCTGGGTGGAGTTTGATTCATCTCTGGCCCAAGCCCCAGTCAGCATCCTCTGTGCAGCCTGGGCCTGTGGCATTCAGGGTGCACGTGGAGCAGAAGCCCCTCTGGGCTTGCCCGGGGACCCTTAGCTTGCCTGGCCGGCTGTTGGGCGTCAATTCTTTTTCTCCCACTAAGAGACTGTACTCTGATTGGAATAGCTGCCCAGCCCTCTTGCACTGCAGAGAGTTGGGAAGGGCTCTGGTAGGCAGTGACTTGCCAAGCGAACAGGACAGCATATTCTCTGCTGGAAAGATGGCCAGGTCCTGACGGTGAATTCTTTGGATGGTAAGTTGAATGGCTTGTCTGCTGATACTTGGGAGGCACCAGGGTAGAGAATCGACTGTGGGAACCGGGAAGGCCGGTTTGCATGCCTGCCCCCTAACTTGCCGTTCAGTAAGTCACTTGGTTTTTCTTGGTTTTGATTGCTTCTTACCAAATCTGGGGGCCGGGATGTGGCTAGTGGTAGAGCACTTGCCTGGCATTGTGAGACCCTGGTTTGAATCTCAGTACTGCACACTGCCACCCCCCCCCCAGAAGAGGGAAACTAAATTCGAAAGGAAATTCATCTGCATCTACCATTCCCCTGGGATCTGGACCCCATTCCCCACGCCTGTCCCCCACCACTGTGTCGTCCCTCACGCTCCATGCTCTAGCCCTCCCGGGCGACCTCGAGGTTTTCCAGGGCATTGTGCTCCTGTGCCCTTCTGCACGTGCCCAGCCTCATCAGTGATGGGGACCCAGTTTGCCTTCCCTGGCCTTCCCAGGTAGAGTGACCCCCTCTGCCTTGTGCCTCCCCAGTCCTATTTGCCACACGGGATGGCCCTCGTATTTCCATGTGTTCCCCCACCAGACTGTGAGCTTCCAGGCAGTGGTGCTAAATTCTGTTTCTCTGTCCCCAGTGCTTGGCATGCAGTAGGCACTTGGGAACATGTAGAGTTGGTGGCGAGAGGTGGCCTGGAAAGCCCCCGAGAGCCTTTCTCAGCCACAGCCTGCAGCTTCCCTTCTCTGTCACGTTGCCCTCCTCCCTGTCCCGAGTGCGTCTTGACACCAGGCAGTGCTCTCCTGGCCAGCCATCCGGGTCGGGCAGGCAGCTTGGTCTTTGAGAAGGGCCAGTCATGGAGGATGTGCAGTTATTTGCAGAGATAAAGGGGAAGTGGCTGCCTCCTCTCCGTTTTCGGCAGAGATGCTCTGTGTGTGCATGGAGGACGGTGATAGTGCTCTGGCGTCTGTCTCCACAGGCAGAGGCCGCTGTTTACGACCATGTGGTCAGTCCAAAGTGAGCCCCAGATCCTGTGCGCCGCTTCTTACCTTTGCTTGAATGAGCTCGAACCCTTTGCAGGATGAACCTGCCTAACCCCCTGCCTCCTGACGCCCCTTGAGCTGAGGGGTCTCTGCAGAGCTCCTCCGGAGGTCATGTGGTCTGTGTTTATTTTACTGAATGCCCTGGGATGTTATCCAAGAGAGCGGCCGCAAATCCTTGTCTGGTCTGTTCTAAAACCATCATCTGAGGCACGGCCACCTCCGCTAAAGGCTTCTGACAGTGTTTTGTATGAAATTTTGTTTTAGAATTTAGGGCCAGGCAAACTTTGCCTTCCCTGCGAAAGTAGGCTGCTTTCTCCTTTGATAATGAAAAGAAAGTGGGGAGGGAAAGCGTATATTGCTGGCAGACCCTGCCTGGCTCGTGGGCACCATAGCCCTGCAGGTAGGGGATCCTGCAGAGAAAGAAGCTGAGACAGGGGACATCAGCTGTTCCAACCAGAGTCTGGATTTGTATCCATTTTTGCCTGACTCTTTCTATACACACTGTCTTTTCTCTCTCTCTCTCTCTCTTTTTTGCTTTACCACTATGCTGCATCCCCAACCATTTTTAATTTTATTTTGAGACAGAGTCTGGTCTCCCTCAGTTGCTGAGGCTGGTTCTCTACTTGCGGTCCTCCTGCCTCAGTCTCCTGAATGGCTGGGATTATAGGCGTGCGCTGCTTCAGCTGGCTCTAGGTTCTTTATAAGTCATCACAAAAGCTTTCTGGAAAACAGTGGACAGACAGCGAATGGGTACAGGAAGTCGCATTTCACCTTAGGCTCTGTCACAGCTGCGTGTGTGTCCTCAGCACCCCAGGCTGTGTGTGGCAATTGCTGCCTTTCTGTGGGGGCCGTCAGGGTTGGCTTCCTGGGGGAGGGAATTTGACCAGCCTCATGGAGAGTCTCAGATTTGGGGCATTCACAGTGCCCGTCAGAACCTCTGGCGGGAAAGGAGGGAAGTGCTGCAGAGCCTCCAGCGGGGAGCCTGGCTTTGTGTCTTCAAATCCTCTATGGTTTCCACAGAGGGTCTGGGAACGTGGGAGCTCATCCCCCTACCAGGAATGAGAGACCAAAGTGGACAGAAGAACTGACTTGCCCGTGGCCACTCTGCCAGCCTGGACCAAGGTGCCTGGTTCCCAGGAGGGTCCTCCTTCATGCGCAGGCTGGCGGTGGCCCTGCGCACTGGTCCTTAAAGGCCGTACAGTGGGCATAGGGTGCTGGCTTCCTCAGGCCCAGCCCGGCCAGCACCGGGACCAACCTCGCCACCCTCTGTGGTCGGAGACACGCAGTGTGGGAGGAGGGGCAGGCTGGCATTTTATCAGGAACAGCCCTTGACAGGAGATAAAGCCGAAGTCAACCAAGAGGCAGGTCAAAAACCCAGGCAGCCACCTGTGGAAGGAAAGGGCATCCGGAAAGGGGTGTCACACCCTCGCCTTGCTGCAGCCCCCGTCCCTCACAGCTTTCCTGGGAGGCCCCCCGCCGCCTTTCTCCCGGTCAGTGACGGCAGAGGCAGTCACGGATGGGCCGGAGAAAGCTCGTGGGAGGAGCAGGGCACCTGAGGCTGCTGGGGTCTCCACGCAGAAGCTACAGCTGGGACTCCTGCTGGCCCGGCAGACGCAGCCCCTCTGTCGGGGTGGACATGGCAGCTGAGTGCCATCACTGCGGGGAGCTGTGCTCCGCAGTCAGCCGACGGTGACTTAGCCCACCCTGAGCCGCTGCTCCGGGGCCGTACCGGGCTAGCTTCCCACGGGCCTCTGCTCTGCCCACGACGTTTCCGTGGACTGATGCACACGCAGCCTTGCGCCAGGTGCCTGTCTGTCAGAAGGCACCTTATTTAATATGTATTACTGGACCTCAAACTCCCGGTCAGCAGCCTGTGCCCTGTGAAGGAAGGTCGGCTGGCACACGCTGCACCTCAGGACCTCCTTGCCTTGGACGGCAGCCTGCAGGACCACTGAGAACGGTGGAGTCACCAACAGAAAGCAGGTGTGTGACAAGCAGGCCCCGGGCAGAGCAGGGAAGGACGCTGGCTTTCAGCGTGGCCCTGTTCCGCCTCAGCTGGGGACCTGCCTCAGGCCACCCACACGCTGTGCCGTCTGCAGGGGTTTGAAGATGACCTCGAGAGTACCGCAGCACTGACGTGGGGTGGCGGTTGGGTCTCAGCGAGTAGGTGCATTCACAAGTCTGGGCTCACAAGTGCCGGCATCCGCCATCCTGGACGCCGCGTGCCTTCCCGCATCTCCAGCCCGGCCAGGGCAGCCTGCCGCCATTCCGCCAGTTCCTGAGGATGAAGGCCCAAGCCCAGGACGAGGAGCAAGGAGGCCTGTCCTCCCCGCTGCCTTCTTCCAGAAGGGCCCACTTCCCGCTGAATGGTGCCCATCTCCCCTCTCCACAGAGGAGGAGGGACTCTCCCCATGCACAGGGCGGCAGCAGTCAGAGGGACCTGGGGCACAGTTGTCCTTGCTGTGAGGAGCTGGGAAGCAGGCCTCCGCCCAAAGGCCTGATCCTCTTAAGGAGGTGTTCAGGCCGCCCTGGGGCTTCCTGTGGGCCCCACGCCTCAGATCCGGGCTTCCGCTCCTGGGCTTCAGCCTCCGGGTAGCCGCCTGTGTGCCCCGCTAGGACTTGGTGCGAGGTCCTGCAGGTGGCTGATCCCTCTCTCCAGACTGGTTCTTGCTGAGGGATTTTTCTTTGGCAACTAGGGTCTGCCCATGGCCCGCTCTCCTGGAGGAGTGGGGCCCTGTAGCCTCTGGGCCCCTGGCGAGGGTCCATCTGGCCAGACAGTAGCAGCTGGGGACAGGGATGGGGGCAGAAATAGTGGCCATTGGGGTCTGTCACGGGGGAACAGGTCCCTGGGCCCCGAGGCAGCACTGCTGCCGGGGCAGACTGGCCCTTACGGCTGGACTGGAGGGACGTCTCCTCCCGCCCAAGGCTGTGCAGTGCTTTCCCTGGAGCTTCCTGAGAGTGGACTTTTCACGTGCACGTTTTAATTTTTCCCCATCAGAGGGAGGGAACCAAACATTCTTTGCAATTAGAGCTGTCCCCACTTGGCTAATCAGACTGAAAAAACCACTGAAGGCCTTTGAAGACCGCAGAGCGAGGGGCCGGCCAGACGCACAGGCAGTCGGGCGGGTTGTCGTGCGAGGAAGTAGGCATCTCGCATTTATTTGGGGTTTGCTGGTTGCAGCATATTTCAATTAGTTCCTTGGTGCTGCGCATCTGACAGGCCAGACGTTTGTTGTGGTTGAACCATCTGGGAGGCGGGAGGCCCGCAGCCTTCCCCGCGGCAGGCGGTAACTACCAGTGGAAGGAAGCAGGTGTGGCGTGTTTGAGAACCCAACGCTGACTCGCCATTAGCGCCCAAGCCTCTAGAGTCGCTGGGGCCCCTGGACTGGCCTTCATTTGCCCCCCACGCCTGGCATGTTCCTGTACAGCCAAGCCAAGTCCTGAAGCGGCTTATTGAGTTGGTCCAGAGCTCGGTGTGTTCTGAGCAGCAAGGAAGGAGGCCATCAGTCTGTCCTGGGGGGCAGGGTGGCCTGTGCGTTTACCTGGGGCAGCCAGGGCCACGTTTCCCAGACTCTGACCGCTAACGTGCCGCCGAGCTTCCTCCTGCACGGGGACACGGGACGCTAGCTTGAAGTCAGCTCTCAGCTGGGTGACTCACCGAAGCATGGTGAGTCCGTGGTCATGGTCACCGGCCAAGCGGGTGGTCCCCTGGTGCCCGCGCGCCCCAGCTTTCACTCCTCGGCCCTTCCCGGCACACAAGGTTGCTTTCCTGAGGAATGTTCCGTCCAGCTTCCCTGCGCGGGCCTGGGAGAGGGAAGGAATCGGAATCCGACAGGAGAGCCAAAAGGAGCCTGGAAAACCAAGTGCAAGGGCTGTACCTTTCCATGAAAGCAGACTTTCCGTTTCCCTGAGGCCCCAGGATCCAAGGCTGGGCGTGGGGTGTTGGCAGCCGAGCAGGATCAACACTCAAGGACGCGCTGCTGAACCGGAGGCCGGCCCATGAAATCTGGGATGCTTGCTTCACTCGAGGGTGTCTTGGTGGCCTGGCAGCGGCAGGACTGGCGCCGGGAGGGTTCCGGCTGGTGGCACCCTGACCACACCCATGCAGGTCGGCCCTGGGCTGTGGACTTTTCCCACGGGGGAGACTTGCTCAGGCAGGCTGCCCTCCCCTCTCCTGGGAAGCCTCCAGGCCATGGGGCCTGGCCGAGCCCAGCTGCTGCACAGCTGCCAGGGCTGTAGCTGCCTGTCCTGGGGTCACCAGTGCCTGGAGCAGGGCTTGGTGCCGGTCCTGTGCCTGGTGGCCAGCGGGGAAGGTGCGGCTGGAGGAGCAGAGGCGCGGGCCCTGGAGTCGCACCGCACAGTGCAGAGCGCTACTGCCCACCCCACTGCGTGCGGCTCACAAATGCAGCTGCACCCATTTTATAGGTGAGGACGCCGAGGCCCAGAAAGGGCATGATCCGGCCCCGGCTGTTCTCTCCTTTGTGTTTCCCAGACGGGGACCTTGTGACTCGAGGGGTCATGATTTAGGCCCAGTCACACCAGCAGTTAGCCACTGGCCCAGACTTTAGGCCTAGGTGTTCCCATTGGTCACCCTTGTAACATGACCCATGCTGCAGGCTTCACTGTGTAAAACCCATCAGTATTTCCCGACCTGGTGTCCGAACTTCTCTGTTTTTGAGTTTGTAAGATTGTTTTTGTTTGTTTGTTTGTTTGTTTGTTTTCAGATGGGAAAGCAGAATCCCTCTTCTGTTTGTTCTATAGCTTTTTTGATTTTCAAAAAGAGGCCATAGGGTTCCGAGGATGGAGGGCAGACTCCGCAAGATAAGATCACATGCCCTGGGATCCCAGATACTTAGAATTTTGAGGCCAATTCTGATCCTGCCATGAAGTGCCCCGGCCAGCCGCAGGATGGGCCAGGCCCTGGGCGAGGTCCCGAGGTCCCGGGGGTGGGGGTATGTGTGGGAGTCAGTGTCTTTTTGCCCTGAAGGAAGAGCAGCTTTCAGAGTGGGTGATCCCAGCTGGTCAAGGGCTCCTCCCACCCGGCCTCGACGCTGGGGAGGGGAGTTTTTAGAGGACCACCGTTGTGTGGGCTGGGGCTTGTGCAGGAGGAGCCAGGGTCAGCGTGGTCTCCGTCCTCCTCCTCCACCTGGGAGGAGGGCAGCAGGGAGCCAGCAGGCGGAGAGGAGGAGCTGGACCTGGCCACGTCCTGTGGGTGCCCAGCTTCTTGGCAGCTCTGGGCTGAGGATCAGGAGATGACGTGGGGGCCAGTTGGGAGCCTTGGACTCGTCTCCTTCAGCAGGAGCCCAGGAGGCCTAGCTGTGTGCAGAGCCACTGACCCCCTCCCGGTGCAGACACCGCTTCGCAGGCCACCTGAGGTCACACCTGCCATGCTGTCCTGGGTCTGGCTCCAGGCGCCAGACAGGGGCCACAGCTTGTTCCCCTTGGTTTCCTCGGAGCGCCTGGCCTGGCTCTCAACTTGGAGAAGGGGCTGGATGAATCTCTGAAGGAAAGAAAACTTGGGGGAGGTGGCCAGAGGGAGCGGGGCGCCAAGTCCCACCTAGAGAAGCAGGGCCAGGGACCCCCAAAGTCAACCTGGGGTCTCAGCCAGCCACCTGCTCCCCTGTGGCAGATGGCCCGTTTTCTCCTGCTCGTACTACAGTCTTGACGGGGTGCTTGGAATAACCCAGAGGGGCAGGCTCTGGGTGTGTCAGGTCGTGGATGCAGAGAGAAGGTTCTAGCACAGGAAGGGGCAGGAAGGGGCAGGAGGGCTGGGAGCCCAGCAGGAGAGGAGGGGCCTCAGGGGCGGCTTTGGGTGTAGCCAGAGAGAGGGTGGAGGTGCGAGGTTTTTCTTCTCTTCTCTTCTCTCTCTTTCTCTCTCTCTCTCTCTTTCTTTTTGGTACAGGGATTGAAACCCAGGGTGCTTTACAGGGGGCCGTATCCCCAGTGCCCCCCTTTTTTGTTTTGAGACAGGGTCTGGATAAGTTGCCTGGGGACTTGCTAAGTTGCTGAGGCTGGCCTTGAACTTGTGGTCCTCCTGCCTCAGCCTCCCAGGCTGCTGGCATTACAGATGTGCTCCATAATGCCCAGCCTCTTTTTTATTGAGGTGAAACTCAACATCATGTAAATTAGCCGTTTTCAAGCGCACAGTTTGGTGGCATGCGAACTTGGCCTCTAACTCCAGAACCCCTCTACCACTCTGAAAAGGACCCCGACCCTTGGCAGTCACCCCCCGTTGTCCCCCTGCAGGGCCCCACTTGGTGTCCACACGCATACCTGTTCTGGAGTCACCTGTGGCCTTCGATGTTGCTTCCCAGCGTCTGGTTTTCAGGGTTCGGTGTGTTAGTGGTGTCACTGCTTCAGCCCTTGCGTGATAAAATGTGGGTGATGTAGATCCACCGTGTCCCCACACAGGTCACCAGCCGGGCACACCTGGACCCCCGCAGTCTCTCCGCCGTCCATCCCCAGAACACGCCCGTCTCCCCAGGCTGAAAGTCTGTCCCCATTAAACGACGGCGACCCGCTCCCTCCCTGGCTCCTGGTCCCGTTGTTCTACTTTGTGCCTCTGTGGATTCCACTCCGGAATCGTGACGGAATCTGGGGCTGGCTTCTTTCATTGGGCCCTGGTGTCTGCAGGGGTCCCCGGCACCGTGGCAAGCATCAGGCTGCCCTTCCTTCCTGGGTGCGGTTCACCGTGTGGTTGAACCTCAGTTTGAGTCTCTGTTCATCCCTCAGTGCGCATGTGGGGGTGTCTGGCTTTGGTTTACCCCTGGATCAGGAACAATAAGCCCAGAGCCCGAGTCCACCCATTCCCCAGGTGGGTGGCCTTTGATGACCACACCTTCTGAGCCTTGTTCTCTGTCTGCCCATCCAGGAGCGATGTCCCTCCTGGGATGCTGTGTGGCCCAGGCTCCTGGCTGGGCGAGTCTTCATCAGTGGTGGGTAGGAGGGTGGAGGGGCCGCCCGCCCCCCTGGGCCTCCACCTGCTGGAGGCTGCTCTCCTGGTGGAGGTTCTGGGGCGGGTCCTGGAGGGGGGCAGGCAGGTGTCCTGGCCCCTGGGGGCCTTCTGAGTGCTTGTTGACTCCCAGCAGGTAGCAGTAGGACAGACGGGTGACCGTGCCTCCTGAAGCACTGTGTCCTGGGCCCCCGGCTCTTGGTGCTCCCGGAATGAAATCCGGAGGACGACATCGGCAGCCCCAGGGTGGCTGTGCGCAGCAGAAAGCCAGCCTGGGACTCGCGAAGTGGCACTTGCCTTCATTAAGCTAATTAACTCTCCATGTGCATTAGCTCCGGGAGCGAGGGACTTAGGAAGCCCATCAGCAGCCGGTCAGCGGGCTGCGGCGGGCGGGCGGGAACCGCAGCGCACGTTTCTGCATCCGCCAATTAAGGGTGCTTAATTATTAACGCAGCGGGAGGCTGACAGGAGGGGCGCTCCCCGTGCTGTGCTCAGAGCGCAAGGCTGTGTGCGTCGGCCAGAGCGTGGGTCCTCTCACTCTAGGACCGGCCGTGTTCTCCTTGACGTGGACAGCTGTGCGGAGGCTGGATTCATCCAAGGTCACGGGACTCCAATGGAGGGGCAGACTCAGGGGGCTTAAAAAGGAGCGGTGAGGGGCCTCTTTCATTAGCCCTGGGTTTCATCTGTGTTTTTGTTCCTAGTGTTTTAAACACATTTAAAAAAATAAGGTAATATATGTTCATGGTAAATTGACAAAATGTAAAAATCTGCTAGCTTTACATTGCCTGTCCACTGATGAAGAAAGTCTCCATAGAGTGGAATATTATTCAGCCCCAAAGAGGAAGGAAGTGCCGTCTTATGGGAGGACGTGGGAGAAGCTTGAGTACATTATGCTAAATGAGAGGGGACAGCAACAGAAAACCCGTGCTGACCAAACCCCCTTGAGACGTAGAGTCCTCAGATCTAGAGGGACAGAGTAGAAAGGGGACTGCCAGGGCTGGGCGGGGCCTGCGGACTGTCCATCAGCAGGCGTGGGGATGCAGCCGGCGGGGCGGAGCTCTGGAGGTGGCCACCGCACTGCGCCGTGGCCCAGCGCTTGCCTAATGCAGGAGGCCCTGGGCTCCATCCCAGCATGGGAGAGAAATATGTTTAGAGGGCAGAGCCCTTTTTTCTTTCTTTTGAGACGGTCTTGTTAGTTGTCCCGCCCAGTTCTCAAACTCCTGATCGGAGAGATCCTCCCACCTCAGCCTCCCCACGATGGGACTATTGCGTGTGCCCCACGCCCAGCCGAGAGGATAGATTTTTGCACTTGAAGTGTTTTTTTTTTTTTAACATATATATGCGGTGCTGAGGTCGGAACCGGTGCCTGGCACTGCCAGGCAGGCTCCGCCCACTTGAAGTGTTCTTACTGTATAATTTTTCTTCGATCATTTGTTTGAAAATGATTTAAATAACTTCCTATCAAGTTTTTGTTTTGTTTTTTTATTTGTACTGGGGCTTGAGACCAGGGGCGCTTTACCACTGGGCCACATCCCCAGTCTTTATTTGTATTTATTTAATTTTATTTTGAGACAGGGTTTTGCTGAGTTGCTTGGAATCTTACTCAGATACCGAGGCTGGCTTAGAACTTGCAGTCCTCCTTCCCCAGCCTCCCACGTGGCTGGGATTACAGGCTATGCCATCACGCCCCCCCCCCCCCCAAAAAAAGTTTTTAGAAATCAAATAATTTAAAAACCTATAAAATGAAAATATATCATTTCTCAGTGAACCTTTTTTGTTTGTCTGTTTATGCCACCTGAATCTGTAGGTTTGCAGGCGTGTTCCTGCCGCTGGACAGGATGCTGCCCTCTTCCTGGGCGTCCAGGTCTGCTTGACCTCTGCCCTGCAGTGGCCTGGGCTGGGTGTGGCCGGGTTGGCTCAGACTGGAGCGCGGCCGGTGTGGGAGTGTCCGGCGGACCCACGCCTGGCTGTTCCAGGCTGCTTTCCTAGGAATGTCTGTTTCAGGACTGGTTCCCAGGCTAGCCCACCAGCAAGACACCGCGCATCACCCGGCTGCATCGTGGGCGCAGGATCCTTGCTGCTGGAGGCATCTCCTCCGCGAGGGGACACGCTGCAGGGGAGCACCCTTGGGTCAGCCCAGGGTGCAGATGGAAAGCCGCGGCCCAGGAGGCAAGGCCATGTCCTCAGGTCCCCACGCGCCTGGATTCCGCCCTCCGGGACCTGTGTGAGGTTGAACAGGTGTGGGGTTAACTACGAAGTGGCTTGTGGGTCCCCGTCCCAGGGTCCAGGCGCTGTGGAAAGTCCTGTTTTCTGGCTGGGACGACTCTCCCCGGACCCCTGGAGGAGCAGAGCGGCCCCCTGCGGCCTGGCGGGAAGGGCGTGTTTGGTGCGCAAGAACACCGGTGCCCAGCCTTCCGGGCTACCCCCGGGAACAGCTGACCGGGACCTTGGCTGTGCGCTTCTTTCCGCTCAGGGTCTCTGAGGTCCAGTCTCTGACGGATCCTGGGCTTCTCGGAGCCCCGCACAGCTGGAGCCGAATAGACGGCTTCGGCAGGTAGAGGGGCTATTTTTAGCCCCACAGCCCTGTCACTCGGTCCCTATGGAGATACCGGGCTGGCCGCCCACGAGGCTGCACGTCTCCTGCCAGGGAGGAAAGGGGTCCTGTTTGCTTCTGCAACTTCTCAGTTAAGGCCAAGTTGGCTCGTGTGCAGAGGCGGACAGACAGACAGAGGGACGGGGAGAGACAGACAGATGCTGCCGCTGCTGCTGAACGGTCCCCAGCTTGGCCCTGTGTTGGGCAGCGCCCACGGCTGGCTTGAGGTTTGGCCGGACTGGCTCAGGAGGCTGGGGGCCCAATTCGAGCGGTGCTGTGTGACCTTGGGCGGGCTGCTTGACCTCTCTCGGCCTTCCTGCTGGGCGAGTTGGGGTGGCAACGCCCGGCCTGCCGGCCTCTCTGGATCTGGTGACGTCATCGACGGGAGCAACTTTGCGTCCACCGTGAGAGGCGAGTGCTCGTGTGTGTGACTGTGTGGCTGTGAGGTGACGGTGCTGCAGGGGCCGCCGCAGGACACCCAGACCCCTCCGCGCCTCCCTTCCTGCTCTTCCTCTCGGAGGCAGAGGAGGAGGAGGTTGAAGGGGAAGATGTTCCAGTCCCTTTTGTACTTGGCATAGCTGATAGGACAAAGTAGAGAACAGCCCCCCGCCCAGCTACCGGCTCGTCCCTCAGAGCTCATGAGATGCCGAGATGGCGTCGGATTCACAGCCCCGCCCACCGTGGGAAGTGCCACTCAGTGCTGAGCTCCTTTCCCACGGTGGACGCAACAAAGGCTCAGAGAGGTTAAAATACGCACCCAGAGTCACACAGCCAGGGAGGAAGCACCAGAACTGAATTCTGTGGCGTCCATACCAGCGTTTGTTCTTTCCTCTGCTGTGCAGGATGGCAGGGACAAAGTGGACACACTGGCAGGCCCTGGAGCCATGCCGGGCTCCTGTGGGACCTGCCTCTTCCCCCTCTGAAACCTGAGACTCAACTGTCACCCGGCTTAAAAAATAAAATGGAACACTAGGTAGTGGGGATGCAGAGACACTGGAGCCTTGTGCTCCGCCAGTAGTGAGGTGAGCCGATGCTGCTGTGGAAAGTAGCGAGCCAGGTCTTTAAGTATTTAAATTCACAATCACTATGTGACCCGAAATTCCGCTCCTCGGTCAATGCCCAAGAAAAGTGAAAGCAGGAACTGAAGCAGACACTTGATAACCAGGGTTTATAGCAGCACTGTTAGCCAAGAGGAGAAAACAGCCCAAGCACCCAGCAGCGATGAGTGGTTCACAGGACGTGGTCGCTCCAGGTGGTGGAATATTAGTCAGCTATGAAAAGGAGCAGAGCACTGACCCCTGCCCCCACATGGGTGAGCCTGGGAAGCACAATGCCGAGTGAAAGAAGCCAGACACAGAAGGACAGAACGGTGGTTCTGCTTATCCGAGGCCCCCAGAAGAGGCACATCTGCAGAGACGGAAAGTAGACAGTGGTCACAGAGCTCAGTGCAGGGAGACGGAGCTGTTGTTTAGTGGGTAAAGAGCTTTGAAAATAGTCCCCTAAAAATGATTGAAATGGAGCCAGATGCAATGGTCACACCTTGTCATCCCAGCACCTCAGGAGGCTGAGGTGGGAGGATGGCAAGTTCTAGGTCAGCCTCAGCAACTTAGCAAGGCTCTGGGCAACTTAGCAAGACCCTGTCTCAAAATAAAAAGGGCCGGGGGTGTGACTCAGTGGGAAGGCACCCCGTTCAACCCTGCCACCCAGGCCGCCCCGAAACATAAATGATCAAAATGGTGAAGAGAGAGAAAGACCCCAAAGTGGCCTCACGCCTTCAGGGTCATCCACCAGAGCCTCCAGCGGCTCCCAGGCCAGAGGGGCCTGGCGCTGTGGTTGGGGGCGCTGTGCCGCCCCTGCGGCCGCCCGCAGCCTCCTGCTCAGCAGTGCCCCGGGCTCCTCTGGGGGTCCTGGCAGCTGCGCTGCGGCGGAGCGTCTGGAAGGCGCCTGGGGCGGGCACGTCCTTCACGGCCTCCCTGCTCCCAGGCAGTGCAGAGACGAATACCTTTTCCAGGGGCAGATGCCACCTGCCCACGGTCCCAGGGGCACCAGCTGCAGCCCGGGCAGCAGGCAGTGGGGGGCAGAGGACCCAGGTCCCAGGGGACAGCCTGGGTCTGGAGCCTGGTTGTGCCACCCGCCCGCTGGGGCCTCGAGCGCCACCTGTGGGAGCTCCTGCTTCCTCTCCTGCCCCTGCTGGACCTGGGTCTTCCAGGAGAGTGGACGTGGCTGCACCCTGCTGGGCTCCTCCCCGAGATGGACAGGGCGTGGGTCATCCCTGTCCCGCGGGGCGGGGCCTCCTCTCAGCCATCTGTGCCCTCAGGACCTCGTGCAGGCCCCTGCTCAAGCAGACCCATGGAGCCCAGGGCCACCCTCACCAAGTGCCACAAACCAGGTGGCCCCAAACAACCCAAATTGATTACCTGACCGTTGGGAGACCAGAAGCCCAAGTCGAGGGTGCTGGCAGGGTTGGTTCCGTGCAGAGGCCGTGGGGGAGCCTGCTCCACGCCCTTCTCCGCTGCTGGGGTGGCAGCATTCTCAGTGTGCCTTGACACGTGGACGCGCGGCTCCACCCTGCCTTGGCCATCACGCGCCTGGTGTCTCTTCTTCCTCTTCCACTTCTTCAATTGAACCCAGGGACACTTTACCACTGAGCCACATTTCCAGTTTTTTTTTTTTTTTTTTTTTTTTTTTTAATGTTGAGACAGCATCTCACTGAGTTGCTTAGGGCCTCACTAACTTGCTGAGGCTGGCCTGGAACTTGCGATCCTCCTGCCTCAGCCTCCCCAGTTACTGGGATTGCAGGTGTGAGCCACCACGCCTGGCTCTCTTCTCTCGTGAGGATACCCATCATATTGGACTTAGGACACATCCCGGCCCCTAGTGACCTCCCCTGAACTGATTACGCCTGTGGCAAACATGCGCTTCTGAGAAGGAAGCGGAGCTGGGGGCCCTTCGACCCAGAACGGCTCCGTGGTTGCCGTGTGAATGACGGTAAAAGGTCATTCTTGCGTGTCCACTCAGATGTGTGGACACAAAAGGGAGGTGTGTCTCTGGTGGCCTGTGGGGCGGCCCTGGTGTTGTCCCCTTTTCCCCCCCAGGCCTCTCCTGCCCTGGCCTCTGCATCCTGAGCCGGCCACCCTGGCTCCGCCGGGAAGCAGTGGGTTCTTGAGGTGGGCGCCTTGGGGCTCTTCTCCCCTCCTCTTCCCCTCCCCTTGGACCAGAGGGATCCGGATGGCCCGTGACCTGGGCAACAGCTCCCCTTCTAGCCTCCACTTCAGCCTGCGAGGGAAGGTAGCTGACCCGCAGCTCAGAGGGCGCCTTCCCGTCTGTGACCATTCTGCCGCCCAGCGTGGAGAGCACCGTGGGCAGGGCGCGCCCTGGGCGCCCCCACAGCCAGGCGCAAACCCGGAGGCCCGGATCCCTCCCCGACCCTGACACTGTGCCCCTTCTGCAGGAAGCACCCTGCGATGAGCCGGGTGCACACCTGGGGTCCCGCGTGCCCTGCGATTCGCTAGCGCGGCTACTGTTCCCCGGGCGCGGGTGCGCGTGGCCGCTCCTCTCCCGCTCCTGCCCGGGCGGCCCGTGCCGCTGGGTCACGGGTCTCCAGACCACAGGTGGATGGCTGAACGTTGGGATTTCTACTACAAGGAAAAGGAGGGGGAAAATAACCTGAGGTGCTCGGAGCCGGTGCCAGAGAAGATTCCATGAAGTTCCTCCATATCTCAGAAGGACAGCGGGGGTGTGGTGTGGCCTCTGTGGTCAGCCCCGACCTCGTCCCTGGCGGGCACTCCGGGAGGGTCTCCGGAGTCTGTCTGAGGAACGCAGACTGCCCCGGGCGGCCCCTCGAGACAGGGCTGCACGCCCCCTGCGCCCCGAGGGCGCTGCCCTGGGAGCCCTGCTCTGAGCCCCGGGAGGCGGACCGTCATCGTCATCGTCACGTCCCACGGGGTCTCGCCCTGTGGTCCAGCCTGGCCTCGGACTCCCCGGCCCAGGCAATGCCCCTGCTCGGCCTCCGGGAGCGGGGACGGGAGGCGAGCCCCCCGCGCCTGGCTCTGGTTGATTCCTCCGTGTTCCAGTTCAGGACCAGGCCCTGGCGGAGGAGGCGGCCCTGGTGGAGGAAGGGCTGCCGAGATCACGTTCTGGGTGGACGCAGCGGCTGCCGTGGGTTTTCAAAGGAGACGCACTGGAGAGCAGGTCGAAGGACCACAGGGAGACGCGTAGCAGCCAGCGGCGATGGCGGAGAGGCCGGGTGACCCGGGGAAGCCCGTGTGCTTGGGCGTCAGCGGCCACCGGCCCCGTTTTCTGGTTAAATGAGCAACACCCTGGCCGTTGGCACCACTGCTGCATCCCTGGTCCTCGTGGGACCCAGCGTCCCAGAAGATGGGGGACAGCAGTGTGCACGGTGTGACGTGGAGTGCCCAGGTCTCCCAGCAGGGTTATTCTGGGGAGTCCCCCAGAATGTTCCGGAACACGTCTGCATCACGGAGGCACACGGTCCCTGATGGCCACCCTGAAGGACGATTGCAGGCCCAGCAGAGATGAGCCACCGTCCCCGGGTTCTTCGAGAGGGGCTCCCACAGTGTCCCCTAGCTTCCCGGCCCTGCCCTGGCACCCCCAAAGCCATGTGGAGGGCGAGCGAGGGGCGGTGTTTGCAGGAGACCCCGGGAGAAGAGCCTGGCGGTGGGAGCTGGTCATCACCTCCTGCTGGAAAGCCAGCTGCCCTGGGCCACTGCGGGAGGGCGCCTGTCCCGGCCTCGCCAGGCCCGTCTCTCAAAGGCGTTGCTTTCCATCCGTGGAGGAGGCTGGAGGGAACCGGCCTCGTCCTCGGTGGCGGGAGGTGGAGGAGCTCAGGATGGGCCGCGGGCAAGGGTTGCCCAGCGTCGGGGAGCCAGCCGCTTCCTCCTGACGGCGCCCCTCGCCAGTGAGTCTCCCCTCTCCCCCGCGTGGTTTTGCGCTTTTCCTCTCCCGCTGCGTTTCAACCACAGATGTTTGTACGGCCGCCCAGGGGCCAGTGTGGACCTCCAGCCGCTGGTGTCTGAGGGCTTCGAGAAGCTTTTCCCTGAGGCGCCACGGCCTTGGCCGCTGTTCAGCCCGTTCTGAATGGCCCAGGTGGCTGTCACCCGCCTGGCAGGCTGGACTGTGCAGGAGTCGGGGTGCCCAGGGCAAGGGCTCCCCAAGCTGGGCGCGCAGAGGTCCCCGAGAGCCCCTGAAGGCAGTCAGCTTGCTGGGGAGCCCGGCCCCTTTCCAGTTCAGCTTTCTGATGCTTCCAGACCCCAGAAGACAGTTCACGGATTCAGTCCCTAACGTGGTTCCAAAAACATATTTTAAAGTTGTTTGGACCACTCATTATTTTCTTAGCATTCGGTTATTTCCAAAGAAACCCGAGACGTTGGCGTTTTAAAACGTGACATAGATGTTAAAAGGAAACAGTCTTTAAAGCCTGTTCAGCCAGCCCTTCAGCGTCCATGCAGTCACACGGGTGGTGGCGGGCACCACCTCGGACACCCCCAAGTCCGCTTTTGGCAGCTGGACGCCAACTGGCCCGGTAGCTCTGCCCTCTGCCCTTGCTGGCGGCTTCTGGGACGCACTCACAGTCTTCCGCTCACTCCGTCTTTCGTTTGTTAGAAAAGAAATGGCAGAGCCTTCAAAAGGCCAGTCGCGTGGCCCGGCGCCGGGTACTGGCAAGGCGCTCCAGGTGGACCAAAGGTGCAGGTTACAGGAGGGGATAAGGTGCGCAGTCGGGGCCTGAGCACCCTCGTCACGTGGTCTGGGTGAGTCGCGCCCTGGCCTGGCACCCCAGGGAAGGGGCCCCGCAGGCTTCCTGCTGCTTCACCTTCAGAGGCCCGACTTTGCTCCCCAGAGACGGCAACGGTTGCTGGGTTTGTGTGTGTTCCTTCTGGGGGATTCTGGGCATATGTGAACGTATATCACTTAAAAAAAACCAGCACAAACAGCTGCTTGCGGCTGTGCGTCTGCACGTGGATCCCAGAGACGGCTCCTGTTGGTTCAGTGGGGTTGCCTGGTTCTGCCGCAGCTTCCTTTTCTTTCCCCTTTTTTAAATTTCTGGCATTGGGGATTGAACCCAGGGGTGCTTTACACTGAGCCACATCCCCAGCCCCTTTATTTTTTATTTTGAGGCAGGGTCTCACTGAGTTGCTGAGGCTAGCCTCAAACTTGCGATCCTCCTGCCTCAGCCTCCCAGGTCCCTGGGATCACAGGTGTGCACCGCCGTGCCCAGCTGGAGTTGCCTGGTTCTTCTAACGATGGGGATAGGCCTAGCGTCCTGTGGATGGGTGTCCCCCGTTTGATGGGCCAGTTCCCCGTTGGTGGAGTCTTGGAGCTAGAGAGAGGAGGCGGCAGGCATGCTGTGGGTGCTTCTGGAGCAGGTGGACTCTCATGCAGATGCGGCCTTGCAGTGGTGGAATGTAGTTCTGGTTCCCAAGGTGGAGGTGCCGGGTCAGCGGGTGAGTTCCTTTTTGCTGGTGACAGTGACAGCTAACTCGCCCTCTGCGAGGTGGTGCCAGCCTGTGGTCCCGGTTAGTGTGAGTGCCAGCGGCTTTTGACCTCAGAACCCCAGGCGAGCAAGAGCTTTTGAGTGAAATGCGAATCTGGAGACGAGTCCTGGGTGAGCAGTTCCTCCCTGGCCAGGGCGGCTGTGGGGTGCCCGTGTGGGCAGGATGGGGGTGGCCATGGAGTTTGGATGCTCACCTTCAGACTGTGGTCAGGCGGTCCTTCCAGGTGGGAGGCGCCAGTAGGCAGAAGCCGCCTTGCCCCACCTCTGTCCCCTTGTCCATCACAGCTGCTTTCTGGATGCCGCAGGGCTGACCTGGTCAGAGGTCCCGGGAGCCACGTGTAGGGGGACCCAGAAGTGTCCAGGAGGAAGCTCCGCAGAACGTCACAGACTGGAATGACAGTCGTTTTCCCAGCTGGACGTTCACGCTGCCAAGCTGCCGCGCACAGAGGTGCCGGGCTGGCAGGGCAGGGGCAGCGGGCCTAGCGCTGGGCAGGAGCCCTCTGGATGGTGGTGGTGTTGGCGTGGCACCCAGCCTGGCCGGGGCAGGTCTCCTGAACCCCGCATGGCCGCAGTCACTGGGGTCTCACTTCAGCAGGACCCATGAGGAGGCAGGGGTGAAGGGCGTGACTGCAGCTTTGGGGACAGTGGCGTCAGTTCACCTGGAACTGCTGAGAGCCGGGCTGGCCTGGAGCTGCCGGCCTGCTCCCTGGGGTCTGGGGCCAGAGGCGGAGGGAGCATGGGTGGGGCCGGCCATGGCTCTGTGGCCTGAGACCCTGTGGTGCGGCCGGGGAGGCCCCGGGTCCACTGTGTCCACTCCGGGTCCACTGTGTCCACTCCGGGTCCACTGTGTCCACTCTGGGGCCACTGTGTCCACTCTGGGGCCACTGTGTCCACTCTGGGGCGTCACTCTCCTGTTTTAACGAGTGCGTCCCCAGCGGCTGCGGGATGTTTTGGAGCCAGCACGGCTGAAGCACCCGTGACCTGATGTGGCCTCGTTGGGATTTTCCTCTTCCCGGGGCTCAGGTATCTGCAGGAAGAGCTGGTGCGTGGCCCTCTGGAAGCTGGCGCTCGGGTTCTGACTGGGAAGAAGGGCCTTTGCGGAGACGTGGTCTGGCCCCTGTGGGCACCCGCCCCTGTGGGCACCCGCCCCAGTGAGGGCCTGTGTTTTGTGAGTGAAAGCTGTCAGTCGCCTCGGCGGGGATTCTCAGGCTGTGAACTCTGCCTCCCGCCCCGGCTGGCCCAGGGCTCTGGCTTCAGTCGCCCTCCTCTGTCCATAGGTTTGGGGCCTCGCTCCACTAGTCCAGGGACGGCCAGCGACCCACGGTGGGGTCTGAGCCCCTGACCTGGGCCAGGGCGTCGGCACTCAGGAAGCTGCCTGGGGCCCGTGGTCATCTGACAGCCGAGGCTCCAGGAGGCAGATGCAGGCCGTCCCTAAGGCTCCTCCTGTCCTTTCTTCCCCGGTCCTGAACACTGAGGTTGGGCCGTTCTAAATCCGAGCAGGAGCCAGGAAGAGACCCTGCGGGCTCCTGTGTGACAGAAGCCAGGCCAGACCTGCTCCGTGGGCCCGGCCGCCCTGCAGGGATGGGGACGCACCGCGCTCCACTCTCCATGGCCATCCGAGGGACACAGCCTCCTCAGTGGGTGGCCAGCATCTGCTGCTCATTAAGAAAAGTGCTACTTCAGAACAGGCTCCAAAGGGGACTTTTCCCTTTACCCAAGGGAAGAGGGTAACAGTAAAACGACCCACCCTACACTCTGCGCTTAAAAAGAGAAAGAGAAGAAAAAGGGTCTAACCTCCGCCCAGAGGAACGACGGAAGCCCGGGGACTCGGCGGAGGCCGGGGCGCCGGAAGCTCTCACCTGGGCGGCGTGAAGGCCACCGTGCTGCCCCCACCGTGCCCGAGTCCTGCTGGAGCGCGACGAAGCACGCAGAGACCGCCTGGGGACAGAGTCCCCGAGGGCTCCCAGCAGCCCGAGGTCACTGGTCACTGGTCCTCCGCCTGGATGGACCGTCCTGCCAGCTGCCCCGTGGCTCAGGCGTGGGGGCAGAGAGCTCTGCTCTCCACGGGCTCACTGGTGGAGGGTGGCGGGGACCCGGCGCTGGGTCCCGCAGCCCGTGCCCACCAGGGTTGAGTGCTCCTGGAAGGGCCATGTGTTTGCCAACACGCCGCATCCAGTAGCCAGATGGTCCAAACAACCCGTGGCGGCGCGGTGTGTAAATATTTCCCGTCATTATCGGTGCTGCGCGCTCACATTAACGAGCATAAAGAGCTCACCCACCAAGGAGCTCTCCAGCCAGAGCAGGCCAGGCCCCAGCGGGCAGCTTGTGAAGCATGGTGGTCTCGTGGTCTCCTGGCTGGGCCCCGCTGTGGACTGTTCACCTCGCAAGACCCACCCCGCTTCCCTGTGGGGGAGAGTGGGCCGACCCAGCTTATTTCCCTCTTTGCTTTGCCTTGTAGGAAGCTTGCAGCTGGGATTTTTTTTTTTTTTTTTTTTTTTTACTCATTTGCTTCTAGATCTTCCTCAGGTGGGCGCCTTAGCATAAATTTTTCTCCCTCTCTTTCGGTTTCTCTGTTCATCTCCAGTTCGAGGTGGGGGCAAGGAGTACGCCTGCATCGTAAGGTTTCCGGGAGCAGGTGGACTTGAACAGCTCTGCTTAGCGTGGGATTGCTGCGTGCAGAACCGTGCGGATCTGACCACCCTGGAGCGTCAGTACCCTGGCGGTTCCAAGACGGGGCCTGGCGTACCTCTGCCGTTCCTTTCACGACTCTGCTGTGCAGTACTGACTCGGCGAATGGATCAGTTAGGCAACTAGTGCTCTTCACTCCTGCAATTGCTGAGCTGGATGCTGGGCGGGTGGTCACGGTGGCCTCAGGCGGTGAATCAGTGACCTGGACTCCTCCTATTGTGGTTGCACTGTCCCTGGGGCTCCCCTGGAGTCCCCCACTGGATCTGTCCGTCAGCAGGTGCGGACAGGGGGGAGAGGGAGGGCAGGAGGGTGCACGTGGAGGACAGTGTGGGCCAGGGACCTGGGCCTGGAAGTGGTGTCCTCTGATCCCAGGGCCTCTCTTAGCTCCTGGGGACTAAAAATGCGACTTAGGAAGAGGCAGTTGGACCAGGCCAGACGGAGTGGAACGGATGAACAGTTCATGAAGGACACGGGAGAGGGCTCCCAAGGGCCATCGCGAGGGTCCCAGCCAGTGCACCTGCCTTGTGGACTGGATGCACGCCCTGGATTTGGCTCAGGGCTTGGGCTACGTGTCCATATTCCCTTCTGTCAGAACCACAGGCCTTTCAGAGACCACCCAGCCCCCTCCTCATCTGCAGGAGGGGAGACCAAGGCCTGGCCAGGCCAGCTGGAACCCTGCTCCCAACCCCACACCAGGGACCTCCCATGGCACACAGGGAGTCCCGTCCACGTCTGCCCAGCGTGCAGATTCCTGCCCGGTCAGGGTGATGGGGAGTCTGGCCATGACACCGTGGCCTGGGCTGACGGGCGGACGGCCGAGTCCTCGTAGGGGTCCGTGGAGAGGTTCTGGCCTCGGCGGCTGTTGAACTTCAGCACCAACCTCCTTCCAGCAGCCACCCTGGGACGCGGGGAGTGGGAAGTCAGTCTCTCCTCTCAGTGACTCAGGTGTGAGCGCGAAAGGTCCCCCGGTCCACGGCCCTGCAGAGGCTGTGGGCGCATCCCCACCGCTGCACAGCCAGGCTCCTGGCCTTGCAGGGCTTGGTGGGATCGAGCCTCTCTGTTCACGGTGTCAGCCGGGACCGCTGGACTTGGGCTGGCCAGGCATTTCCAAGGGGCCCCGTCCCGTGGCTGGTGAGGCGGTGCCCGCGCGTGGCTGCAGCTGCCGGGCTGTGGGCTGGGCTCCTCAGGGTTCTGTGGCCTCCAGGCAGGTGGCTTCTGAGGTGGCCACTGTTCCCCCAGAACAGAGACGCGGAAGTGTCCAGCGCCCACCACTTTCCACCTTTTCCCCTTAATTTCTTTTACTGTGATGAAAATATACGTGGCAGGAAACAGACCACTTCGCCGCTTTTAAACGTACAGCCAAGTGGCATCCAAGCGCATCCACACCACCAGGCAGCCGCCACCACCATCCACGGGACTTCCTCGCACAGAACACTGAAACCCGTGCCCATGGGCACTGCTGCCCTGCGGACATCTGCACTGCTGTGGGGTCGGAACTCCCTTCCCCCGAAGGTCAGCATGCGAGGTTAGGGGACCAGGCTCTGCCGGCCACGCACGGGCACCCGGGCGGTCCTGCCCTTGCGCGGCCCTGCGCGTGGCGGGAGACACCTGTGGGTGTGCCGCTCTCAGCTCTCAGCCAGGGCACCCAGGGGCTTGGGTACCAAGCTGGCACGGTGTCATTCCGGCCCACTCAGGTTGGTGGTCAGGCTGGATTCAGGGGGCGTGGCCACTGGAGGCCTGAAGGATCGCCACCCACCCGCTCATGCAGACCTGACCGAGGCCTGGCTCTGCCATGGAGGCCTCAGGAACTTTCCGGAATGCGCAGGGTCCCTCGGAGCAGCCCGAGCCCCGGCCCCAGCTGTTGCCTCCCGAGCAGACCGCAGCCTGCGCCTCCGTTACATAACCTGTTATTCTGCGCTGCACCAGGCCCTGGTTACTTGTCAAAAGTTGCTAAAAGCCAGCTGTATCAGCTCCAGGCAACTGGGGTGCTGCCTCTCCTCATAGTATTAGTCACTCTGTACTTGGCTAAATTTAACTTTTTATCATCCAAATGATATTTTTGTGGGCTCGGGATTTTACATAATGCTACCAACTGCTGCAGGCTAAGAATTTCTCCTTCTTGTTATGCGTGTGCACGCTTGTGCACTTGCCGTCTCCCCTGTGAACTCCCGCACGCTGGAGCAAGCACTGCCCGGCTCCCGCCCCTGCCCTGCTGCCCCAGGTCAGGCTTCAGCTTCCAGGCTCTGCCACCCGCCTGCTGGAGAGAAGGGCCCTTCCCGCCTCACCCTCTGAACCTCTGCACCGCCTGCACTGCAGGGCCTCAGCCCCGGCCTCGGGGGACCCTGTGCCTCCAGCGGTCTGGGCTTGGGAAAGAGCAGCATGCTGGTCAGCAGTAGAGGGAAGAAGCTGCGGGGTCAGCAGGGAGAAGGGCAGCCGGCCTCCCCACGGGGTCTGGGGCAGGCCCTTCCCTTGGCCCGGGGGCGGGCAGTGCGGGCGGAGGCCCTGAGCTGTTCGTGATGAGAGGGCGGGTGGAGACCGGCTCCCAGGGGGGCCTGCGGGGCAGCCGTGCTGGCCCTGCGCCCCCTGCACGCTGGACCTCGCCTGGAGGTCTCACGGGCCTGGAGGTGCCTACTTCCTGGTGAGGAAGCAGGATCAGCTCAGGCGGAGGAGGAGCAGGACAGGACAGCGGCAGCCACCCTCGAGGCTCGCGTGGGCCGGGCAGGGTACCCGGCAGTCACTTTCACTGGCTCCTGGACTCTTGAATCCTGTGGGGTAGGTGCAGGGTCCCCTGCCCCTCAGACGAGGAAACTGAGTCCGAGAGGCTCAGTGCTGCTCGGTCCTCGGAGCCAGGCTGTGGCAGACCAGGGGTGCCCTGTCCACCTGCAGGCGTCCTTGCCACCTCGGCTTGGTCACCTCTCCGGGCCGTGTGGTTTCCCAGGGCACAGTGCTAACCAGGGTGGACACAGGATGCCAGTGGTGCCCCGTGCCCTTCCCTGGCATGGTGAGGCTGACTCTGGCCTGATGTGGCTCCCAGGCACTGTTTGTTTTACAATGGAGGGTGTGTACGCAGGATTAGGTGGAACTGGAATTTGCCTCTGGGCCTAGGACAAGAGGGCCACTCACTCTTCAGTTTTGAGAGTTTTCACAATGCACATGGATTTCTTGATCTAAATTAAGCAACATTTTTTTTTTTTAAATTAGGAACTCCCAGGTATATACTCAAAAGAGTGGAGACCATATGTCCACAGAAAACCTTGTTCACAAAGGTTCTCATCAGCTTTATTCCCAACAGCCAAAGGTAGAAAGAACCCAGCGTCCCACAGCAGGTGGGTGGAGAAACAATGTGGCCTGTGCACACAGTGGAATATTACTTGGACGTTAAAAAGAGTGAGTTACTACTGTGTGTCACAGGCCAGAACTGAGAGCATAAGGCTAAGTGGAAGAAGCCAGACACAAAAGGCACCTGTGGGTTCATAATGCCAAAGAGATACAGAATATGGACTGAGGTGTCCAGAAGAGGCAGATCCCTAGAGACAGAAAGCAGATTGGTGGTTGCCAGGGGCTAGAGAGGGGAGGATGAGAAGTGGCCGATCATGGGCACAGGGTTTCTCTTAGGGGTGATGAAATATTTCAGATGTGAATGGGGCTGGTGGTCCCACAACCTTGGAAATCAACCAATAACCACTGAATTGTTCGCTTTGAAAGGGCAAAGGGCAAATCTTAGGGTGTGTGAGTGATATCTCAGTTTTACAAACACAGGAGCCCAGGGCCCCGGTCTGTGGTCTGCACCTACCACAGGCATGGCCCCGCCTCAGGCTCCATGTCCACCAGGGATGGGGACAGCAGCCTTCACTCCATGTCACCACCCACTCGCTTGGAACTTGCGCTCCCAGCCAGGGCCAGCTGGAGACACGCGGAGGCTGGGCAGGCTCCGCAGCTTGGCGCCCCGTCAAGCCGGTATTCTTTAAGTGTTTGTTTGACATTTATTTAGTGGGGATGAGGAGAGACTGATAGGCTATTAATAGAAATCGTACAGAGAGACATTCACTCACTAGTTCCCTTGCACCGCCTGAAACAGCACCAGGGAGCTGAAAAATGTTTAGGAAAGCAATTCCGACTTCTGTGGGTCTCCTCTGGAGGCCGTTTCTGTTGTTTTTCTCTTTGCGACTCTCCACGTCCTTCGGAGGCACAGTGAAGGTGCAGGTGTGAAGCTCAAAGCGGTGGAGGGCTTTCTTTTAGTTCCTGGCTCAGCAAGGGGGTGGGGTGGGGTTTGCAGACCCCTGCCCGGGACCTTGGCCACACCTGCCCCCGCTCTCCTGCGGCGCCGTTGTGGTTTTCCGTTTCCCCTCAGGGTGTGGACTTGATGTGGGGGTCGCCGGAGGGGAGGTCCCGGTCCACAGGTAGCGGGTTGCATGTCGCTGCAGTGGTTTTGGGGCCGGCAGCTGCTGCTGCTGGCTCAGCCAGATCTGCCTTCGCTTATGGAACTTTAAAAATACTTTGGGTCGGAAGCACATTCCCCTGGGCCCTTTGCCTTTTTTCTCCTCGCCCCTGCGGACCTGCATCCGCTGGGCGTGAGTCACCCTGACCTTCTCCGCCAAGGGGCGGCCGAGGCGTGGAGGGGGCTCGCCCTTGGCCGGGGTGTCACATGCAGAGCCCTCAGCCTGCGAGGTCATGCTGGGAGTGTGACAGTGACCCTGGGCAGCCGGGCGGAGGGATCTGAAGAGGCACCAGAGCAGGGGGCGGGACACCCTTTGCAGGGCCACTCTGGGAACCGGGGGCTTTGTTGTGCAGGGTCCACGCGGACGCGTGGCCCAGGAGGTGAGGGCAGGGGCGGGCGGGCGGCCGAGGAGCCTGGGTCCTCTGGGTCCCTGAAGTCGTTTGCAGCACTGGCTGCGGCTTCCCTGGCGCGTGGGCAGCGGAGGTGGGTGTGAAGCCGGTTCCCGCACCGCCCACTGCGCGCACGCTGCACGCGGCTCCGCCGCCCATTCCCTCTGCTCGCTGCTCCGGCTCCGCGTCTGTGCTGCTCGCTGGCAGTTGATCACTTTGTCATTCCGAGCCTCCATTCAATTCCACTTGGGTTTGCGTGCACCTGCGAGACCTGCGCTCCCCTTAGGGGCACAGATGGCTGTCTGAGGAGCCCGGTGCCTGGCCGCAGCCCGTAAGGCAGGGCTGCCGAGGACTTGCAAGGACCTAAGTTCCTGGACCCATCCCAGAGCCCACAGCCTGCAGGGGAGCTGCCTTCCTGCCATGGTCTTCGGGGGCCTCCCAGGCTGCTGCCTGCTCCCTGCACATAGGTACAGGGGTTCCAATACGTCTTGCAGGGTTCCTGGGTCCCCCAGGCTGGAGCCGCAGGCTGGGCGGTAGCTTTGGTGGCATCTGGGAGTTCCTGGAGGTCCCTTTCTCTGGCACTGTGTGCTCATCTTGGCCTTGGTGCTGGCAGAGCCGGTGTCCCATCCCACACTGTCCAGCTGGAGGTCTGCATCTTCTAACCGAGCACTCTGGGGCCGGGGGTCCCTTGCTGACCTCCTGCTTTGTCCGGTTTTCCAGTTCCCCCACCCCCACCCCCACCCCCAGTCCGGAGCCGGAGAGCTGCAGTGGCCACCGTAGGAAGGCAGCTGTATGTATGGCCGTGGGGTCCAGCTCCTGGCACTTTCCTCAGCACTGGGGGCAATGGTGGGATACATCCATCACCAGTTCCAAGTCAGGAGCTTGCTCCTTGGAAGATCCTGGACTCTGTCGCTTTGTAAAATGGAGACCCCCTCAGTCAGACGTCCCCTGTTCTACCCTCTTGTTCCATGGGGCCCCGGGCTGCACGCCATTGCTCGGGGTGAGACTGGCTTTGCCGACCTCCCTGCGGATCAGCACGGGTGATCAGAAGCCCAGCGTCTCACCGCCCTCCCGTTGGGCTTCTCCCTGCAGGATGCTGGCACCTGTGTCCCGGTCCCCGATACTCTTCTGCGGACCTACTGATCCTTCCCTCCTCCAGTGGCAGGGACATCAACGGAGCCACTCATACCTGCAGGTAAGGCCCATGCGCCTGCACAGGGACCAGCCTCCTGGCCTTTGAGGGTCGGGTGTACAGAGCTCGTCGCCGTTGCCTTCCTTCCTTGAAATCCTGACCGTCTGACCCACGCGGGGTAGGTTGTGTTCAGTGATTATGCTTCTTGCAAATATTAGCTTTTCTTCCCCAAATAGGAAGGATCCACATCCTGTGTCTGGTACTTCTAGATTCCAGATTTGATGGCACCCTGGGTGGCTCTTTGCCACTCCTGCCCTGTGCTATGCACACCAGGACCCTGGCAGTTTAAGAGGATGGCTCCTTCCAGAAGGGAGCCCGGGCTGCAGCCTGGCCTGTCGTCCACAGGCTGCGGTCAGTGGTCCAGAAGCCAGCACGGGAGTTTTCACAGGCACTGTCCCTCTGGGCACTCATTCCCACCGAGGGAAGCCGCGGCCTTGGGACTAGAGACGGAACTCGGAGGCCTGTGCCCTGCGCCTCTGCCCCGCCGCCCCCGCAGCTGGTCTATTCCATTTCCTGTGCCCCTCCCTGCCCTTCGTTCCTGCCAAGCCCTTTGGTGGGTAGAACAGGAGAAGTGGTTTCTTTTTGTCTCCAGGACTCCCCTGCACCCTGCCCCGGGGTACTCGTCGGCCAGAGGGAGCCTTGGGGTCCCAGCGGCTGGGTCTTCCATCCAGGGAAGCTCAGGAAGTGGGGAGGGGAGGGCAGCTTCTGTCCCTAGCCTCTGCTGCGTGGGGCTGGACCATGGCCTTTAAACACACCATCAATGCTAGCCTGTAGCAACCCTGCCCAGTGGCCACTGGGGTCCTGTGTCACAGAGATGGCAGGTGTCGGGCTCATGGTCACGCTGGGATTGGGATCGGACCCCAGGTCTGAACTCCAAAGCATGTGGCCTGAATTTCCAAGTTCAGCCCCTGACGCAGGGGGTCCTTGGTTCAGGTCCAGGCCCAGCCCTGGCCTGCAGTCTGGCTCCTGCCCTCCTGCGCCTCCCTTCCTTGCTGGGGAAGCCGGCAGGGCGCCCAGGGCCCCCGGGCTGCCTCTGGTGGGGCCAGCGAGCTGCCTCCAGCTGGCCTCTGGCGGCGCCGCGGGCTGTGTTCTCCTGCTGACTGCGCACCCTCTTCCCTTGCTGTGAAAAGCTCAAGTGCGAAGGAGAGCGGGTGCTATGTTGTGCCTTTTCTTTTTGTTTTGCTTTAATTCACTTTCCGAGGTGTCTCAGCTGCGGGGGGCGGGGGCGTAGTAAGGCTCAGCTCCCCTCCAGGCTTCTCCAGGGCTCTGTCCCGCCCCGTCGAGCCCCGTGCCCTGGGCCTTGGCCTCCAACTTGAGGCAGGGCCCTGGGGCCTGAACTCGCTGCTCCCAGGGACGCTGCCCAGCAAGCCTGGGCTTCCTGTTTCCTTTCTTACAGGAAGGGGCTCTTCTGCTCCGCAGCTGTATTCCAGAGGCGGGGTTGCAGAGGGGACATCCTGTGCCTGCTTCCCCCAGAGGGCCTTGCTGGGACCCACAAGTGTCCCAAGTGTCCTCAAGGCCTCCTTGGCTCCATTCACTTACCCTGCAAACGTTTGTTGAATACTTGGCACGCACCGGGTATTGCCCTCAGGTGCCAGGGGCGCGGCTGTGCCCGGGCAGACAGGAGTCCCCACGGGCTGGAGCTGGTGCCCTGTGCATTCTGCGCTTTGCTGGTGCTGCTCCGGGTCCTCAGGACCCCGCTTCCTCCCCTGCCTGTCAGGTTCCTGCCTCCCTTGCGGCCCCATTTCAAATACCTCCTTTTCTCTGAAGTTCTGTGCAGGCCCCTGACTCACGCTGGCCGCCCCTCCTCCTCTGCATGGTCACAGGCCCTGCGGTTCCTCTGACAGAATTCTTGGCACCTTTTGCCACCATGGCAGGCGCCTCGCAGGGTGGTCAGGATCACCCCCTGCCGGCTTCTCCCTGGGAACTGGTGGCCATGGTGGGCATAGAGGCCACCAAGTTCTGGACAGGAGGAAGAGAGAGGCAGCCCTCGGCAGGGGTGGCTGAGGACGTGAACACCCTCCTGGTCTCCCCTCCGTGGGGGTGCGGAGGGAGGAGCCCGAGGAGCCCCAGGGTTTGTATTTAGGCAAGTCTGTTCCCCAGAGGAAGTCGGGACCTCCCTTCCCGAGGGCGGGCGGCATGGGGGCAGGGGCAGCTCTTGTGATTCTCAGCTCAGCCTGGCCATCGTCTGCATGTGCCTGACTCCCAGAGAGAGGGTGGGCCTCAGTGAAGGGGTCCGCGTCCAGGAGAGCGCCGTCCTCAGCACTGCCCTCAGGTCCAAGGCCTCGCCCTTCTGGGCAGCTGGGCATGTGGCCCTGCCCTTCTCCTCCGTGTCCTTGTGGCAGAGCACAGCAGGGAGGGTCTGGGGCGCAGGCAGTGGCTTCCTTCCGGACTCCCGGGGCTCGTGCAGGGAGGGGCGCTTCCGGCCATTGTCTCCTTGACAGGCCTTGGCAAGGTGTCTGTCTCCTGAGAAGGGAGAGAGCCGAGGACTTGGGCAGGGCCTCTGCTCGCAGCAGCAAGGGACATGGGCTCCCCGCCTGGCCCGGCCCTGGAAGGAGTCCTGGCCCCAGGTGCCCATGCACCTCCGCCACCCCGCAGCCCTTGGCTGGCCCCAGCTTTCCCTCCCTCCTCCGCGCCCCGCCTGGCAGCCCGCCTAGGCCTGGGTAGGAGGGGAGGTGGGGTTAGAAGGCGGCCCACCCAGCGCGGAGGGAGGCCATGGAGAGGGGGCCTAAGCGCAGGGGCTGTGGAGCAGGACGCTGCCCTGAGGCCCCTGAGGGCAGGGGCTTTGTTCTGAGCTCTGGCAAGAGAGCTGGGTGGGTCCTGGTGGCCCTGGCCATGGCCAGCCCCGCTCTGTCCTCTTGCTCCCCTCTCCAGGTCCTGACTTGACCCTGGACTCCGACCCCCTGCAGAGATCTCTGCGGCCCCTCTCCCGGCTCCCAGCCCCCTCCCCCATCTGGCCTCAGCCTCCCGCCTCAGCCCCGGCGGAGGGTCAGTGAGAATCACCGCACTGACTTTCCCGGCAAGCTGGCCGCCCACGGGCCAAGAGTGGGAAGGAGAGGGTGGGCGGCGGGCGTCCACCTGGGGGCTGGGGACCAGCCCGTTCCTGAGCCGCAGTGCCTTGCGTGCACACGGTGCAGAATGTGCCTGGCCCATGCCTCTGTCCCTCCTGAGCCAGGCTTTTCGTGTGCAGATGCGTGTAAGTGAGGGCAAGCAGTGTGGTGGAGCTGCCCGCCCCTGCTCGCCTCCTGTTCCTTGAACACCTGGAGGGGGAAGGTCTGCCTTCTCTCAAGCAGAGAGTGAGTAGTGGTTCTTTTCTTTCATTCGGCACCAACTTAAAGAAGTACAATCGCTTTTATTCCTGGAGAGTGTCCAGAGTGAGGAATTCCCGAGAGGACACATTCAAGCTGGAGGGTTGTGGAGCTCTGCTGTGTTCACTTCAGCGGTGTGAGTGACCCCTCAGTGGATCCAAGTGTGTGACCAGCCATTAAAAATCCTGCAAACAATAAACCAACAGGCAGTAAAACAGATGTCAGATGATGATCAAAGCTAAACAAAGCAGGAGAAGAGAAGACCACCCAAGAAGGGACAATGACGCAAAGGCCTGAAGGAGGGAGGGAAAGAGGCAGGAAGGTCCCCTGGGGAAGAATATGTGGGCAGAGGAGACAGCCTGTGCAAAGGCTCTGAGGCGGGAGCTGGGGCTGCTCAAGAAGCTGGAGTAAGTGAGGGGAAGGGTAGCAGGGGAGGAGGTCAGAGAATAAGGTGGCCTGGATGGAGCAGGGCCTTGACTCTGAGTGCCGTGAAGCTGCTGAAGCCAAGGGCTGGTATCCGGTTTGTACTTTGAAAGGATGGCCTCTGGCTACTGTGTTAAATAAGGATGGGGTGCAGAGAGGAAGCAGGGAGACCAGGGGAAACGATCGTGACAGCAGGAGTTGGTGGGCACCTAGACCAAGCTGGCTGCTGGCAGGGAATGGGGCACAGGGGACAGAGCATGAAGGTGTTGAGTTCTAGCTCTGTTTTAAAGGTAGAGCCTGAGAGACTCACTGGGCATTGGGTTGTCCCTGCTTGAAGAAAGGTTCTTGTGGACTTGGAGGGTCCCAGAAATCTTCTAGGGCCAGCCATGGTGGCGCTTGCCTGTAGTCCCAGTGGTTCGGGAGGCTGAGGCAGGAGGATTGCAAGTTCAAAGCCAGCCTCAGCAACTCAGGGAGACCTTAAGCAACTCAGGGAGACACTGTCTCAATACAAAATAAAAAATTGTTTGGGAATGTGGCTCAGTGGCCAAGTGCCCCTGAGTTCAATCCCTAGTACCCGCCCCCACCCAACCCCCCCAAAAAAGAAAGGAATCTTCTGGGTCCAAGTTTTCAAGTAACCTTGGGGAAGCAGGCCCTATAAAGGAAGTTGCCTCTCCAGTCACACTGTTTAGCCCACGATTTGGGCTTCTGGAATCCGAGTCTAACATTTCTGCAGCTGAACCAGCAGGTGGTTCCAGACCTGTGGAGGTTTGTGGGCCAGGGGGAGAAGCTGTCCAAGGCTCAGAAGGCAGAGCCCTGTGACCCTTAGTGCTGTGGCCAGGAGACAGAGACTCTATGAGCCGAGGATCTTGGTGCTCTGGGCAGCGTTTGGCCTTAGCTGGGCTGCAGCCTCGATGTCATCTGGGGTCCTGGCCAGACCCCAGGCGACGTTCCCAAGCACTATTCATTCAGGGTTTACCGAGCTTCTGCTGTAAGTTTAAGGCCAGAGACAGTGAGGCAGCCCTGCCCTCAAGGAGCCGACAGTCCCAGGGAGACAGACAGGTTGACTAAGCATGCCCACGTGGGTGGTGGGTCCTAAGCCCGTGTTTGAGGTGTGTTCTGGGAACTGGTCAAGGTCAGGCACTGAACGCCCTCTGCAGCCACCAGATACTGAGCGAGCATAAGCTGGAGGCCCAGGTCCACCAAGGTGGCCTGTTTAATCCATGGCTTAGTCTCAATGCAGAGGCACAGGACTGGGGTGTGGCTCGGTGGCAGAGTGCTTGGCTGGTGCAAGAGCGGCCCTGGGTTCAATCCTCAACCCCACCAAAAAAATCAGCAAAACCCCATGAGCCGGCACAGGAGGCTGGTGGGGTCTGGGTAGCTGCCCTCCAGCTGTGTCACTTAAATGCTGAGGACTGACTGACCCCGTCCCACTTGCTGGGAGGTCCTTCGGGGTCCATCAGTGGCCCCTTTGCAGATGGGTCACTCTTGCTGTTGTCTTGCAAGGCTGCTCTGAAGACAGGCTGTGTGGTGCCCTCTGTGCCCAGCGGGGTACAGCAGAGGCCTGTGCCGTTCCCAGTTTGGCAGCGGGAGACCTGGATGCACCCTGGAGATTCCTCAGCACAGGGCTGCGTGGGGAAGTGGAGGGAGATCTGGTGTTTGCTTTCTTGGGGGACGTTGAAGCTAGAGGCCGGAGGAGGAAGATGGATCCCACTGGACTTTCCCTTGGGCCGTTTGACTCCCATCTTTCCCGCTCACAGAAAACGCACTCTTGAGGAGTGACAGCTTAGAAACTGCTGCCTCGGGAACTGCCTTTGCTCAGGTGGTCACAGGACACAGCTGAGGACCAGAGGTGGGGGAGTAGGGCCTGGCCACCGGGAGTGGGGACCCTGGCCAGGTTTGGTACTGGGGGCCCCTCATCCTTTGGAAGGCCAGTGGCTGGGGCCTCCCGAGGCTGGGGTGGCAGTGGCAGCGTAGCAAAGAAACTAGAGACAGCTCGCTGTCCTTGAGGAAGGCAGCTGCAGCGTGCCCGGCCCATGTCCCCCAGCCCCTCCCCTTGTGCTCCAGCCCCTGCTCCGCCGCCTCCTGCTCTGGGCTGCAGCCTCTAACACACATCGCCCAGGGACTCCGCAGTGTTTCCTGGGTGTAGACATGCCCCAGGACACCTGGGGCTGGACGCTGTGCCCAGGTTGTGCCCCACGTGGTTGGGGCCGTCAGACTCAGCCCTCTCCCCTTGGCTTCTGTTTTTTCCCGGGTCGGGAGCTTACTGGCTTGCCCCACCCCATGCTGGAGGGTGGCCTCGGCTGGACTGGCTAACGGGGAGTAAGCACCCTCTGCGCGCCCGAGCTTGCCGTCTGCTGCAGGTGAAAAGAAAGTGTTTCGAGGGGCTTGGGAAGAAGGACCCCCCAGGCCCCCAGAGAGCGGCCTCCACCCCCGCCCTGTGCCTGATGTCCCTCTGTCCCTTCTGCCTGCCAGTCAAGCACTGTCCTCTGTCCGGTTCTCATTCAGACAAGATACCCTTGGGAAATAGGCCGTGTTCACTCCCTACTGCTTTTCTGTGGCCACGCTCACCAACAGAACCAGGAAGCCCAACCCGTCAGGGGACTGGGGCAGATGGGGCAGGAGGGGGAGTCTCAGCGGGGGGCCCTTCCCCCACCTCTCAGATTGGCCCAGGGTCCACCCATCTGATGTCCCACTGAAGGACACATCTGAGGTGACAGGTATGTTGTTTTTAATGATTAAAGGATCTCCCCAAAATGGCCTAGGTTTGAAAAGGCAGGGACCAGAGGAGAGGGTTAGCTCAGAGCCCCTGCCGGACACTTAGCGCACCGTACAGACGCCTGCCCTAGTAGGACTGCTGGTGGACGCAGGCTGAGCCACAGCACAGTGCCCAGTGCCTTGGCTTCCCCCTCCACGGAATGGGGATGACATTAGGACTTGCTGCAGAGCCGTCAGGGGCGTCTGGTGTCAGAGCCAGGATGGTCCCGCACAGCACGGTGCCAGTGCATCTGCCGGCCGTGTATCCAGCAGGTGCAGTTTCCCCTGGACTGCTTCCCTCTGCTGGCTGCCCACACCTGTGGCTCTCTCCCACCCAGGGGCTGTGCCAGGGGGCAGTGGCGGTGGCTCTGAGAGGTCGAAGGTGGACCCTGGGACAGCTCTGGTGGGACAGGCATCCAAACAGGCCCCAGGCCAGCTCTGGGCACAGACGTGTGCACGTCAGGGTGTGAGTCCTTGAAAAGCCCCAGAGCTGGCGCCACAGCTGAAACCCAGCCCGCAGCTTGCTCCGCACCTGGCCCTGCTCTGTGATTGGCCACTTGCAAGGAGATGACCCCTTGGCCAGATCCACAGGGTGTCAGCACAGCCTGTGGGAGGTCTGCTTGGAAGCCCCGCGGCTACAGGAGTGGCCAGTCCGAGTGGCATGCGCCGCAGGCATGAAGGTGCCTGGCTTCGTCTGTCTCCCAGGACCCCAGTGCTGGCGGCACTGGGTGTCTCCCAGGACCGTGGGGGCAGTTCAGAGAGCACCGCGTTTGCCTTCTGCCCCGTCATCCAGGGGAGTCCAGTATGAGGTTCTGCTCGCCATGATTTCTTTTTTTTCCAAAAATGACAGCTCTGGCTGAGCGTGGACTCGGTCCACACTGTCCTCTGGGAGATGTTCACCGCCGGGCTGTGGCATCCAGTGAGGAAGAGTAGGCCTCTGGGAGCGGGGACAGATGCAGATGAGAGCTCATTGTGTGTGGCCGGTGGGCAGAGGGTGCGGCTGGAGCAGGGGCCGGCAGCGGTCGGCTGCCCGAGGGGGAGAATTTCACAGAAGGAAGGCGTTTTAGCTGGGCTTTGAGGGGTGCGGAGGAGTTCGCCAGGAGAGCAGAGGGAAGGGCGCACGTCGATGCCTTCCACTCTCAAGACGCCCGGGTGTCTGGGGAGTGCCCAGACGCTCCAGGTCGCTGCAGTGCAGGGTCAGGACGTGGGGCGGGGGCCCACGCTCACTTGACTGATCTCAGGATGGAGACTCTGAACTCAGGGACTCCCTCCCCACCCCACAGCCCTTCCTGTGACTTCTGTGTGTTGCCACCATCAGGCAGGAGCCTCCCCTTCCCCGTGCATGTTCCTGATCTCGCCAGGTCCCTCCCGTGATGGGGCCTCCTCATGGTCCCCAGGCTGGCTCTCTCGCTCCTGGACCTGGTCTTGACTTAGCTCTGAAGCTCCTCCCTGCCCCCAGGAGCCCTGGCCCCTTCCAGGCCTCCCCTGAGCATCTCCCCAGAGCCCTTGGGCTGGGGAGAGCCACCTTTGCAGGGGGACCTCGGAGTGCCCGGGAGCTCTTGGGTGTAGAATTATACCAGTGCTGTCCAGGACGCCGACCGCGGCCTGGATAAGGACATTAAGCTCCTGGAGCACCAAGTGGCTTGTTCTCCATGCCACTGGTGATACAGCTGGGGTGTGAATGAGGTTTGCGGGGGTTCTGGTGGCTGAGCCCTTTGACTGCTTTTTCCTCGGCCGTGTTTGTCAGCTGGACATGGGAGCTGGAGAGGAGTGGCCCTCCGCCATGCCCTTGCCCTCAGCATCTCCTTCCCCGCCAGCCGGGTTCTTTGAATCTTCCCACCTACCTGGGGTGGGAAGCGGTCAAATGAGCACGAGCCCCGCCCACTTCCCCACCGCTGGCCAGTGCCAAGTCCAGGTGCAGGGGGCAGGGCAGGAGGCGGCTCTAAACGCCGCTCGGCAGGTGACCTGCTTTCCGCGAGCCTGTGCCTGCTGCCTCTGGTTCTGCCTCCGTCCCTGGGCTGAGCGGGCTGCTCTGATTAGCACACTGACGTCAGGAAACCGAGTCACCTTTGGTCTCCCCTCCGCCTGGCAGCTGTGGTGCATCTTTTGGGACGTGTCCCCTGCCTCGCTGCAGAGCCGAAGCCGGCGGGGAAAGGGATTTCGTTGTTCCCATCTGGCTGCGCTGCCTCCCCAGCCCTGCCCAGCTGTTCCCGCTCCCCACTGCCAAGCGGCAGATGTCAGGGTGAGGTCAGCCCGGGCGCCGGGGACCTGCCCATCAGCTTCACGTGAACGTCTTCAAGGCTATTTCTGGCCTTGCCATTATCCCAACGGCTTGGAGTGATAAATATAGACGCGGATTGAAAAGGCCCAGTGGCGGCGGGCAGCGCTGGGGAGCGCGGAGGGGCCGGCTATAAATAACCCGCTGGAACACCCCCAGCCACCAGCGCCCTGCACGCTCGGAAAGACACTTCCTCGCGACCGCATGCTCGTGCCTGTGGTGGGGGCGGGGCTGCCGAGGGCGGGGGCGCTGCTCGCTCCGCCCTCTGGTCTGTCGGGGGCGCTGCTGGACCTGTGTGGCCTTGGCAGTGCTTCCTCTCCTACAGAAGGGACATGATGGTGGCCCGGCAGGAGGGGTCGGGGGACAGCAGGACTGCAGGCAGAGTGGCATGCTGACAGTGGTGGCCGCAGTCCAGCACCTTCCGTCCAGCCTCGCTGGGCCTAGAGGACTCCAGGGCCCAGGCGGGAGGTCCTGCCGGAGGCCTTCGCAAGCCTCACGCTGGCGTCTTTTCCCCTGTGTCCGCCTGGCCTGGATCCGCCCTCTGACAGGAGCCCGGCTTTGCTTACCTTCTGCTGCAGGGGCCTGGCCCAGAGGCTCCAGGCTGGCTTGCCTGCTCGACCTTGTTTAGGCTGGAGTCGCAGCAGCAGGATTCCAGATGTCCCTGGCCTGCGGCCGCTCCTTCCCCTTCTTCTGCCCCTCCTCGCCGGCCTCCACCTCCCTTCCTCCCTGGACGCCCGCCCCAGCCGCCCTCCACTGCCTCCTGGCTGGAAGCAGACACCTGGGGCTGCGCTGGGCTGGGCGAGGAAGAGCTCGAAGGCCGAGAGGTCCTGTTGGGGGGAGGATAGCCGTCGGTGAGCCGGCAGGATCCTGGAGCTCGCCGTCAATAAACTCCCGCTGCTGTGTGGCCACCAGTCCTGGCAAGTGGCATTTTGTGAGCCTCCAGAAGCCGGGCCAAGAGCTGGGGGCACAAGAGGACCTGGTGCCTAATTAAGTGCCCCAGCAGGCCTGTGGGCTGCAGGTGGTCGGGTGCCCTGTGCCACGCCCTCGGAGGAGGGGTCTGCGCCCTCCCATGCCTTACAGCTTCAGGGGACAAAGGGGACCCTGTGCGGGAAGGGTCACTTTGGCCTTTTGAGGGGCAGCCTGCCTACGGCGTACCCACCTGTTACTCAGGACTGAGTGTGAGCTCTGAGCTCACAGCACGGCCAAGACGAGCCAGGTCCCTGGCCCGCAGTCTCTTGCTCATGCTCCACTGGAGGGGACAGGCAGTGATGATACCCGCAACGTGCCAAGCCCTCGGGAGCAGGTGGAGTTCTGCTCCTGAGGTGCTGCCCTGTGAGCTGGGCCCTGGGAACGCGTTGAGCTCACTCAGCACAGAGGCGGGATTGGCTTCGAGGCAGAGGGGCAGCCTGTGCAAAGGCACCGGGGCATGGGCAGGCACCCTGGCTCCCGTGTGACAGCCTGGTGGGGATTGAGCTGAGGCAGCAGCCCCGCAGGCCTGTGCACGGGGTAAGGAGTTTGTCGTCTTGGCCCAGGGCAGCGTTGAGCTTTAATCTGGAGAGTGACACACGCTGATGTGTGTACTAGGAGAAGCTCTGTCTGACTTCATGTGGGTGACAGACTGGAGGCAGGGAGGAGGGGCAGCCTGGTGACAGCACACGACATCTTGCTTTGCCGAGTACCTGAGGTTCTGCCTTTCACAGGGCCTGTTAGATACGCCCGTGGGTGTGCCCAGGAGCCAACGACTTCTGCAGTGGCCATGCCGCACACCCTTCGCAGGGCTGACGGGGGCCCGTGCCAAGCGCAGACCCTTTGGTTCCAGTTGGCTTGGCTGTCCCTGTCCCCAGGGGGGTGATTGTCCAGCAAGCTTGACCCTGTGGTGTCCCTGGTCTGGATTCCCCGGCGCTGGCCCGGGCTCCCTCGTGGGCTCTGTGACTTGGCTGCTGCCACAGGTGCAGGGCAGGCTCTCCCGTCCTTGCCTGCCAGCGTGGCCTCTCCAGCCCCTCCCCGAGAAGGGGGCACGGAAGCTGCGTGTGAGGCTCGGGCATGCGCGCCCGGGAGTTTGTCTGGTTGTGTAAACATTCTCGTGCGTGTGGTTCTGCAGGTGTGGACCGGTAAACGGTGGAGACAGGAGTGGCTCTGTGGCTATGGTCTTGCCAGGGACAGGGCACTGTGGGCGAGGACCTGTGTGAGAATCGGCAGGGCCGTTGCTCCTGGAGTGAAAGGCCATCGGGCCCCGGGCTCCATTCTTAGGTGGGGAAATGGATTCCCCGGAGGTGGGGGGACATGTGTCCAGAGGCACATGAGGGACTCCGCGTGACCTGGTCCTGAGCCAGCTGTGGTGCTGGGCCTCCCCGGGGCCCCTCCGTCGGAACATCTGTCCCGCAGCTGCAGGGTTCTCCTCCTTTCCTGAACAGGAGATGGGAGGCTGATCGTGCCCACTTGGCTCCTGGGAACTTGAGGCTTTCCTGTGCCCTCCACCACTGTCCCCTGCCCAGACCAGGGACAGAAACCACGCTGGGGCAGCTCTCCCTGTCCCTGGGGCCAGGATCCCTCATCCACTCTTCCTGGTCACACCTCTGGTCCAGCAGGGCTTGCATGGCTCGGGAAGCAGGTTGGAGCTGGGGCTGAGATCCTGGGTCTCAGAGTCCTGGGATTTGAGCTCCGTGGACTTGAACAGCCCTGAGCTTCTCCGCCAGTCACTTGGCAAAACAGGAGCCCTAAAATGCCGGCCTCCTGCGGCTGGCCTAGGATTAGATGAACCAAATGAGGCAGGTCAGCAAACACACGTGGCCTCACTAACCCATTCAGCTGCCCTTTAAGGAAATGGTGGCACAGAAGGGGAACCCAGGCTCAGGAAGGGCGTGACTTGTGAGGGCCCCAGCCCGTGCCTGGTGCTGTTCTCCAGAGCACCATCCCTCCTCTCCTCCCGGGGTATGTTGCAGGGAGGGGTCTCTGGCCAGATGTCAGGGTCCACCTGGATGACCGTGGACACATAACCGCAGGCCCAGTTTCCTCATCTAAGGGGTTGAGCGTGCAGCCCAGACCCGTGTTTACAGGACTTCATTCATTTGACAGACACTTTTAGGATTTCTGGGAGCTAGTTTTGTGTTTATGTCAGAAGGTTGGGGCAGACTTTGAAGAACCTTCCATTTCTTTCTCTGGTCCTTCCTGAAGACGCTTAGCCAGGCTAAGGAAGCCCTAGCGCTTCTGACCCCCTGGAGTGGAGGGAGGAGGATCATGTCCCACTGGGGTCTGGGGCAGATTTGGAGGAAGGTGTGGCCACCTCCCTCCACCACAGGCTGCTGGCCTATCACGGCCTCCCCCTCTGGGCCCTATTGGAAGCCCATGTCGGGAGGTTTAGGCTGACCCGGGACCCCACGCCTCCCCCTACTTTAGCTGGGCTTTTGAAGGAGCACCGTCTGCCTCTCACGGTGATTTATGGAGCTGTGGGGAAGAATTCCCCCAAACATCAGCTTCCCAGATTCTTGGCTTTAGGCCGGAATTGGAGGCAGCTGTTTGGATGAGGTCCCCAGAGGACTGCTAGCCTTCCTGGGCCACAGCAGATGACAGAGCCCTCAGGGTCGTGTGCATGAGCCGGATGCACCAGAGAACAAACCTGGGGTGCAAGTGTGGACCCATGGGCCTTGACCAGATGAGGACACGGGGCCAGCCAGGGTCACCTCCCCCAGAAAGCCTCCCTGAGTTGTCTGAGCACCTGGACTGGTTTCTCAGGGCTCTGGGACCCCTGGAGCCCTTCGGCTTCTTTCTCCTGACCAAACACGTCACTCTGAGCCGAGGGCACCTTCTTTATTTAAATCTTTGGTCAGCCTGGACTGATAGTGTCCCAATAAGACAAGTCCTTCTGAAATGAGTCACCTGGCTCAGTAGGCCAAGCTGGCAGCCTCACCAGAGAAAGCTTGTGACCTGCCATGTGGCAGAAGCGGCTGCCCCCGCCTGGTAAATCTGGAGCTCTGGACGATGCTTTGTGTCCGTGTGGCCCCTGCTTGGACCTCTCACGTTGTCCCCTTGCAACAGTCGCACTGGTACAGCCCACAGTGGTCTCTCCCTTGGATCCCAGGCTGTGTCCCCAAGAAGAGGTGCTGATCCTAGGACCTCAGGTAGGAAGGCCTCCACTTGAGGGTTCTGACAGCGTCAGGTGCCGGCCCAGGTCTCCTGGCTCTGCGTCCTTCCCCAGACTCCCCCAACTCCACTGTCCCGGCATCGGCCTTCCTGACCACCATCTCTGTGCCCTTGAGATACTTGGATGCCTGGTGCTGGTAGGGCTTGTCTAGGATGCAGCTGGGACCTGAAAAGGGACAATAACTACAGCACAGAGGGGACTCCCCTGCAGGGCCCGCTTCAGTAACTGTGCTTCCTCAGCACCCATTGCAAATGGGTGTTCAGGATCTGTCGGTTCATCTCCTGCAGTTTAAAACAGATACCATGCAACCCGCCCGTTTAAATTCTTCAGTTCCATGTTTTTAAAAATATTCAGAGTTGGGCCAGGGGCAATGGCTCATGCCTGTAATCCCAGCGGCTCAGGAGGCTGAGGCAGGAGGATCACATATTCAAAGCCAGCCTGAGCAACTCAGTGAGACCCTGTCTCTAAATAAAATATAAGAAAGGGCTGGGGATGTGGCTTAGTGGTTAAGCACCCTGGGTTCAACCCCCAGTACCAAAATAAAAAAATGTTCAGAGTTGGGCAACCAGCATCACGGATTTTAGAACTTTGTAAATTTCCCCCAAAAGGAGCCTGCAGACATTATTATCCCCCAGCCCCCAACCCCACCCTGGCCTCCACTGACCTCCTCTCTGACTCCAAGGACTTGCCTCTTCTGGACATTTCATCAAGATGGAATCCTGCAGCCTCGACCTTCTGTGTCTGGCGTCTGTCACTTAGCGTGTTTTCAAGCTTATTCATGTTGTAGTGTGGATCAGGACTTCCTTTCTGTGGCTGAGTCACAGTCCATCACATGGATAAACCACACTTGATGACAAGTGTCGTTTTAAAGGGTGATTTACGTCTCCAACACGGTTCTGCTCTGGCGGAGGGGGTGGGGACCATGCCACAGAGACTACACCACGGGAACACCTTCCCAGAGAGGCTGGGGGCGCAGAGCCAGAGGCTGAGCCGGAAAGGGATCTCCGAGGTCCTTTCTCAAGCAGCCACTTGGGAGGAGGGACAGTCGAAGGGACTTGGAGGGGGAGGTCCTTTTTGGGTTTCCTGTAGCTCTCTTTCTCTTTGGGAGACCAGGGGAGGTGGTAAGCTGGTAGCTGAGCAGAGGGCTGGCCTTGGTAAATGACTCTGCTGGAGGGGACAGCAGGAGGCGGGGGAACAGATCTGAGGCCTGGAGGAACCTTACATGCCGAGGAACCTTACGCGTGGACCCGGAAACAGAGCTGAGACTGGAGCCAGCCTGGCTGATAACAGCCACATCTAGGAAAGGGCAGTTGAATATTTGTTTGCTCTTGCTCTGAGTCCACTCTTGGGTGGCCAGTAGCCCTGCTTATGGCTGCCGTGTGGCAGAGCTCTCTGGAGAATGAAGTCCCTTTGTGCAAAGAACAGGCCGTCGGGCTGGGGATATGGCTGTTGGTAGAGTGCTTGCCTCGCAAGCACAAGGCCTTGGTTCAATTCCCAGCTCTGCAAAATAGAGAGAGAGGGAGGGAGTGTCGTCTCTGCTGGGCCACCTGAGCCAGGCCCGGTTCTGAGGCCCAGCGGCTGCCTGCAGAGCTCTCAGCAAAGTCTGCGGCTTCTGCGTGGGTTCTGCCTCGTTCGCCAGCGCAGCAGTGCAGGGTGCAGGGTGCTGGGGGTTTGCTGCTGGGCCCTGTGCTGCACGGATCCCTCAGAATCCAGAGCAAGAGAGCCAGGCAGCAGGGAGGAGCCTCGCCCGAGCCTCGCCCGTGGGGACTCTCCCCAGGTCAGAGCCTTGACCCACACCTCAGTGGCCTTCTCTGCCCTGAAAGCTGGGTGCAAGAGGACGCGGCCATGGGGGGTCTTCTCCCTGCTGTACGTGGACCTGCGTCCCTAGCTCCCGAGGCCTTGGCTTCCCTACGTGATGGAGAGGCCCAGAGTGGACTGCCGTCTACCTCCAGCCCGCCTGCCGCAGGCTGAGAACCGCGGAGCCCTCGGTGGAGAAGGGATGACGGCTTCTTTTTCCCTGTCAGTGCTGGTGAGATCGCCGCGGGTGTCCTGTGAGGCCAGCAGCTCCGGCAGCCTGGGTCCTGCACCTCCTCGTAGCTGTGAATTACACTCCCCACGAGGCCGCACCTGCTCGGGGCTGGGCGCAGGTGGCCACCTAATGAAGTGGCTGTTAGGTGGGGATCCTGCTGTGATGGCAGGCACCTCGGCAGGGGGCGAGGTGGCAGAACTGCGGGAGGAGACTCCCCTGCTGCTTCTGTAAGGCCACCAGTGGCTGCGGCCTGGCCCTGGCAGCGAGGGGGTGACCTTGTGAGCAGCCTAACCTGTGCCACTCCTCCTAGCACCGTCTCCCGATGCCCGCGGCTATCTCCGCACTGCCAGGCTCACCACCGGTTCTCTGCCTGAGGACACTGGGTGGGAGATCTGACCAGTGGCAGCCTGCGGGAGCCTCGCTGTCCATGGGGGACACAGATGAGGACTTAGCTTATCTGATGTTAGAGTGGCCGCTGGTTTTACCCAGGGTGTCCAGTGCAGGACCTTGTGCGGGCAGCATCTGGTCACCTCTCTTCCTCTTTGGGCAGCCTGTGAGCGCCCCCGCTTGCCTCAGGGCTTGGATGAGGAGGCCCAGGGATCCCATAACCTGGCTGAGCCTTGCCAGCCTGGCCTTTGGCTCATTTTGGAGGCCTAACTGCCCAGAGGGTTGTCATCGGGGGCCAGCTGTGCAGGACCGGCCCTGGCTGGTCTTTACACGGGTGAGGCCTGAGGCACTGGTGAGAACGAGCTCCACCCAGACGGCCCCTGCCTCCCCCGTGGCCACATCCCCAGACCGTCCCTCCCACGCTGAACAGCGCCGACCTGAGTCCTATAGGATGTTGAAAATGACAGCGTGACTTCCAAGACCCAGTATGAGGACAGTGTGGCTTCTGCAGTCCTTCCTCTTGGATCCTTTGCCCTAGGAATCCAGCCACCATCTTGTAAGGACCCGAGCAGCTCCCCGGAAAGGTCTGGAAAGGTGGCGAGGAATCGACGACCTCATGCTGAGGACCTGCTCTAAGTAGTCATGAGAGTAAGCTGCCTGGGAGAGACTTCCCGCCCCAGCCACACCTTCGGATGCCCGCAGCTCATCAGTGTCTTCTTTTTGTTTTTTGTTTTGTACCAGGGATTAAATCGAGGGGCACTTAACCACTGAGCCACACCCCCAGCCATTTTTCATATTTCATTAGAGACAGGGTCTCACTGAGTTGCTTAGAGCCTCGCTAAGTTGCTGAGGCTGACTTTGAACTAACGATCCTCCTGCCTCAGCCTCCCGAGCCACTGCGCTGGGATTACACTCACATATCATGGTGCCCAGCTCATCAGTGACCATAACCCATGCCTGAGCCTTGAGCAGAACCACTCAGCTGACCACTGCCAGCTTACTGATCCACAGAAGCAGCAGTAAGTAATAAGTACTTATTGTTCTGAACCGCTGAGTGTCGGGGCGCTCTCTCTGCCTCTGTAGATAACTCAGAGAGCTCCCAAGTCACGTGGGTTCCTGGGTGACTCTCGCTGTCTTTCCACTGGCTGCAAACGTGCCCATGGGTTGCTCTGCTCATGTTTGCAGACCTCGGTGGGCCTTTTCCTCCAGAACTGTGACTTGTCACATCCAGAACCCCAAAGGGCTCCCCTGCTTTTCTGCTCCATGGAACCATTGGGCTTTGGCCTGAGTTTGAGGGCTGGTTGGGTCAGGCAGGTGACAGGGAGGAGGACCCAGCTGTGCCCGGAGCAGTAGATGGACTGGGGGTTTCTCTGGCCTTGTTTGCATGAGTGGCCATGCGGGGGGCGAGGCAGGCACATGCTTCTGAGCCCTCAGCGGAGTTTCTGAGCACCACTCACGTCCAGGCGCGGGCCATGTGGCATCCCCCTGAAATGTGCTCCTTGGTGATCTAAACGCCAGGAAGAAATGGGCAAGGGTGGGGGAGGGGAGGGGTGCTGGTGGATTTTACGGGGGGCGACCAGAAAGGACCTCTCTGTGGAAACCTAAATAACCTTGGGAAGCCAGTCACATGGTACCCGGGAAGAGAGAACGCGCACAAAGGCCCCCAGACAGACGCGAGTCTGGTGAGTTTGGGGACTAGAGGCCAGAGCAGAGCGAGAGGAAAGGCCATAGCAGACGGTGGAGAGAGTCGGCCCGTCTCCGGGGACTGGGAGGGCCTGGTGAAGACCGGACTCCTCCTAGGGGTCAGGGAGCCGTGGGAGGAGGGCGAGGTACCGTGACAGCCTCTGTGTGCGCTTACGTCCCAGCACGGGTACTTGGCGGCCAGCTCTCAGCTTTGCCGTAGTTTTAGGAAGTAGCCTGGAGGGCAGGGCAGCACCTTCAGATCTCGACCGTGCCCAGATTCCCCGCCTGTGTGGAGCGCCCCTGGAAAGGTTGGGCCTCCAGGTGTCCCCGTGGCTTCCCCAGGGCTGGGGAGACCTCGTGAGCCAGGGTGTGGAACCAACCCTGGCTCTGAGGGAGTTAATGGCACACTCGGTATTGACCAAAGCGGCTGGCCTACTGGAACAGCGTGCCGTTGGACCTGACCTTGGAGACCCTCGAGACGCAGCTGGCCAGTCCAGCCCTCTGTGGCTTTCCTTGCGGGACCTGCACTGAGACCTTTCCCTCTGGATTCTAGAAGCTCTTCAGTTCCCCACGATGTCAGAGCTGCGGAAGTGTCGGGACCTGTCCCTGCCCACTGGAGGCTCCCTTCTCTGCCTCCCTTCTTCCTCCTTCCCTGCTTCTCTTGAGACACCCTGTGGAGCAGTAGTTGGTGACAGCTTAGGCTGGAGCCAGAGGATCAGGGTTTGTGTCCAGGCTTCACCAGCCCTAGCTGGGGGCAGGTCACTATCTTCCCAGGGCTCCCGTTTCCTCACTTGGAAAATCATGTCATCCCAGCAGCATGGGAGGCTGAGGCAGGAGGACTGCAAGTTCAAAGCCGGCCTCAGCAAGCCTTAGCAAGGCCCTGAGCAACTTAGCAAGACCCTGTCTCAAAACAAGAAATGGTGGGCTGGGGTTGTGGCTCAGTGGCAGAGCGCTTGCCTAGCACGTGTGAGGCCCTGGGTTCAGTCCTCGGCACTGCATAAGAATAAATTAAAAAATAAAGGTATTGTGTCCATCTGCAACTAAAAAAAAAATATTTAAAAAAATAACAGGAGAAACAAAAAGGGCTGGGCTGTGGCTTGGTGGCTAAGCATCCCCCGGGTTCCTTCCCAGGTACAAAAAACCCAAAACAAACAACAACAGACAAGCAGGGACAGGATCAAATGGGTTCATTTGCATGTCGTTGCAGTACCCGGCAGCCTTGAGTGATTAGTGTTGCCTGATGGCCTTGGAGTTTTCTGGGACAGCTACCCAATCCTCTTAGGCGGAGCCTTGCTGCATGTGTGGGAGCCTGTAATCCCGATCAATTTATCCTTACGTTTCCTGACTCGGCCACGTCCTGGCCATATGCTGAGAGCCACATGTGGGTCATACTGTGTAGTCCTCATAAGGGCCCCCAAGACCCGGGCCGTTTCCCTCCCCATTCTGCAGAACGGAACATCGAGGCTTGGGGGGACAGAGGGACTTGCCAAAGAGCTCTGGCTGGTGCAGGATGGGGCGCCAGCTCCGGCTCCAGCTGGGAGGGCCCTAGCTGCTGGCTGAGCTGGGCTGACCGGGCTCCTGGACTCCCATTCCTGGCCCTGGCCATGCTCCCTGGTCCTAGACCTGGACCTTCTTGCCTCCTTCTGATTGTAGATGGTCAGAGAGAAACTCTCCATATAAACCTGAACTAAATGTGAGAAGCAAATTCTATAGCAGTGGGGATGCGCCTTCCAGGGTCAGGGTCTGACCAGTGCTCAGGCCCCCTACTCTGGGGAGGGTGTGCCCTGGGCCCTCGGGCCCTGCTTGTCCTTCGGTCATTGAGGATTTGGAATCCTGGCTCAGTGGTGATGGCTGGCATGAAGGGCCTTTCTCCAAAGGTCCCTGGGTTCTCAGGTGACAAGAGGGCCTGTGCGCTCCCGAGCTGTGCTGTGGGGACGGGCGCCTGCCTGGCACTGGGCAGAATGCAGAGGGGCCCACCGCAGCCCACGCGGAGTTGCCGGCCACTCCGAGGCTTCAGATAGCATTCTGGAGCGTGGACCTTGGCTTTCTTGTATGTTCTGGCTGAGGTGGTAAAGTGTGTAGAGCACAAAAGTGCCCAGGCTGGCCATCGTGAGGGAGCAAGCTGGGGCACCAGGTCCATTCCCAGCGTGTGGGATTCACCCATGACTATTTCCAGAACTTTCTATCTCCCCAACCGAAACTCCATGCCTATTAAATAACAGCCCCCACCATGACCTCTGTGTTCTCTGTGTTCTCTGTGTTCTCTGCCTGTTCTGAACATCTCCTGTGAATGGAGTCAGGGATATGTCTGTGGCCTGTGTGTCTGGCTTCCTCCACTTAGCATCGTGTCTTCGAGGTTCCTCTGTGTTCTTGAGAGGTGGATTCTTTTTTTTTAAACAAAGGGGAGGGTGTTAGCAGGTGCGGCAGGAGACAGACCAGCAGGAGAGGCCCAGGTTCTGCCCAGCCAGGCCACAGAAGGTGGTGATAACTTGGGCTGCCCTCCCGGGACTCCTCAGCTCCTGGGCCTGCCTGGGCATGGTGCACAGTAAGTACTGCACGGTGCACGATATGACTCAAGGCCTCCCGGGTCCTGGGGGATGTGCTTAGGCATGTGGGAAGTGGACCTCAAGTATCAACTGCCAAGAGTGATCTCTGATCCTACTAAGCCAGTGTCCCAAAGCCTGGCTGGAGTGGAGCCTTGTGTGCCCGATTGGGGTGATGGGGAGGGCTGTGCGGTGCTTCTGAGACTACGATTTTCTATTTATCGAAAATTAATTGAGGGGCGTTGATGTAGCCAGACTTAAGAGGAGTTGACAGGTCATGTGCTCTCTGAAAGCACAGGGCTGGCAATTCGTTTACAGAGACATTTTCTGCTTCTTTTTAATTTAATGGAGGAAATCATTAGCTGGGAAATTGGTTGAACTAATTCATTCCTGTTTTGAGGAGGGGGAGTGGAAGAGAACATCTACTCTAATTGCTGCTTGTTCTGGAAGTGTGTCCGCCAGATATTCCCATCAGCTGGGTCTGGCCCGGGTGGAGGCTGCAGACTGAGCTGGGGGTCGGGAGGGGTGCTCTCTCGGGCCCAGGTGGGTGGCTGGTGTCAGCCGCAGCAGATCTCCGTGGTTGAGGCGAACCTGCCCTGAATCCTGGTGCACAAGTCCTTCCCACGGGCCAGAGTGTGGGGTGGGGGTCCCAGAGATCCCGTGCTTAAGTCCTCATTCCCAAGGAAACATGAGCAGGACCCCCATCTGGGAACAAGGACCACGTGCCTCTGGGGCTTCATCTGGTTCCAAGGGGAGGCGACTGGGTTCACCCTAAAAATAACCCAAGATGCAAACAGCTTCAGCGTGCAAATGTTTTTGTGTCTGTGGCCAGATAATTTAAAGGTACAGCTGTCTCCCCCGTCCCGATCTGCTTGCTTTTCCTGGAGCAGAGAGGGGTCTGGGTGACCGGCCCTGCCAGGGCTGCCATCCTCAGGCATGCCGGTTGAGGTCTGCCTGGCTGCCTCCCTGCTGCCCTCTTCTCGGACACTGTCCCCACCAGGGGCACCCTGAGCCTGGCTCTCAGCAGGCTCTGAGGTTCCCTGTCACAGGGCAGGGGGTGTAGACAGGCCTGGCCTAGTTCAATCACCCCTTTAGGGTTGTTGGATTCTGAGGTAGGTTCCGCCTGATTGTCCAGCTCAGAAAAGTAAACTCATCAGGTACTGTATGTTCCCTATCCATCCATCCATTCATTCATCCTTTCATCTGCCCATTCATCCATCTGCCCACCCATTCATCTATTGCTTCTTTTATTAATCCACCCATCCATTCATCCATCTGCCTGTGCATGCTCGCATGCATTCATCCACCATCCCCCATCCACTCATCCATCTACCCATCCATCCACTCATCCATCTACCCATCCACCCAGCCATCCATCCATCTACCCATCTATCCACTCATTCATCTACCCATCCATCAATCCATCCACCCACCTATCCACTCATCCACCATCCACTCATTCATCTACCCATCCATCAATCCATCCACCCACCTATCCACTCATCCACCATCCACTCATTCATCTACCCATCCATCAATCCATCCACCCACCTATCCACTCATCCACCATCCCCCCATCCACTCATTCATCTACCCATCCACCCAGCCATCCATCCATCTACCCATCCATCAGTCCATCCACCCACCTATCCACTCATCCACCATCCACTCATTCATCTACCCATCCACCCAGCCATCCATCCATCTACCCATCCATCCACTCATTCATCTACCCATCCATCCACTCATTCATCTACCCATCCATCAATCCATCCACCCACCTATCCACTCATCCACCATCCACCCATCCACTCATTCATCTACCCATCCACCCAGCCATCCATCCATCTACCCATCCATCCACTCATTCATCTACCCATCCATCCACTCATTCATCTACCCATCCATCAATCCATCCACCCACCTATCCACTCATCCACCATCCACCCATCCACTCATTCATCTACCCATCCACCCAGCCATCCATCCATCTACCCATCCATCCACTCATTCATCTACCCATCCATCAGTCCATCCACCCACCCATCCACTCATCCACCATCCACCCATCCACTCATTCATCTACCCATCCATCAATCCATCCACCCACCTATCCACTCATCCACCATCCACCCATCCACTCATTCATCTACCCATCCATCAATCCATCCACCCATCCACCATCCACCCGTTCATTCATTCATCCCCTGCCCACCCGCCCACCTCCACATACACCCATTCATTCATTGCTTTGTTCATTCAGGAGAGTTGCTTAGTACCTGCGTGTGCCAGTTGCGCTCCCAGGCTCAGCGGTACAGTGGTGAAACAGCTGCCCCCAGTTCTGTCCCTAGGAGTCCCCATTCTAGTGGGAGAGAGAAAATTTTAAGAAAGAACATGCTATAACATGGACGAACCTGTAAGACGCGCGAAGAGAAGGATGCCAGAC